>NC_083280.1:17690804-17990804 GCF_963506605.1 Zootoca vivipara | reverse complement strand
CATCTAAGAATGCATTAAAGGTAAAGGGACCCCTGACCATTAGGTCCAGTCGCGGACGACTCTGGGGTTGCGACACTCATATCGCATTATTGGCCGAGGGAGCCAGCATACAGCTTCCGGGTCATGACTAAGCTGCTTCTGGCAAACCAGAGCAGCACATGGAAATGCCGTTTACCTTCCTGCCGGAGCAGTACCTATTTATCTACTTGCAATTTGACGTGCTTTCGAACTGCTAAGTTGGCAGGAGCAGGGACCAAGCAAAGGGAGCTCACTCCGTCGCAGGGATTCAAACTGATCGGCAAGCCCTAGGCTCTGTGGTTTAACCCACAGCGCCACCTGCATGGGTTAGCCCTTCCACAATGACTCTTCAGGCATGTATGAATTCACAGAAGGAAGTGCAGAGCACTGTCCATTGACCCTACCTGCTGTATTGCCACCCAATTGGATCTACTGTCCATGCATTTGGTGGAAGAGACAGCTGGTGCACTTTAAGCTGAATGCCTGTAGGTTCCTCCAAGCAAACATGCCTATATGCCTTTGACAGGCATACAATTTATTAAGCTTCCCTTCTCGATAACACCGTGTTGTTTTGAAATTTTGAAGTCTGAAAGTATGAGAGTGGTTGCAAAATGTCACAAGTGCAGCGACTTCCTCATGGAAGTTCAGGATATTAATATGTCAGAGTAAATTGCAAATTATTCAGCCTACGCTTTACATTTATTTTCCTCTTTCTCACAGCGCTGCTGTGCTCAGTGCATGCAGAGCCTGGACAGCTAATTGACTGAGGAGGGCAACCTCAACTTTGTGTCCATGGTTTCAATCCCTCTTTTTCTACGGTTCATTTATATAAGCAGAGGGAAACCTGCCATGGCCCTCCAGATGTTGCTGGACTCCCATTCCCATCAGCCACAACCAGCTGATTGTAAAGGTAAAGGATAATAGGAATTGTAGGCCAATCTCCGAAGGCTTGTAAGGGTTGCAAATATAAATGCCCAATTTATATTCTTCTGGATGTTTTAACTAGTTCACCCCCTACACACTGTTGCTTTGCTTTCAGTTGGTCTTCAGATACCAAGTAATATTTGCTTCTGGAAACTTTGTACCTGATGTTACAGGAGTAACACTCGCCATGCTTCCCACATATGAAGGGAGAACTTTGTTTCAACCCCTTTTAGACTCTCCCCCCCTTGGGGAATCTGAGGCTGTCCTGATGTTGCTGAACTGTACCTCCTATGAGTTCCAGCCGGCATGGCCAATGATCAAGGATGATGGGAGCAGGGCCGGCTCTAGGGGTAGGCGCCTCGCGGTGAAGCCGCGCGGAAGCCATGTTGCGCCCGCCCACCAGGGCGGGGGCGCAGGAGCGATCTCCGCACCACGGCGCCCGGGCGCCAGACCTGCTTGAGACGGCCCTGGATGGGAGTTGTGGTCCAACAGTGTTTGGAGGGCAACAGATTCCCTGCTATTGCCTTACAAAGACTGAGGCCTGAGATGCAAATGGAGAAGACCAGCTACCAAGGTTAATGTTGTAATTATTTTCATTTTTGATCACATTTTGCCTATGTTGGCACTTAAAGTTGTGCATTTCTATCCTAATATTGCATTAACATGCTTTAATGATCACTTTGCATTTAATGCCTTCACTGACCATCTTGGCCATAGAAGATCTCAAAGGTGTGTTAGAAATACAGCTTTGAAAAGCTTCAACAGACACTCAGCTCCAAATTGCCTTCACACAAACCAGGAAAAATGTCCCGTGTTGGGAAGCTTGTTTATCTGTGGTCTATCCAGTTCCTCCATTCTTGTGAATCCCGGAGCCCTGCTTCTTAGGGGACATCATCTTCCTGGCTCCTGCGGGTTGCAACTATGGCTATCAAACCCGATTTGTTTTAATTATTACTCAGAAGCACATTTTGCTTGAATGTGCAAATAATCCTCCCATTGCAAACAGCAAGAGTGGAGGCAATTTTGATTGGAATCATGGAACTATGTTTCAGGTTTCCTTTTGGCCCTCCATGATGCAGGTTAGCTACCCCCCCACTTTACTGGTTAAAGAAATGTCAACTATGCAAGAGCAACCTTCGTGACAGATGTCATGTCTAGTTTGGTCCTGCAAGGAAACTTGCAAAGCCTTCCCAGCTCCTAGAGATGAACTAGGCAGCTCCTATCTACCACACCACTGAAATTCAAGCATTTTCAAACTGTTGATAGGCTCCCAAACAAATCATCAGACAACAGCCATTATCAGAGCAAATGTGATAAAGAACAATCATTGTCCTTTGTAAGCATTATAAGTAGCCATATCAAGAGAAGGCTGCCTTGTGGAAGACTATGTTTATTCAAGTTGTTATTTAGTCCCTGGAAAATCAGATCTCATTTCCGTATCACAAGGACTGAATACTCTCCATTGGTCAAGGCATACAATGTTGTCTGGAGCTCAGATAACAAGCTGATAAGGAGAAACAGTCTGTAGAGCTTTTATCATCAATATGCAATTGCAAGGGAAATATATTGCCTCCGTCTTGGAGATGGATGAGTTCAGAAATCCATCTAGGATATAAGGATTTAAGGCAGGCATCCCCAAACTGCGGCCCTCCAGATGTTTTGGCCTACAACTCCCATGATCCCTAGCTAACAGGACCAGTGGTCGGGGAAGATGGGAATTGTAGTCCAAAACATCTGGAGGGCCGAACTTTGGGGATGCCTGGTTTAAGGTATCCTATTCCCAAGTAGTTCAGGGCTTTGTATATCAACAGAAGAACCTTGAACCTGATCCAGTAACCTATTGGCAGCCAGTGCAGATTTTTTTAGTCAAGGTGTCACATGCTGTCAGCCATTTGCCCCCATTAGTTCACCTTCTTGCATCCGATTGCAGCAAGGAAAACCTCGCTTACCAGTCACCTGCCGTCAAAAGCAGACAGAACCTGTGGGTAGGAACACATTTGGTTCAGTTCTTATTTTAATGGGAACCTACCTAATTTGCACTTCATAGTACAATACATGAACCAAAACGCAGCTTTGGATACTCCTTCCAGCCCCCCCCAATCCATGTACAGAAGCTAAATGTACTGGCCTTTGGACTTTACTTCAACACTGACAGAGCTCCCCACTGCGCTCAAGAAAAGCAGGTTAGTTTATGAGGTTCAGGCCATACCATGTGGATGGGCAGCCCAAGGCATTTTGCTGCCTGATGGGAAAGGGCAAGATTGCGTCCACACCCACTGTATTCTATATGCAGAAGATGATTGGACTGTGGACTCTTTGTTTGACACCAGCAATATGATGGTTTCCTCCAATGCAGCTGAGCTACTTCTGGGTGGAGAGCATGGCTCACGTAACTCTGCTATTCAAGGGTGGCTAAGGAGAAAAGGCAGAGGAGGCTAGGGCTGCCTGCCACTGCTGCCTCCCAGAATTTGCTACCTAAGGCAGTTGCCTCATTCAGGATCATGGTAGTGCTGTGTAGCATGCAGTACTCTGCCTTCTAACAGAATGGAGAGTTTGGTAGGTTCAGGAGGAAAGGCTGGGAACCATCCCAGCTCTTTTCTTCCTTCCTTTGTTTGTTTATCACCAAAATACAGACTCCTCGGTGCTTGTACAGTCAAATTTGGAATGCAGGCCTTTCTGTTATGCTTCGCTAAATGAATACACAGTGCAAGCTGACATAGATATGGACCAGCTTCTTCTTGTTGTTGTCATGTGTTGAAGCAGCATCCTCTATTATCAAAAAGTGAGTCTTTTAAGAAATTCGCTGACTGTCACAGAGGCCTGATATTCCAGGGAGGCCATTTGAATCCCCTGTGGGGAATCTCCTCATGCGCCTCTGTAGGAACTCGTTTGCACTTTGAATTTGATCGATTCCTAGCAATACATCGAGTTCATTCTTGAAATTTAATTGAGAATCGGGGAGTGGGGGTGGAATCAGGCTCCCCTCCTGAGGGATTATTGCCTGTATCACCTAGTTTCTGAGTGTGGGTTGTTTAAATTCACTTGGATTATCCCTGGTGGTGGAATTTAAATTGCTATTATACTCTCAGAGAAGGAGTCATTTCAACGGGGGCACTGATGGTGGGAATGAAATACTGTGTGTCTGGATATATACCGTATATATATATTGAGGAAGGCTGATGCTCAGACTGTGTGTACAGATTTGGGGAAACAGAGTGCAGAGAATCCTTGTGGGAGGTAGACTGCAACACTTGGGTACAATTTTCAAGTGAAAAATCTCTTATGGGTATTGCTTCCTTGACTTACCTTCCAAGTTCTGGACTGCAGAATCTGGGACCGGCAGCCGTGTGACACCGGAAGTTGCCACTGCCGGCTTCAAAAGTTGCATCTACACATGACCGGAAGTGCATTGATGCAACTTCCGGTGTCGGGCCGCCCATCTAGAGGCAGCAAGATGGCCGTCGCCGACACTGGAAGTCGCATCTACACTAAGACACCCTCTTCTGTCACAGGGGCTCCCATTCAATGGCCCATATGTCTTTACCCAACCATGACACTTCAAGCTTAGTTTAGTGTCACAGCTGCTTTGACCTTAAAACTGCTTCAAGTGGCTACACTATGGATAAACTCCAAGATCACTCCCTTTCAATCCAAGGTTATGGATCCATTCCAGAAGCTAAATAGCTGCAGGATCAAAAGGTGGAAAAAATAGAATGTGTTGTGGCATCCTGTTTTTCCAAGCAATTAAGGATCTGATGACACAGTTCCCAGGGGAGGAAGGGAACCCAGTAAATATGAGCCAAATATAACGACATAGGTCCTATAGCAGTATAGCTCGCTTGTGTTGACTGATCATATGGTATCCTCAGCAAAGGCAAGGACCACAAGGCATCTTAGCAGCTATAGCATTTGATGATCACTGTATTATGCAAGAGGCCCAAGCTCCTTTCCTTTTAGAATTAGCCTTAACCGATCTTTTTACCTTCTGTTTTGTCTCCACTGAATCAAATCTTTTTTGGTTACCATACCTGGTGAGTATTAACAAGCTAGCAAGTACCTGAGAGACAGGATATAACTAAGAGCAAACAGGACAGGCTTTGGTGAGTCGAGATTTGTAGAGGTCAGCATTCCACAGGAAGGACCTCACTCATGCTGTGTTATGAAATGCAGGACCACCGCTTTTGAACAGCAATTCCAAATGTGAAGCAAATGTTCAAAATTTGTCAATGTGTTCATTCTGTGATACCAACTGGTAATATCTGAGGGATGGCTGGCATATTGGTAGGAAGGAAATGAATTTGGACTCTCCTTCCTTCCAGATTTTAAGCAGAGTTTGGATGGCCACCTGTCATGGATGATCTATTTGAGATTTGTGCAATGCAGGGGGTTGGACGAGACAACCAGGAGGTCCCTTCCAAATCTACAATTCTATGATTCTAAGTTCATAATGCTTTGCTACCTAATTTGGTAATCCACCTTGGGTCCAGGGTTTTAAAGAAAATTGAGATATAAATATGGTGCAATGACAGAGAGAAGGAGAAGAAATATAAGTTATTGTAGCTTAGTGGATGGATTATAGCAAAATGGAACATTCAAATCTGTACTGAACCATGATGCTTGCTGGGTGTCCCTATTCCAAGCTGCTGTTCCACCTGCATCTCTCCCCCCAAGTGTGGGAAAGCAGTTTTGGACAATTGTGAACAAATAGAAGGAAGAGAAGCAATTAAACAACTCATTCACAGCCACTCATTGTTCAGCGCCTGGTAACAGCCTCTGAGTTTCCTTTCCAGTTAAGAAAAACATAAGCAGGTAAAATAAACATGCAGCCTTTTACGGTATATTGTAACACATGGGTAGGCAAACTAAGGCCCGGGGGCTGGATCCGGACCAATCACTTTCTAAATCCTGCCCACGGACAGTCTGGGAATCAGCATGTGTGCTTTTATTTAAAATGCATCTCTGGGTTATTTGTGGGGCATAGGAATTTGTTCATTCCCCCTCCCCCCAAAAAAATAGTCTGGCCCCCCACAAGGTCTGAGGGACAGTGGACCAGCCCCCTGCTGAAAAAGTTTGCTGACCCCTGTTGCAACATATAAGGGACCCCTGACCATTAGGTCCAGTCATGATCGACTCTGGGGTTGCGCGCTCATCTCGCTTTATTGGCCGAGGGAGCCAGCGTACAGCTTCCAGGTCATGTGGCCAGCATGACAAAGCCGCTTCTGGCGAACCAGAGCAGCGCACGGAAACGCCGTTTACCTTCCCTCTGTACCAGTACCTATTTATCTACTTGCTGGGACTGAGCAACGGGAGCTCACCCCGTCGCGGGGATTCAAACCGCCAACCTTATGATCGGCAAGCCCTAGGCTCTGTGGTTTAACCCACAGTGCCACCTACATCCCTTCATTGTAACATATGGTTCAGGCATCCCCAGACTTCGACCCTCCAGATGTTTTGGACTACAATTCCCATCTTCCCCGACCACTGGTCCTGTTAGCTAGGGATCATGGGAGTTGTAGGCCAAAACATCTGGAGGGCCGCAGTTTGGGGATGCCTGATATAGTTGAACGTAATTCCTCATCTGCCTAGGAGCACTTTTTTGTGTGTGTGTGTACATATGTTGCAATGACCTCATCTGTTTAATTTTATATTGCGTCAGAGTTAATTGCTGCATACAAATAGTGGTGAGTGGATATATATTACAAACACACTTTGGTTATCTAATTTTGATCTGCATATACACGTGTGACTATAAGACTTGCTGATGAAGAATCTCCGAAACAGGGCCCTTTCCTGGTATATACACTTCTTCTGACGTATAAATGTCTATAATTAAATCCAACCACAGAAGAGACTATTTGAAACTATTGTATCATTTGAACCATCAACGGGGGTACATTACTATGGCGGCCTGAGTTCTTGCCTCACCACTATTTGTATGTGACCTTCAGTCAAGAACTCCAACTTCTTTACTTATTCATTAGAGTTAATTGCTGGGCAGGTTGGTGGTTTTAATATATTTTAATATGGATGTTTAATTATATTCAGCTAAATGCTGCCTTGCACTCATGTTGAGACTCTTTTGATGAGACATCCCCAAAAGCCAACTTAGGTGAGTTCTCTCAGTTGCCAAACATTCCACCGTTCATTGGAGAATGCTCTGCCATACATTGATGATTGGCAACAGTTTTCAGCATTTTGATAGGCTATCGAGACTGTAATGACCTCAAGGAAAGTAAAGGAGAACATTACCCTTTGCTCCAAGTTTGGTTTATGATGGACTACTTTAATTTTAAAAAAGCATGCATTGTTTGGGCAGGATTCCACACAGGATATGCAGAATGATTGTTTCAAATTAAGTGTTCTGTATACTTGTTCTTAAATTAATAAGCTTAGCCCTTCATTTCAAAAAAGGTAAATGTTAAAGAGGAACAAGAGGGTGCATGTTACATAAAGAAAATGGACAAGACTTCTCCTTTAACCATTTCCCCCCAGCTCCAAGCCAACTTGAATACATGCTAATTCGTTATTGAATTATAACCTCTTTTTAGATAACATCTGATCTAAAGATCCTGTAGATAGGCTTTTCCCTTTCCAATGCAATGAACAAGTAAAGAGTAGCTATTTCCCCCCCCCCCATGAGTTGTAGTGACCTTACCAAGCAGAGAGAAATATATCAAGACCACTTGTTTTGTTTTATTTATCACTGAAAATCAGGCATAGACAAACTCTGGCCCTCCAGATGTTTGGGGCTACAATTCCCATCATCCCTAGCTAACAGGACCAGTGGTCAGGGATGATGGGAATTGTAGTCCCAAACATCTGGAGGGCCGGAGTTTGCCTATGCCTGCTGTGAATGTTACATCTGGCAGTGAGCCAGCTTTACGCTGTCACTCAAGACACTCTCAAATCTGCTGACGGGACAAGAAAGAATTTCACATTCTCCTCCTGACAACCAAATCAAAGTATGATCTGGGTATTGTCAGCATACAATAATTTTGTGCTGCGGATAATGTTCTCTTTGATGCCGAGAAAGAACGGTAAAACAAAAACGACTGAAATACTTCTCTTGTTTTCAAAAGAGAGACTTCTTCTGTAGTCAGGAAATTGCTAAGATCGTTATTACCGTTTTGAACATGTGTTTTTTTGACATTTGAGAAGGTGTGGAAGATCTATTGAAAACATAATAATTTAATGAAAAAATAATACAGGCCCAGATTTAAGGTTGTGCAATTCTGCGCAACAGTATTGGAGAACTGGGGGAATACGGCACGAGGGTGCTACAGAATGCCTTGCAATTCTTATGTTTACCTATAGAAATATAATTAGAAATTCCTTCCAGTAGCACCTTAGAGACCGACTGAGTTTGTCATTGGTATGAGCTTTCGTGTGCATGCACACTTCTTCAGAAATATAGCAATTAGTGCCAGCTGGACAACTGTAACAACCCTGTCATTGTGACCAGCTATGTCAATGACTCATTGTCCAGCTGGCACTAATTGCTATATCTCTCTGGCCTTGCTTGAACCTATTTGGACCAGGTGTTTGGGTAGATATCCCTGGCCTCTTCTGGGTAATATATATCAACACTCATTTTGTAGTGTATGGACACTTGCATGCATGTACCAAGGTGCAAACAAACTGGATGGTATTCAACTAAACCGAGATGTTCATTAATTTCAATTGATCTACTCTCAGTAAAACTGAATACCACCCACTGTGTACCGTGATTGTTCTGCTCTGAATCTGAAACCCCGATGCAACAAAGCAAAGCTTTTGTTTCGGCAAAGAATAAGGGATCCTGAAACACTTATTGTTTATCTTGCAAGAAACTAATTGCAGTGCCTTAGCCTGCTTTAATTGCTATGGTAATTTAAATGACTTGTGCATTTTGCTGTAATTATAGTGTCATTCAGGCCACAAACCTTGCGGAAGCAAAAAATAAATATTGCTTCATTGGAAAAGTTGTTCAGGCTATTATGCCAGCGATAGCGCTAAGAGACCAACAGGGGTTCATCAATTTAGTCCCCATTTAAGCAAATTATTTAGGATTATTTTTGTTCTATTTATGTTGAATAATTCACAGGAAATAATCAAAGTAGTGCTTTCTGAAGTCAGCTTTACATATTCTTCTTCTCTCCACCCCCTAAGCATCTAAAGACAAGTGTCAATACAGTCAAGCGGCATAGCAGCACCCCTCAGAAGGATTAGACCAATTTCTACTTCGTAGTGCGCATTCTAGTAGTTTATTGCAGTTTATCGGCAATTGCAAGTGACACTATGATGAGCAGTTGCTTGGCACTGTGTGGATTAGTAAATTGGTCAGCAGTAGTAAGGAGAATTGTGATGTGCATTACTTAAAATGGATTTATGCAAATGTTCCATTGGATCTGTGGCTTTAAATGGATTCTATGGTAAGTACTAAATGGGGTGTTTGCACAGAGCTAGCAGATTAATAATTTAGAAAATCTTAACCTTACGACATGCGCATGTCCATGATCCTGAATATGTGGCATCACTTTCCGGTGAGGCATACATTTTTTTAGGTAACAATGGAAGAATGGGATCTAATAGAATTAGGGGACTTTCCTAAGGCAAGATCTGCTGGGATCTTAGCTCAGGATGCGGCTCAGCTGACTGATTCATAGCTCAGCTATGCTTAGCCAGCAATAACTTTGTTGGGTACAACCAAGTGGCTGCGGTTTCAAAGTTTATCCAATGCTTATAAAGGTAAAGGGACCCCTGACTGTTAAGTCCAGTTGCGGACGACTCTGGGGTTGCGGTTCACATCTCACCATACTGGCCAAGGGAGCCAGCATTTGTCCGCAGACAGCTTCTGGGTCATGTGGCCAGCATGACTAAGCCGCTTCTGGAGAACCAGAGCAGCACACGGAAACGCCGTTTACCTTCCCTCTGTAGCAGTACTTATTTATCTACTTGCTGGGACCGAGCAACGGGAGCTCACCCCACCGCGGGGATTTACCTTCCCACCAGAATGGTACCTATTTATCTACTTGCACTTTGACATGCTTTCAAACTGCTAGGTTGGCAGGAGCAGGCAGGGACTGAGCAATGGGAGTTCACCCCGTTGCGGGGAACCGCCGACCTTCTGATCAGCAAACCCTAGGCTCTGCGGTTTAGACAAAAGCACCACCTGTGTCCTGTCCAATGCTTATACATGCTCACAAAATAATAATGATAATAATAATTTTATTGTTTATACCCTGCCCATCTGGCTAGGTCTCCTCAGCAACTTTGGGCAGCTTCCAGCACATATAAAAACATAATAAACTGCCATACATTAAAACTGCCTCCAGGTGTCTTCTAAAAATTGTGTAGTTTTTTATCTCCTTGACACCTGATGGGAGGGTGGGCACCACTGCCAAGAAGGCCCTGCTCCTGGTTCCCTGTAACTTCACTTCTTGCAGTGAGAGAACCACCAGAAGACCCTCAAAGGTGGATCTCAGTGTCCGGGCTGAATGACGGGGGTGGAGACTCTCCTTTAGGTATCCTGGGCTGAGGCTGTTTAGGGCTTTAAATGTCACCACCAACACTTTGAACTGTGCTCAGAAAAGAACTTGAAAATACGGTGAAATTAAAACTAGGTTGCACTGAAACCCCTTTTGTGCTTGAAAACATTGAAGTGATTCCATCCACTCATGCACAGACCTAGAATTCTTCAACTCAGGTAAGAAACCATCTGTTAGGAAGTTTGTTTTCCTTAATCTCTGCATAGGGTGCCATTTCAGTTCTGACACCATTCTCAATTTTAATCAGTTGCCGTACTGTATTTGTCTCTTTTGCTCAACCGAGTTGTCTTATGGCTATTGGATTAAGGTTAGAAGAATGCAGAGAGTAAAGGAAGCCGTGGTGACTAATAAGGAAAACACCAAAATCCATATTATTGTAAGACCTTTATTAGGTCAACCAAAAATGTGTGCAAACCTTTGAGTTCTGCAGAACTCTTCATCAGGCTACATGATAAATGGGGCAAGGCTGGAGATGGAGAGGGGGGGCACAAAAAAAAGTTAAACAGTGAAATGTGCATCTGGTCACACCTTTAAGATGGAATGAGAGGGGAGGTAGCAGACATGGAAATGGGGTTCTTTAGGTGCTCTGCAGGTTTTGGGTTGCACCCAGAGCTGCTAGGAAGACAAAACTGCTTCTGAGATCCATAGCTCCATGGTAGAGCATCTGCTTTCTTGCAGAAGGTCCCAGGTTCAATCCCCAGGAGCTCTGGGGAAGTCCTGAAGAGCTACTGCCCAACAGAGTAGGACATACTGAGTTAGTTGGGCCAATGGGTCTGACTCAGGAGAGGGCAGCTTCCCATGAAAATACAGTGGTTTAGGCCCCATATATGAAAATACAAAATCCAGCTGTTACTCAGGAGAATGCAACAGCAATCTTAAAAAAAAATCACCTGGAAATTAAAAGTGCCATGTTGATAATGGTCCTGGTAGTAGCTGCAACCTGGAAACAAAACTCAAGATCTTCATAAGACAAATCCCCTGTGCTTTAGAAGCTGAAATAAAATAATAATAATAATAATAATAATAATAATAATAATAATAATAATAATAATAATAGGCACAGTCTACAGGGAGCATAACCTGAGCAAACCATGAGTTTCTGCAGCTGCCATTCATTGCCATGGAACTTCTGCAACTGTTCTGTTGGATTGCTTCCCTGTTGGGTTGATTCACCATCGGGAATCATTGTAGAGCCAGAATTCTTCTTGGTATTGTTGCTCCACTGATGGGAGCGGGTATTTCACTGCAGGATAGTGCATCCACCTCTGAAACAAAGATTCCCATCTTCATGATGAAATGGTAGGTCCCAGAATTATCTCCTTGATTCATTCCTTATCTTCTGCCTTGCCTTGATTGATCTGTAAACTGCTTTGGACAGCTTTTTCTGGCTGAAGAGAGAGGGGAAATATTTAAATGAATAATAATAAATAACCAAACTTTTTTCTTTTCTTTTAAGGATGAAATTACAGTTCTAGAAGTCAGCACCCCTCCCAGGTCTTAGTGCTTCCAAATGATGCAGTGATTGCATCCACTCATACTGAGACCTTGAATACGTCCACTAAATTAAGAAAATAACCTTGAATCAAGCTATCTTCAGTTCTCAAGGAATCTGTCTTCCCTAGGGCCTCTCCACACTTTGGGTTAATACGGATGGTGAATCCTTGTGCCTTTTTGTCTGCATGGGTTTCTTCAACTACTGCTACCCCACACTGTCTCCTCCTAAATTAAGGGATTCCCTGTGCTATTGATACAGCTCTCCCGTTTGTATTTTCAAAGCATGCCAATCTCTGGATTTAAGGAGGAGAAATTGTGGAACAGCAATACTGCAACTGGAAGAGAAGAACACATGGATGAGGGGAATTTAAGGAGACCGAAGGGGTTCACAACCCATATTAAGCTAAGGTTACCAGACGTCCCCGTTTCCCGGGGACGGTCCCCGGATTTATAAATCAGTCGCCATACAAAATCCATTGAAGTTGGAAAATGTCCCCGGATTAATTGAAAATAATCTGGTAACTTTATATTAAGCTGGGGTATGGATAGGCGCTTAATCTCCACATAGGGTCAGTTAGGATGCCATTTCTTTTCACCATCTGAGTACCATCCTTCAGACTTTCCCCACTTCTGACCCTGTTCTGAGTTGTTTCAATTCATGGCAATGAAATGCAACATTAATTCTGTGGTCTGCAAGATTCATTTTGGTGCCCTTCCTTAAACAATTGACTCCATTGCTGGGATGTTGGTCTATGTTAACATTGTCATCATTTTTAACTGAAAGTTGCTTTTGATTACATTTTGTAGAAAAGCCACACACATACTACATGTGAATGAGTACATATTAATTCTTGAACTGACAGGCAGTCTGGTCCAGTGCATAGAAAGCTTGCGTCAGATTCAAATCCGTCTTCAGCCAAAAGGTCATGGGGTATCCTTGGACAAGTTGCTGTCTCTCAACCTCAGGGGCATTATCTGTAAAAACAGGAATTGTTATTGCTTTACAGCAGTGATAGGCAACATTTACCCTGTGGGTGCATCCCGCTCCCAAAGTTCATCGCAACTACGCAACTGCTGGGGCTGGAATCAGGAATTCATGGCTATGCCTCAGGTGCTAAGCCAAGAAGGCAAAATGTTGGAGCAGATCCCTAGACCAGGGGTCGCTGGCATGGGACCCACCTGCCAGTGACTCCTAAGGTGTTTGCAAAAGGTCTCAGTAAATATCCCCTCAAAATTAAACAATATATGAGGAACTGTTTACTCTTCTAGTTTGTACCAGCTCAGCATCTCTTACATTGAACACATATCACAGGTGCGTGCTGATCAATAATCACATAGTCCAAAGTTGGAGTTAGTTGACTCTATTAGCAAAAACACAATCTGCACAGACTTGGTTGAGCGCCAGGCCTAATGAGCAGAGCAGCTCACTCCTGGTGGTCTTACTCCAGGCATCCCCAAACTTCGGCCCTCCAGATGTTTTGGCCTACAACTCCCATGATCCCTAGCTAACAGGACCAGTGGTCAGGGATGATGGGAATTGTAGTCCACAACATCTGGAGGGCCGAAGTTTGGGGATGCCTGTCTTACTCCATGAAAATCAGTTTCTGAGACTGAAAGTCTCCACTTCCTCACAGCTATCTAAGTTCCCTCCCCAGGGCTTTTTCTAAGCAGTCAGAGACTGTGCTTGCATGTAGCCAACCTCTCCTCCACCCTCTTCATGCCTCTTCTGGTTCTGGGAGACAAAGGTGGAGGGGAGCTTGTCGCAGCAGAAGAGTGGAAACACCTGTGACTCTTCACCAGCTTGACTCATCTCTGCCTCTTGGGATCCCTCATCCCACTCTCCTGCTTCAGCTTCTGCCTCTGATTCTAGACTTCTCTCTGCCACCGGCTCTCCCAGCTCACTAAGCCCTGTTACGTCTTCAGCTTCTGACACCTCCTCTTCCTGGTCTCCTCTTCTCCCTCTGACCAGTCATCATTTGTCCCACCACCACTCCCCAGGCTCTGAGGATTCTTCCCTTGGTGGTTCTCCAGCTGGTTCCTCCCACCGTTCCTCTGCATCCAGCCATTCCATGACAACATGGCACCGTAAACATGCCCACATGTCAGTGGATTCCCATCTGTTCTGAACAGAAGAGAGATACCAAGAGGGTCTCTCTGTAAGTGAGTGCAAGGATGGTTGATGTAGGTCCGTTCCCCCCTATATTTATGGGAAGGCTTATGGGGAGAGGGCATTCCCAAACCATTTTGTGCTATTATATCTATTTCTTCTCTTTTATTTGCGTCAGCCATTATGCCACACACATTATGTCACAGAAGCCATTTTCTGACACGCCAACCGTCCTTGGTACCCCCATTTGGTGTTGTGCCATGGCCCCACAGCAGGTGCTGTGGCTGGCAATCATGGTATTCTGAGAAAGTCCCACATGTGCCCACTGGCTCAGAAAAGCTTGCTGACCCCTGCTCTTGGCAGTAAAAGTTGTTTAGATACTGGGGTGAATTGTCCCTCCCGGGCTGGCCAGCGACTGACACAGTTCTCTAACCCAGAAGTGTGCACAAAAACCCATATATTAGTGAAAATAGCATATAAAACATTATATCAGAGAAAATTGCTTGCAAAAAATGCCCTCCCAGCAGATGTCAAGGCAATAAGCAGCTATTTTACTTTTAAAAGACAACTGAAGGCGGCCCTGTTTAGGGAAGTTTTTAATGTTTGATGCTGTATTGTTTTTAATATTTGGTTGGAAGCCGCCCAGAGAAACCCAGCCAGATGGGCGGGGTATAAATAAATTATTATTATTATTATTATTATTATTATTATTATTATTATTATGTAAAGGTAAAGAGACCCCTGACCATTAGGTCCAGTCATGACCGACTCTGGGGTTGCGCACTCATCTCGCATTATTGGCCGAGGGAGCCGGCGTATAGCTTCCAGGTCATGTGGCCAGCATGACAAAGCCACTTCTGGCAAACCAGAGCAGCACATGGAAATGCCGTTTACCTTCCCGCTGTAGCGGTTCCTATTTATCTACTTGCATTTTGACGTGCTTTCGAACTGCTAGGTTGGCAGGAGCTGGGACCAAGCAATGGGAGCTCACCCCGTCACAGGGATTCGAACCACCGACCTTCTGATCAGCAAGCTCTAGGCTCAGTGGTTTAACCACAGCGCCACCTGGGTCCCTATTATTATTATTATTATTATTATTATTATTATTATTATTATTATTATTACATTAGGCCAAGTTGCAAACAAAATTGCATATGTTAGGAAAAATGTGTGCAATATTTCATGCTGCTTTTAAAGAAAAAATGCAAATTGATGTGGAAATGCGACAAAGCGAGCTTAAGATTGAGAAACTGATAGAACTTAAAATTGACAATTCTATGCTTACTTAACATGCTTCTGAGTAGATTGTAGTGTGGGATTTTGGTGTAAAGTTATTTCCACACAACAGAGACAAAAAAATGCACATCATGAAACACACACACACACACACTGCCTTTTTGCTTCTTGTCCTTTTGATGGCTCTAATGCAGGTGTGCAGAAATGGCCTCTCAAAATTCTCCACCCTGTTTGTGGGCAAAGAAATTGGAAATAACTTTTCCACTGAGTTTCTCCAGTGTAGAGGACAGGAGAAAAATTCTCCAGCAGTTTCTCAGGGGTAGATCTCATCATTAGCAGAGGCATGCCTGGTCTTATCACTAACTTCTTTCTTTCCTTCTTTCTCTGATACCCCAGGCCATGCCCAAGACCTACACCAATTCTCAGCCATTTTGTGAATGGTGGGGCAGGGAGCAGTGTCAGCCCCCACAAACAATGGTGGAGAATATTCAGTGAATAGTCAATGCCTCAAGGACTGCCTTACCCCACATAAAACAACCTTCTCCATGTGTCTCCTCAGGGGGTGGGTGGAGGGGGGCGGCATGAGAACAAGTGTTTCATGGAATGTTGTCCCCAGGGAGGCATGCCTGGCCCTATCACTATTTGTTTTTAGGCAACAATCAAAATCATTTTTCTTCAGCAGGCCTTTGGACTTTAATTTTCTGGTTATTTTAGTGGGCTGTGAATCTGCCTTTTATATATATTTTCAGTGAGTGGTTTCAGTTGTTCTTGACTCTTGTTTTTACACTTGCTTTTAATATTTGGTTTTTGTAAGTGTGTGGGGAGATAGAGCTTTTAAAGAAATGTCTTCAGAAAGTTATCATCTGAGAAATTGCAGCCCACAGAACAGAAATGTGTTGATTGTGAGATTGATGGCAGTGCTTCCAAACAACCAGCAGTTGTACACTGTAGAGGTGGTTTCCACATTACAGTGGTACCTCAGTTTACAGACACAATGAACCTGAAGCGTACTTAACCTGAAGCGAACTTTCCCATTGAAAGTAATGGAAAGGGGATTAATCCGTTCCAGACGGGTCCGCGGAGTACTTAAACTGGAAATACTCAAACCGAGGCGTACTTAAACCGAGGTATGACTGTACAGTGGAACGTCTAGCGTCCATTCCGATGAACGTCTGCAGCAAACCAGGAAGTACCGGAACGGGTTACTTCCGGGTTTGCCGCTCATGAATGCGCAGAAGCGCAAACCGCTCTGCGCGCATGCGCAGATGCAGCACTTTGCCCTGCGTCCTTTTGGGCTAGCGGGCGGAGCTCCAGAACGCATCCCAGCTGCAAAACAAGATACGACTGTACAGGGTGCGCTGTTCATCAGCTGTATTCATACTGGTTGGCCTTCAGTCTGCTTATCTCCCATGATTCACTTTTCAAAATGCAGGTCAGCCAGCTCAGAGTTAGTGCTGTGACATCTTAAAATAGAGACCTGTGCATCAACATGCAGTTACAGAGTTCTCGTATCATAGGATAACATGGGCCATGTCAATATGGATTGTTCCTGGCTGTGTGACAGCACCCTTAAAAAACCCAAGAAAACGCTGTTCTTCCTTTCTTGCTTCTCTGGCAAGATTCCCCGCCCAAAAGTGAGGAAGGTGAAGAATACGATTTGCTCCCTTGTTGCCAACAGGTTTAAGAATAATCAGCAGATGGTTTCTGAGTGAATAATCCAACTGGAATAATGTCAGCACCACTATTGAATTTGCTCCTCTATTGGATTATTCTCAAGATAAACTACAACTTGAGCTCATTAGGTACATGAATTCCAATCCCCCTGCAAGTCGAGTGATGCATCGAGGAGAGAACAAATTAAAAGAAATGTGGCCAGCAGTGGAAAAGGCTTTGTAGAAATGGCTTCTAAGAAGCTGTTAAATATTAAATGTTATGTTTAAATGTTACCAGCATGCATATAAAGCAATAGGTCTATTGGCACTGGGAATGTTTGTGGAGTGGTCTTAATAATTCAAGCAAAAGATGTGCTCCTTTTTTCTTAGTCCAGGTGCAGGCAATGCCTCCCCTCGCCCTGTTAAGGCCTCCATTCCCTTGGAAGTAATCTGTCAGGGGCCACATGTTAGCAGTAGGTGGGGCCAGCGGCAAAAGTGGGTGGGGCTACCACATTTATCTCCTTCTTTCTAAGACCTCTCTTACTGCTCTTTCTCCTCTCCCACTGGGCTGCTAGGGGAGGAACAAATCGCTCTTGCCAGAGCTCAGAACTGGCTTTTCAAATTGGGCCAAGGACCGCATGACATTAGCCCAGCAAATTGCCCATTTCTGTCTACTACAGATATCCATTCTTTTTTCATAAATGTTCTGCTATGTGTGTAGGCAGACAGTTCTACATGCAAAACAAGGGAAGTG
This sequence comes from Zootoca vivipara, assembly GCF_963506605.1. Taxonomy (NCBI): domain Eukaryota; kingdom Metazoa; phylum Chordata; class Lepidosauria; order Squamata; family Lacertidae; genus Zootoca; species Zootoca vivipara. The sequence goes on along the minus strand of NC_083280.1, from coordinate 17,973,092 downwards.
TCCACTTTGTAATGTTATAGTCTTGCAGAGGCATGCAATATTTTTGTAGGGTTATAAAAAAACACCACACTGGTTTAATGAGTCAGTGAGTAGGGTTTCCAGACTCAATAGAGGACAGGACTTCTGTGCCTTTAATTGCCCTGCTCTCTTTTGAGTCTGGAAACCTTAAAGAGAAACCAGCAGACCCTTTGTTTAATTTCCAAGCAAAGGGCTTGCTGGTTTCTCTTTAAGGTTTCCAGACTCAAAAGAGAGCAGGGCAATTAAAGGCACAGAAGTCTTGTCCTCTATTGAGTCTGGCAACCCTATCAGTGAGGCTGGAGGGTTATTGATCTGCACACAGGGGTAAATTCTCCAAAGGGAAAGGTGGGGCCATTGTTCATCTGGTCACAGGGACCCAATGAGGTAGAGGCAATTTATCTGCAACACAATGGAAGCTGGCATGATAGATCATGTGGTTGTGCTGGATGTGGACATCCAAAACTTTTGCAACATGTTGTTTGATCCTGTTCAAGACATTGCCCAGCTGTGGATGAACAAATGTATTGTTTACAGAATGGCTACAATTTCCTTTTTCCAATGAGCGTGTAAATAAAACAACCCATTCAGTTGTGTGTATTCAGTAGGCAAGCCCTCTTTAGCAGTTGGTTTCTTAATAGCTGAGAAGGTAGCAGGGTCCCAATACCTCTTAATGGATATATTCAAGATTAACATTCATTCCTATGGATATCGTCTCAGAAGGAAGTCCTATTGAATTCAATGGGACATCATAACTTTAAATCATCCCCAAAGAATTGTGGGAACTGCAGTTTACCTCTTTAATAGCTACAGCACCCTGAAGAAACTCCATTTCCCAGGAGCCTCTGTGTGTGTGTGTGTGTGTGCACGCACGCACGCACACACACACGCTTTAAATGTGATTTAAAGGCATGGTGTGTATGTAGCCTTATTCCCAGGTATGCATATACTATAGGATTGCAGCCTAAACTGACATCCACAAAAGCATTGCATTTCAAGAGCATAAGTTCCATTCAATTTTAAATTTATTATCTATAAAAATTGGGCATATAAATGTGTTCACACGCAGTATGAAAAACAGAGTTGGTTGGGTGAATAACCTGCTAGAATCTGGCCTCTAATTGTAACAGTTGTCAAGCTGGCAGTTAATTTCTTTCCTTTTCTGACAATATAAAATCCTTCTTTTCACAAGGGAATATTAATGTACAGAATTCGCTAGTGATGGCCATTAGCCTAAATGGCTTCTTTAAAAAGGAATGGACAAATTAATTGCAGACAGGTCTATTTCTGGCCACGATAAATGAACTGAGCACTGATAGTTCTGAGGCAGTATATTTTTGAATAGCATATTCTGGAGAAAACAAAACTGGATGACAGTTAGCTTCATAACCTCCTCCCCACCCCACCGCCTTTTGGGGAAGGGCTATGGCTCAGTAGCTATGAACCCAAGAGATCCCGGGTTCAGTCCATAGTATCTCCAGGGGGAGGGGGAGGCCCTTCTCTGAAATTCCAGAAAGGCACTGCTATTGAATGTAGACAGGGTACTAGACTACAGTTCCCATCACCACTGATAATTGACTATGCTAGCTAGGACTGGTGGGGGTTGGAGACCTGAAATATCCACCTCTGGTATCAACAGTATTCAACGAGATGGACCAATGGTTTTACTCCATAAAAAGCAGCTTCCCGTGTTCCTGCTGGAACATGGATTCAGTCTGAAGAGGTAAGTGTAGGCTTTGCTTTAACCCAATGGCATAGCGTGGGTTACCAGTGCCCAGGGCAACGTAAGTATTGCACTCATTAAGGCAAGTGTTGCACTCCCTAACCGGCACCTCCATGTGGCGTTGCTGCTGCTGCTGCCAGACGGAGCTGCAGGACATACATGTGTGATTCCTCAGGTTAGAGCACCACTACCGCCATCTCCCCTGCCATCGGAGGATGCTGCGCTGCTGGGGGATACAGGACCCCATCCTCTCCCTACTCCTGTTTGGCATGTTGCTCAGGTGCGGGATGGAGAGCACCTCTGATTGGGGTGGCAGCTGCAGAGGTGTGCCCCTCAAAAATTTTGTGCTCAGGGAAATCGCCCTGGAAGGTCCACCTCTGCTTTAACCTATTTTAAAAAGAAAGTTATGATGGCATTTTAATTCGGCTGTTTCCATTTTCATTTTATTTTATTTTTAATAAAAAACACACGTTGAAAATGTTTTCCGTCGCTCACTGAGCTTTATCTACTCACCTTACATAATCATGATGTACCTGATAATAAAATGCCTTAATAATGTACTGGAAATATGAGATACTGGATAAATGCAACATTTCCCAGATTAATTGTGTTTGTGTGCATGTGTGTATGTGTGGGCGTGTTATAAAAAATAAACCCAAAACTCAGTAAAAGGTTTGCTTGGCACTATGTATGCTATCTGCTTTCAGCATATTCTCCACATAAGAAGCCTGACATTTATAGGGAAATGGCCTATATTTTTCTTGAAAATACCACATGTGCTAAATATCACATTTAAGCACAAAGCAAAAGGCAGCTGTTTGCGAACAGAGAAATCGGAAGAGACCTTAGGTGCTTCTGTTAACACCGAAGTCTCTTTTGCTCATTCAACCCTCAACCCCTTTCACAGTTTGATACTTGCTTTACACTTGCCATTTATAATTTACAAGGAGGGGGGGGGAGATATTCAATTTATCCAAGTGAATCCGAAGCCTAAGATACTGCCCCAGAGAAAATGTCACAGAATGGGATTTGTTGCTCATCTCTTGTTCAACAAATCACAGGTCCTGCTTCATTTTGTGGGATACATCCCCTTTCTCGTGGTTTTATTTTGGACTTGGACTAGACACCTCTTAGCCTTCAAATAGAGGGCTGTCTTTCCTAAAGTAGGACACACGGCCACTCTAAACCAATGCCATCTCTACATCCCTTGGGCCTTCAAGCATGGCTCATACAGGTAACAAATGTTGACTTGGCTCAAGCATTTTGGCCCATCAGCTCCAGTTAATTAGGTCTAAACACGAGATGCTGCTGCATCAGGATAAGAAAGCAGATCCACACACCAAAGCTCTATGGTTCTACACACAGCATTCACTCTCTTTAACAGACTCATAAGCGCAATGGGAGCCTGGCCATCTATTGCTGTGGTTAGGACAGGGACAATTTGGCAGCGTGAGGCAGCACCTCAAGGCATCCGATGCTGAGTGGCCAATAGTGAGCATAAAAACAAAACTGTGTCGTGATAACTCCCTGAAACTAGATCTAGGTGATAAAAACTCAACTAATAATTCCTCAAAGAAAAATAATAGATTTAAATGTTCCAAAAGAAACTTTGATATAGAAAAGAAATAAATATCCCAAAATAACCTCTAAATAAAGTAAACCTTGACGAGGCGCCGGCTAAGTGACTCGTTTCACTGGAAAATATTTGTTTCCTCAGAAGGAAAATGTTAAGGGGCTGAGAAATATCATTGCTCTTCGAAAAGTTTAAATAAGGGGCTGCAAAAGCTCTCCTAGTGCCTTTCTGGAATTTCAGAGAAGGGCCTCCCCCTCCCCCTGGAGATACTATGAACAATGGAGACATACCATCACAACTAGGAGAGCTTTTGCAGCCCCTTATTTAAACTTTTTGAAGAACAATGATATTTCTCAGCCCCTTAACATTTTCCTTCTGAGGAAACAGATATTTTTGGTTGGAAACAGATTAGCCTATTGCGCTATCCTGTGTGTGGACTGCTTTTGAAAATTGTTCTAACATTGCTACTTGTTGGGTAACCATCTTTGACCCCGTTCAAAACTCTTGTGAAAGATGATACCTCATCATGTTTCATGGGGACATTCTCAGTCCCATTTCAGAGCTCCCCTAAGTAGTGAAATCTTGTTTAAAAAGTGTAAATTCCCATGCAGCCCTTTGGACCACCACAGAGAAGAAACCACCAAGAAGGTAGATCTCGGGCAGCACACATTATTTCAGGTGCTGCAGAACAAGCACACAGGTGCTGCAGAATGTGGGCCCCACCCCTATCCCAGATCTTCCTTTGGGTGCCCTCAGCAGATGAAATGAAGAAGGTGGAAACAGCAGAAAAGGTCTTCTCAGTTTTGACACTATGCCTACAGAATGCTCTCCCTAGGGAGACTTGTCTATGTCTACTTGAATATTTTCTGCAAACAGGCCTTTTTTAAAAAAATCTCCCAGCATTTTAATGTTTAGTGCATTATTTCATGCTGCTTTGGAGTTTTATTATTGATGTGTGTTGTGTTTTTATTTACAAGCCAATGCTTGTATAGAAATATGCATGCTGAAAAAAGATGGACAGAGCCCTTTTCTGTTTCAGTCATAAGTCTGCTCCATTTCATTTTGGGTGGATTCCCCCCCCCCAAAAAAAAGAACAGATGGGAAACCTGCCTTTAAACCATATGCATTTTGCATGCTCTTCTTTATGAAAAATAGGCACTTTCTGATGCTTTTCAGTTCATTACATCCATAAAACATGCATTTTGTATGCATCTCTTACATCAAACGGGTATTTTGCATGTACCAAAAACAGCATTTAAAAATCTTCAGAAGCGCTCAATCCAACTTGGAGCTGTGTTCTGACCTGCCAGCTAGTTCAGGAGTGTTGGATCAGCTTGGCCTGCTGTGAAAAGTGGACATATATATATATATATATATATATATATATATATATATATATATATCCTCCCATATCTCTAGCTGAAGCAGCAGAGTGGGGAAAGACAGGAGAGTTCTGCAACTGAAGATGTAGTGGTTAGGAGCGGTGGACTTGTAATCTGGTGAACTGGCTTCAATTCCCCGCTCCTCCACATGCAGCTGCTGGGTGACCTTGGGCTAGTCACACTACTTTGAAGTCTCTCAGCCCCACTCACATCACAGAGTGTTTGCTGTGGGGGAGGAAGGGAAAGGAGATTGTTAGCCACTTTGAGACTCTTTAGGGTAGTGAAAAAGCGGGATATCAAATCCAAACTCTTCATCGTTGACTATTGGCTATGCTGCCTGGAGCTGATCAGTAAGAGCTGTTCGGCAGTGGAATTTGCTACCAAGGAGTGTGGAGGAGATTCCTTTTTTGGAGGTCTTTAAGCAGAGGCTTGACAGGCATATGTCAAGAATGCTTTGATGGTGTTTCCTGCTTGGCAGGGGGTTGGACTGGATGGCCCTTGTGGTCTCTTCCAACTCTATGATTCTATGATCAGCATAGACTCTCTTGGGCTGTCTTGATACAGAACAGTATCCTCGGTTTTACCTGAGAGGCTCCATTTCCATTTTTAACCAAATGTACTCTTTACATGTGTCTTTTTGTGGCATCAAAAAATGACCTTTTAGGGATATATGAAGCTACCTTATACTGAATTGATCCAGCTAGCTCAGTCTTGTCTACACTGACCAGCAGTGACTCTCCAAGATTTCAAACTGGGAACATTCCCAGCCTTACCTGGAGATGCCCGGAGTTGAAACAGAGGCCTTCTGTATGCAAACCATGTGCTGTACTACCAGGCTGCAGCCCATGGGATAGTCATCTGTCATGGATGCTTTAGTTGAGATTCCTGCATTGCAGGGGGTTGGACTAGATGACCCTTGGATACATTCCAACTTTACATTTCTGTGATTCTATGAAGTTGCCCATCAGTGATTTGCACCTGGACAGTAGACTGAGCAGGTAAACAGACTGAGCTGGTAACTCTATTTCCCACTATGGTGATATGTATTGCAGTCCTATTTAAATCACAGCCAGCTTTGTACCCAGCATTGCCAAGAAACCAAAAAACAACAACAACACGCCAGTAAAGTTTTGAGATACTAGTGGTTGAAAGTATCACAGTTTTGAAAGGTTCTTGATACAAAAGAGCATCCATTAGTATCCAAACATACTCCTTGGTCTCAGGAAAATATCTTAAGTCTGAGATGTAAAAATGCATAGTGATCAAGCAACTTTCCAAAATATAAAAGGTATCCAATACTAGTCATATTCAGAATAGACCCAATGAAGTGATGTGATTAACTTAGGCCCAGCAATTCAATGGGTCTACTCTGAGTAGGACTTAGTTTGATACAACCACCAGTAGATAGTGAGCAGTTTTGAAAACCGCTTTGAGAATGCCTTTTTAAACAATCAAGTGGTGTGTACATTTTTCGAAATAAATAAATGTAGTCACTATTTAAAATTTGCGCATCTACATAGAAATGCAAATCTTAAGCAAACAATGCCCCCCTTTTTCTCTTGGTGCTGCATTACTTCTTTTTCGGGGGGCGAGGAGTTTAACTGCCAATTGATCGAATGGTCCAAATCCCAGAAAGAAGTGCCATGTCCTTAAACTCTTAATACAAATGATATTTTGGCAAACCAAATGCAAAAACGAAGGGCTCAGTCTCATTAGGCTCAGAAATAAATTCTGATGTGCTTCTTATAAGGCAAGGTAGCAGTGAAGAATCAAGAAAGAAAGTGATAGTTTAATAACCTTTTTTAAAAAATCCTGTGAAAATATTTCTCATCTAACTGATTCATTCCAATTGATTATTTGTTTTTCATCTGGAAGCCTGTAAAAGTTTGGGGGAGAATATAATCCTCTTCTCCCTCTATGATTTCCCTCCCTGTCTCTCCTTAATAACATTAGAGTTTGCAAATGATGATAGATTGGCTCCAGCATGACAGTTTCATGATGCTCTGGCAACCATGAAATGAAGGCCTGCTTTACTTTATTTTATTTTTTTAAAGAATCGTGGAAGAGCTTATTTTGTCCTGGTGGCACCTGCCTAGAGAAAACGTTTTCATGCTACGGCATGTGGTCAGATTATGACACTGATTCTCAGTTCAGGGGGAGACGAGCTTAGGCACCTGATCCACATTGCAATGACCTACTTTTAATCTGACACAAAGCATGTGGAAATTTAGCGATCAGGAATAATTTCAAGTATGCAGCTTAGGGGGCTGCTTACAGAAGATACAAGTCTGCAGCCGTTTCCTTTGAACCAATGCTTATTCTAAAATCCCCATTCCTTCCTCTGAGCTGTCCCACAGGGCTCATTGGATCCATAGTATTTTGTGGTATATATGAGGGTGAAAGAGGAGAGCGCAAAATATGATCTGAAGCTCAATATCAAAAAAACCAAGATCATGGTCACTGGTCCCACCACCTCCTGGCAAATAGAAGGGGAAGAAATGGAGACAGTGAGAGATTTTACTTTCTTGGGCTCCTTGATCACTGCAGATGGTGACAGCAGTCACGAAATTTAAAGACTCCTGCTTCTTGGGAGAAAAGCAATGACAAACCTAGACAGCATCTTAAAAAGCAGAGACATCACCTTGCCGACAAAGGTCCGTATAGTTAAAGCTATGGTTTTCCCAGTAGTGATGTATGGAAGTGAGAGCTGGACCATAAAGAAGGCTGATCGCCGAATAATTGATGCTTTTGAATTATGGTACTGGAGTAGACTCTTGAGAGTCCCACGGACTGCAAGAAGATCAAACCTATCCATTCTGAAGGAAATCAGCCCTGAGTGCTCACTGGAAGGACAGATCGTGTAGCTGAGGCTCCAATACTTTGGCCACCTCATGAGAAGAGAAGACTCCCTGGAAAAGACCCTGATGTTGGGAAAGATGGAGGGCACTAGGAGAAGGGGACGACAGAGAACGAGATGGCTGGACAGTGTTCTTGAAGCTACCAACATGAGTCTGACCAAACTGCGGTAGGCAGTGGAAGACAGGAGTGCCTGGCGTGCTCTGGTCCATGGGGTCACGAAGAGTCGGACACGGCTAAACGACTAAACAACAGTATATATATATATATCAGTGACATACATTTGCTTTAAATACCTTCAGTCATTCCAGGGGGGGCTAACTTGTGACCCTCCAGATCAGAGCCAATTTTATGCCTGCCAGATGTTTTTGGACCACAACTCCTGCCATCACTGAGTTGTAGTAAAGCAGCAAATGGGGGGGGGGAGGCACCATGTTGGCTAGCTCTATCCCAGATGTTGTCGGTCTACAACTTCTATCAGCCCTGACCATTAGCCTTTAGATATGATGGATGTTGTAGCCCAAAAACATCTGAAGAGGCACAGCTGCCCCAGATTCATTGCATGATTAAAATATGACAGTGTTTAGGAGCCGATTCACCACAACCCGTACATAGTAGGCATTTACGTCAACTATTGCCTGCCATTTAAGTCAAAAGCAAAATACTCATCTAGATTTCTCACTGGAATTTGCACATTACCTGGTCATGGGATTATAGGAAACTGCCTTAAAGGTGTTGAAACTATTTGTCCATCTATCCCAGTATTATTCATTGTACTCTCCTCCGACCTGGTGCCTACCAGGTGTTTGGAATCCAATGCCCATCAAACACAGCCATCATGGACAATGGTAAAGTTGCAGTCCAATAACATCTGGAGGGCACCGGGTTGGAGATAGCTGCTCTACTTTGACTGGTTTTGGCCAAGAATCTTTTGCAGCCCAGTGTGATAATTCCAGAAATGGAACCTGGGACCATTTACCGTCCAAGCAAACACGGGCTCCATCTGCACTAGGCTTTTGAAGTTGCATCATACTCTGCCACGGGGCCTTGTATCTTTCTATGATGCAAGATGTAACGTCTCATCATTTCCACTCATCCTCTCTCCCTGGAGAAATGAAGTGAACCAGCCCCTCCAATTTCTCTGCCAACAAACAGGGTGGAGAATTTTGAGAGGCTGTTTACGCACAGCTCTGGTGCGAGCAACATCCAGATTACATCAAGGCTCCCTGCATTTGACATTTGGGAAGCATTACAGAATGCTGGTTTTCTGACAAAATACCCTCCCCGCCTCCTGCTCCTGAACTAAGGTGAACTTGCCCTAGTTTCAGCTGGTTGCAAATAGAATTTTGGGGTTGGCCAGGATGTATGTATGTCCCTCAATACCTCCATCCTGATTGCTGTTAACACAAATGTGGGGCAATGTATCTCCCTGTGATGATGATTTCCCCCCCCTTTTTTTTACTGTTTGCTACAAATCATAAGAAGTCCTTAAATATGCTAGCATGCTTGCTATGTTGAATGAGGCAGGTCGGCTTAAATGAGAGCTGCTGCCTTACATAGGAATTAGAGATGCTGGTAAAGTCATCAAAGTCCAGAACTCGAATCTGGCTATTGGAAATGTGAGCTTTCAAAATTACAAACTACTTGCTCCACTTGAATCAGAATGTGAATGGGGAAAGAATTCTTGATCTACCAGTCTCTGTCTGTCCTCGCTGACATCTCCATTCCTTCCTGAGCACTAGGACTGGCTCCAGAATTTTCCTCCTAGTTTTCCTCCCTGAAAACGATTGAGCCACTCTGAGAACACTCCTGGAGGGCTTGCTTATGTCCAGTATGAGTTTGCAGTTGAGTATACCAGTAACAGCTGTTAATTTTGACTGGCAGTACTTTTCCAAGGTCTGAAGCCAGAGATGGGGAACCTCAGACCCTAATCATAATTGTGGCCCTCCAGACTTCTCTGCCTGGCCCTTAGGGCACACCACCTCGCCATCACACACCCATGCCCAGGCCACTTTCTGTCTTTGCTTTGCCTCATCCCTCCTCTTCTTACTTGGCCTTGAAGTATGATCATGCTTCCTGCTTGCCTAGACTAAGGTGTGCAAGTGTGTGTAGAAACTACTAGCCTAAAGTGCAAAGGTAACATTCGCATTCATTGCCCTGCCCACTTTTGTCTCTGACTAGGCTCACGTTTGCCTCTGGTTCTGTCCACCACTGGTATATGGACCCTGGAAGTCTGCCCAGGAGGAAGATGGCCTCCAGGATGAAAAAGATTCCCCACCTATGACTTGGGCAGAGGTCCTTCCAGGCTGCTACCAGTGATCAGAATTGGAGGTGGTGAGGATGAAAAATATTACTTGACCTAGATAGGCATTTCTTTTTGATGAGAAGAATTGGTAAGTTATGGAGTTTTGTTATGCAACCCACTTCCAATCCATAGGCATGCAAATCAACACCAGCCAGTTATATTACTTGTGTTGTATACCTTTATAAACATGACAAACTGAGCTAAGCTAAAATGATTCATGATTTCTGGTGAACATTTTTGATAGTGCTGTAAAATGTCTCAATTTTTCAGTGATTTCCCCCCAACTCGAGTTGACTTATTCATTTACACTGACCTCCAGGTGCTACTGGGTGATCACCCTGATCATGCCTAACTGTTGGCCTTGCTGGCTGGGCCTGGTAGGAACTGGTGTCAGACAACATCTGGAGGTCCACAGGTAGCCATCCCTGATTTACATCGTGTCCTCATTAGCCCTCAGTGACACCATCACATATCCAAGACTTATTGGCTACATATCATTGTGACATTATACTGTTTACTGGGTGGTCAAAGCGAATTTAGATTACCAAACATTCAAAAAGGAGAGATGTAGCAGTCGTGGGAGACTTCAAGTTCCCCAACATCTGTTGGAACTCAAACTCTGCCAAAAATATAAGGTCCAACCAATTCCCCACTTGCCTCACTGACAATTTCATTTCCCAGACGGTGGAATAAGCAACAATGGGATCATCTATCTTGGCCATGGTCCTCACCAAGAGGAAGGAACTGATCAGCAAAGTGGAAGTACTGGGAACCTAGTATCCTTTGTATTCTATAACCAAAACATGAATGACATTAACGTAAGTCAACATAAAAAGTCAATTCTTCTGAAGACGCTGTCATTGTTTATAAGATGTCTCTACTTTCAACCGTATATGCTGTTATCTCTTGCTTAGCTCTCTTTATGCCTGTGAGGGAGCCATAGCTGCCAAGTTTTCCCTTTTCTCGCGAGGAAGCCTATTCAGCATAAGGGAAAATCCCTTTAAAAAAGGGATAACTTGGCAGCTATGGAGGGAGCTCATCCTCTCATGGTGGTCCCTCCTGGATCTGTTATTGGCCCTCTTCTCTGTATACACACTGTCCTTAAGTGACCTTATCAAACCCCATGGCTTTAGTACCACTTATACACAGATGACACACACCTCTTCCTCTCTACCCTTGAACTGTCTCCTCCCTCCAATACCAAGGAATATAGTTCCCAAAGAACTGTCACCCTCCCTCCAAAGAACTGTTTGCATTTTGGTCATCAGACTCAGTATGCTCAAGACTTTTCATCTTTCCTTATACATGTTCCTTGTCCATTTACACATTATGCTCAACAGCTTTATAATCTGTGTGCCTAATAGCTAGCACATGCAATATTCAGCAAGTATGGACTCCACCTATGTGTGTACATTATGTATGTCATAGTTGAGCAAAACACTTGTATGTGCATAAAGACGGCTTGCACCTGCATTCAGCATAACATGTGAACATGCCTAGTGTTACTTTCCAACCTGGGAAATGCTCTCCTACATAGTTAGGACCCATTTGTTTTTACAGCATTTTTTTGTACACTAATAGCACAATTATCATCATTGTCATCACATCCTAGAATCATAGGAACAATTCACAGAATTGCCATATACCAAGTCAGACTATTGTTCCACCTAGCTTGATATTGTTTGCGCTGATGGGCAACAGCTCTCCAGACTTTCAGACTTTTCACTAATAATCTCCACAGCTACATAATCATGTCCTCACTTCAAACTAAAATGCTTATATACCCTTCCTTACTTCAATAAGCCCTAAAAGCTCCTTATACACAGACCAAAGGATCTCATCCTGCACCCTGTCCTCATGTTGCCAAATCAGATAGGACGAACATCACTCTTCTCACTTAATTCCCCAGAACTGCCATTTAGCTATGCACCCCTTTATCAGATGAGGGAGAAATATATAAAATCTACAACTGGGAGTAGATTATCAGAACACTGCAGCTTTCTTTTAAGCACAAATGTTTGGGGGAATCCAAGAATTATGAAAATGAATGAACATTTGGTTGCTTTTAAACTGCATTCTCCATCTTTGTACAGTCCACACACCAAAGGTTTTGGCCTTGAAACATTCAAGATTATTTGGGTCAAATTATGAACTGGGGGAGGGGAAGGGGAGGCAGTTTATTGATTGAGCCAGGATTTTTATCAGACCCTTCACCCAAAGATCTCAAGGTGACCTATGTAGTTGGCCATGTGCATTCTAAACTCACAGCAACCCTAAGAAAGGAGGCCTGGCTACAGTTTGCACAGCGAGACACATGGCAGGAGTAAATGTGGTCAAAAGTGGGCATGGCCACCCCACACCCTTGCACACATTCTCTCTCATGCACACGCACACAAGAGATATCCGTGCAGATAAGCATGCCACCCATCAAATTATCTGATAACTGGGGAGGGGGTAATTTGCACCCAAGGCAAATCTATTAGCTTTGGTTTCTCTTCGTTCATCATTTTTTCCAGTATATTTGGCCTAATGGACACATTTTTTGCAAAGCAATTTCCCCTAATATAATGCATTTCTTGTTGTTATTTCCCCAGCTTATGCACTTTTGTAAACATTAAGGGAAACATGAGTTTTGAGGGATGGCTACGTTTCGGTTTGCATATTGAATGGTAAAGTCTGCATTATGTAGGCTCACCTGAAAAGATGAACTGAAATTATTTCCCCTATTCCTGTTTGCATCCCCATCAGGGCACTGAGCTTGGTGGTGCTGTATCTACTTAATTCTGCTGTCGTTGCTGCTGCCCATGTGGGGGGGATTGCTCTGGCAAACTTGGCTGCAGGGCAAGACGTTAGCCACCCCTGATCTGGGCAACACAGCACAGTGACAGAATCAGCCAAACTGAAAAGTGCTATTTTTCTAGAAAAAAGAGGTATTCTCTTAGAATGGCAATGGCACCCACCTGCGAGATGCCAGAGCTGAGTTCCTGCTCAAAAAAAAAAAAAAAAAAAAGGAAAGCCCTGCTATGAAGAGATTTGGGCCATTGGCAAAACAGTGCACAAGCATAAGATCTGCAGGCAACACCAAGCCTTTGAGGTGTAGATGAGTATTCCTAGCCTTTTATTTGTGGCTTCTTAGTCATAGTGAGCTTCACTTAGACAATGAAGATTTTCTTGGCATTGGTAGTGAAGCTGCAATTGCTATGGAAACTACCATCTGGCATTATATTATTTCAACAGGAAAAGTAGAGGAGGCTAATGTGATGCATTGAGGAGATACGTGGCTTCCAGAGAATACCACTGGATAGAGCAGGTGTGGGGGGAACCTTTGTCCCTTCAGATGTTGCTGAACTACAGTTCCCATCAGCTCCAGAAAGCATTGCCAGTGGCCAGGCAAGATGAGAATTGTAGGTCAGCAGCATCTGGGAGGTCAAAGGTTGCCCACAACTAGGACAAAGGAAGTACACGGAGTAGAGTCACGTTGGAGAAAGATTGTAGCTGAGCAGAAGGACATCTGCTTTGCATGCAGAAGGTCCCTGGTTCCATCCCTAACATCTCCAGGTAGGGCTGGGAAAGACCCTTGCCTGAAACCCTGCCAGTGTGACGTGATGGTTAGAGTGCTGGACTGGGAGCTGGGAGAGCAGGGTTTGAATCCCCACTCAGCCATGAAGCTTGCTGGGTGTCCTTGGGCCAGTCTCGGTCACTCTCAGCCTAATAGACCTTCATAGGGTTGTTTTAGGGATGAAATAAGGAGGAGGAGAACCAGGGACACCACCTTGAGATCCTTGTAAGATAAAGGTGGCATATAAATGTAGTAAAATGAATGAATGAATCTAGCCAATACTGAGCCATATTGACCAATAAGGCTGCATATAAGGCACATTTCTGCTTACCATGGGGTTAAACCTTGTATTGTGGTGTCTTCAGTGGTGCAGTTAAGCCATAATTTTAAAATAATCTCACTAACACCATAATGCCCTAAGCCAGCTGGACTCCACCCGCCCAATCTGCTGAGCGGGGCCTTGAGTTTCTGCTGTACTGCCCAGCACCCAACCATTCATCCAGGAGTCCTTCCTTCCTCCTGCAAACACAGGTGCTGTTTTCTCTCTATAGCCTGAAAGTGAGAAGTTGCTACAGCCAAGTTCTATGGTCATATACAACTATCTTTTCTCACACTGGACAGCTAATGAACAACGAAAGGTGAACTGGGAGCTACTATGCCGGTTGGATATTGGTTGCCTCCTGAACGTAATACATAAACTTGTCTGAGGAAGCATATGGACCACATAAAATTAAATTCCAAGTGAATGTTTTGCCGTGAAGAGCATGCCACAGAAAGACAATTTAGCTCCTTTAAAATAACATATACATTCGGCATCTACAATGCCAATCACACTTTGCATCTGTCCATAAAATAGTATTGAAAATAAGAAACAAATACCATAGAACCTTGTATGGATTCAAACAGCATATTTGAACTTCACAGTGCAAACACATTGCCTTGGCCTAGGGATGAGTGAATCACTTTCACTTTCTCCACTTTTTAAAGATTTCGGTTCATTTCACCACCTTTCCTCATCAGTTTGCAATTTTTAAAAGAAGTCCTCGTGAAAATTCATGGGTCTTTTTGTTTGCATTTCTCTCAAAACACATTTTTTGGCGTCACTTGAGAGACACATTTTGCAAGCAGTTTCCCCTAATATAATGCACTTGGTTTCTAACTTCTATGAAAATATGCATTTTATGCAAAATAAAAAATAAAAAATTACCCCTAAGATACACATTTTTGTATCATCCCCCCAACTGAAGAAAAGCATCACAACATTTGGAGAAGTGTGAATTTTGGAGGATAGTTGTGTTTTGATTTAGCATTGTTTCAAGTTCCCATTACATAGACCCACATTAAAAGGCCTGCCAAACCAAGTCGTCGTCCGTCCGTCCCCCCATTGTGTCCCTCCATTGGCAATTGCATGATGTATCCATAAATCAGCATTAATATATTTTGATTCCATGGTAGGAGCCTCTAAAGAGAGATTCTTCTACTCATCCCCAAAGAGAATCAGTTTCTGCTCATTTCTTCACAGGCTGCAAACACACACACAAATACAAAAATCCCATTGGTTTCATTCAGGCGCATAGGAACATTTGATGTGTGACCTTATACTGAGTTTCTGCATCATAGCTGTATATTGCTGAGAGCCGAACCACGCGCATTGAGAAATATCATTCTGTTCACAACCTTTTTGGGACTCTACCACTTCAGACTGCAGTTGGAGATTATGTTCAGATTGCCAACCACGCCCCAGTAAAAAGGAAATAAAAGAGAGAATATTAATCCCTATATACAAAAAATTAGCAACTTAGTAAGAAAGAAGACACATCTTAACCCCACTCAAGTTATTAGGGAGTTTTTGAGAAGGGAGTACGCAAGACCGGTGTTTTGAATTGATATAGCCTAAAATGCAGGAATCACAGCACATGGTCTCCCATCCAATTTGAAACCATACTTGATCCTGCTTAGCTTTAGCAAATATGCTAGGGCTGTCTTTGGCTTTCTAATATCTCTGACAAAATATTTTCCAGAATGAGCATCTTTGACAAGAGATAGTTGGAATTAAACCTAGAGTCGTATGCAGACAGAACATATGATCTACCACAGCATGCAATGGACTCTCATTTCAATGTGTTCTGTTGTGATTCAGCTGAGTACTCAATCTATATATCTACTGTAATGACTTGTTAGGCAAAAATTCCCATAATCACCTAGGCTAGAGCCAATTCACAGATTTGCACAGTGATTTTTCCTGCTTCTTTGCCATGTTCTTTTATGCCAACTGACAATGCCAGATCTCTGCGAGGCTTTCTAGGTGAGCAATTATTGATGAAAATTGAGAAAAACAAAAATTATTTGGATCATTAACAGTGCAATGCTGTGCATGTCTACTCTAAAGTAAGCTCCAATAAATTAAACTGGGCATAATCCCAGATGATTGTGCATAGGACTGCATTATTTTTATTTTATTTTTTGAAACTAGAAATATTTTCCATTCAACTTCAGATTTTCTCGAAAAGAGTTGATGGGCCTAGTGCTATCTTAATATAAAGAATTGTTTTCAAACATAAATAAAAGGGTGGATAAAATGATCAAGTAAATCCCATACTTAAAGGAATGAACAAAATGCCATTTTCTTCTAAAAAGATAGTGGTGCATCCATTAAAATAAGTAAAAATGAGTCACATTTGTTTATGGGCAAAATAATGTTTTAACATAATTACCCCCAACAAAAACCTTGCTTTCCCCACATAACAAGAGAAAGTTGACAATTAACAGAACTCTGCTGGTGCAAACAGTAATTAGTATCATCCAAGGTTTCACAAGTTTGCCAAGTGGTTGAACTTTGACCTTGAAACTGATAATCACAGTAACTACTTCAGATTCCCAGCACACTTTGTACACCTGAGATTTTTGCTGGCCATCTCACTTACGGTGATCAGTTGGTTTTACATCAAACATATTGATTTATAAAATCCCTGAGTCATATAATACAGTCATAACCTGTATCCTCAGAAAGTCATACATTTTCAGGCAACATGCCGAGTTATTTCAGGAGATTTTATTTTGTGGGGTGGGAATGGGAATGGGAATAGGGAATTTGAATGATCTTAGGTCCTATTTGTACTATGCATCATATCATATCACTTTAAGCAGTCATGCCCCCCCCCTTCCAAAAGAAAAGAAAAGAAAGACTCCTGAGAACAGTCCTTTGTTAAGGACGCTAAGAATTGATAGCAGACCCCTCTTCCCCTCACAGAACTACAGTTCCCAGAATTCCCTGGGAAGAGGGATTATTAAACCAGTTCTGTAAGGGGAATGGGGAGGGAGGTCTCCTAACAACTAACAGAATCATAGAATTGTAAAGTTTGAAGGAACTGCAACACTAGACACCCTTAACAAACTACGGTTCTCAGGATTCTTTGGAGGAAGCCAAACTAGTATAAAGGTAAAGGTAAAGGAACCCCTGACCATTAGGTCCAGTCACGGATGACTCTGGAGTTGCGGCACTCATCTCACTTTACTGGATGAGGGAGCCAGAATTTGTCCGCAGGCAGCTTCCGGGTCATGTGGCCAGCATGACGAAGCCGCTTCTGGTGAACCAGAGCAGCACACGGAAACGCCATTTACCTTCCCGCCGGAGCGGTACCTATTTATCTACTTGCACTTCGTGCTTTCGAACTCCTAGGTGGGGAGGAGCTGGGACCGATCAACGGGAGCTCACCCCATCCCGGGGATTCGAACCGCCGACCTTCTGATAGTTTACTACTGCCTTAAATAGATAGCACACACTGGGTCTTAGATGAGCTAACTTCTGGCTTAGCTCTTGGGAGATTTCAGGCAATTTGTGACAACATTCGCTCAGCTTTGAGATCTCACTTTCAATGCTATCGGAAATATTTTTGCACCTGTCCTTTTTTTTTTTAGCGTGCTTTAGAATGCTTTGAAGATTCTGGCTAATATAGGATTACTTTAATTGGCTGGGCAAAGATTTAGAAAGCCCAATTGCCCAGCTGCTTAATCTAGACACTCTGTTAGTATGCCCTGCCTTGCTCAACGCCATGCTTTGCTGCTTTGTGTTAGTTGGGGGAAGTACTCCTGTCCCAGCAAGCTTTGTGCTTCAGGTTTGAAATAGTGAATCCTTTTTTATTCCACTGAGCTCAGTTTTACATTGCTTAGGGTTTTTATCATTACGGAGGGTGGTATTTCAACTGCTGCGGGCTCTGAGTAACACAGACATGTTGCAGGTATGGGGCATAAACAGCAGTGGGCAGTGTGGTGGCATGGAGAGGATGAAGGGTGGGGCAGCAACAGGGACAGTGGGGTGTAAATGTGCCAACAGGCTCTGCAAGCGCATTTGCACCACGACAACCTCGCTCACGCCTTGTCGCTCACCCTCTCCACCCTGGCATGCAGCAGTGACTCAGTTGGAGGCAGGTCAGGTGAGTGGCACAGCGACCACCTGCGACTGAGCAGACATCTCAAAACAAATAAATAAACCATGCAACTCCAGAGAGAGGAGGGACAGCAAGGCCCCCTCATTCAGCTGGGCTCTGACCAATTGCCGTTTCTTTCTTTTCCCTCCTGTAATTTTCTCGTGCAATTGTCACAATACCTTTGTTTGCTTTCTTTCTTTTGGTCTCTCCCCCCCACCCTCTTTTCCTTTTGTTATGAGCCCATTGCATTTTAAGCTACTGTTTTAAACTGAACTGCTTGAATCACAGGAATGTGGTATATAAATCTTTAAAAAAAGCTCAATAAACACACACACAAACTTGGTGGCCTCTTATCAACTGCTTTGCACAACACCACACACACACACACACACACCATGCTGGGTGTGTGTGGAGAATCTGGCATACTCTCACCCTCCCTCATGCCCAACGACTAGCTTTTCCCATTCAATCCAAATAGCTCTTGTATGTATTCAGCATAATACATAAAACTGAACTTCTGTCAATACTCAGTAGGTAACCATTTAGCATTTCACTTTCCATATTGCATCAGCAGCAATCTGAATCTCCACAAAAGACACAATTCTACCACTGGTTGTGAAAACCCTTCATCCTGATAACACCATTGCAGTTTTCATGAATAATACTTTTATAACATATGTGCAGTGGAAGTAATATTATTCTTATATGTCTTTGACACCTTGGAAACTATAAAACCTTTTGTTCCATTCGTTTAGTAGAAGGTTAATTAGTAAATTATACCAATCATTAAATTGTTTTGCTATGATTGTTTAACCCTTTGTGTTTAACCATGAAAACAGGAGACTGAGAGGAGATATGATTGCCAACTTCAAGTATCTCAACAGCTCTGACCATCTGAGTTATTTCTGATGTTTAATCAATATCTCCTTTCTTGTAACTTGAATCCATTGGAGAAAACAAGCTTGCTCTGCCTTCTACGTGACAGCCCTTTAGAGATTTGAAGATGGCAATCATATCTCCTCCCAGTCTCTTCTTTTTCAGGCTAATAGTCCTAAGCAAGATGGGATTTACTTAGGTCCTCTGCTTTCCATCCCTGTGGTGTCTGTGCTCATCTCTTCTGCGCCTATGCTGAAGGGATGCAGGAGTTCCAGGGTTGCTAGGCAACCGACATTTATCCACCGCCCCCATCTGTTCACCAGACTACACCTCATCCTCCTCACTTGTTTAGGATGATCACACATCCCAGAGAGGGTCAGGATTCAAAATATTGTTTGGAGAAACTGAGCTCTTCAATGTGGTTTAGCACAAGCACTGACCAACCATCGCATCCATTTGTTTCAGAAGCACTCTAAAAAAAAAATTATACTAAATAAAAGTGTTTCCTTACATTGAAGCATTTTCTCAGGGGGGAAAGGAAGAAAGCATCTCTCCTGTAGATGTAGATAATCTCATTTTATCCCATTCCTTCCAATATTCTAATAATGATGCTGATAGTGATAAATCATCTACACTAATTACCCATCACTCAGATTAATGAATGAAAATAGCCACTGATACAATGACCCACTTCTGAGAAACCCGAAACAACAGATTTGTTCATTAGCAACTCAATCCCAAAAGCATTATGAACCAATAAAATCCAACTATTATATGGAGAAATGCCATAGCTATATATTCACTCCCCTTATGCACAGTGGGTATTTGTGTAATTTTTAACACACGGGAGAAATTGGCTGCCACAAGGGAACAAAAAAATATAACTCGATTTTAGCAAAAAAAAGTATCTCTTTTAATACAAAATTTCATTCTCATAAATTTATTTCCACTGAATAAATAAGATCGCTTCACCATTTTCAGGTGAAAATTGCACCCTATATTGGAGTTGAAATGCGAGTATAAATAAAATATAAACATTATTTATAACCATTTATTCCCGCTATACTTTGATGTGTGCAATACTGTATTTAAAATGTGTTCAGCACCTTGTTATGGTAAGATCTGCAGTTTAACCTGCTCTGTACAATACATGAATGCTGTTCATGCGTGTGTTGTTATCAATGGCTCCATAAAGACTGCCTTTCAGAGTATCCGGATCTGCTTTTCCTGGTTTATAATTTCGCTTAACGCATGCATGTTTATCTGTACCAACAACTTTTTTGAGAGAGGGGGGGGGAGCGCTTGATGAGATAGCAAGAAATTCTATATTGTAAAGACAGCTGTGTGTTATAACTCAATAAGGTGGGAAAGACTGAAAGATGGGTAGGATCCAACATCCATCAACAAATGGGATTCCCATTCTACCCTTTCTTCTGCAGCCCCCGTCTGTCTCAGGGGATCCCCCAACCTTCCCCAGTAGATCTTGGGGGGTGCATGAGGACTCCAGGGGGAGAGGAACGGGAAGTCTATTGAGCAAAAGAGACGCCACAATTGGATATCGAAGAATTTTTTGGAAAGCTTCCAATATCAAAGATTCAGGCTCCAATCCTAACCCCACTTACCTGGGAGTAAGCCCCATTGAATTAATTGGCATTAGTGTCTGGGTAGACCTGGTTAGTATTGAAGCCTTAAGGACCTAGAATAACTTCAGGAACCCTGATAGGTTCATTCCCCATGGGTCACACACCCAATGAGCCTATAGGAGGGCTATTTGTATCTCCTTGACCTATGAATTCAAGACACAGAGAGAACCTCTGCTTCTAGGTGGCCATCCAAGCTGTGCCCCAATAGAAATGTCAACCAGGACATATTCTGAGTCTCCTGCTAGCCAGCCTCCCTAGAGTCAGCTCTCTTCCTCCATGTGGGGCTTTGGGATGCTGATTCCCCTGCTATGGGGAAACAGGATCACAGCCATATTTTCAGAGACAGTGCACAGAAATTTAACGTGATCAATCTAACCCCGTTGGCAGCATAGGTATGCCTTCTGCCAGTGTACAGGTTATCACATTCATCCCACAGCTGGAAGGTCCCTAAGTTCAAATCCAGGTTTGCTTTTCAATCCTTTTAGGGAAGGGGTCATAAATATCAGAGCCCATCCTTTGCACACAGAAAGCTCCAAGGCTCAACCCCCTTGCGTGTCTCCCTTTCATGGATTTCAGGCAGCCTGCGGAATTGCTGTGGGCACAGAAGATAAAATACGCAGTGAGATGTCACCCGGCAGCTTCCTCTTCCCCCATATAGGCCCATCCCCTGCGCCGAGGAATTCTCAGAAGCTATGCATCCAGAATGGCAGCCTCCCTCTCTTGTAGCAGACTCAATCTAAGGGTTAATCCAGCCCTGGTCACAGCCATAATCCACCAAGCACACTGTCAGGTTTTTGGTTTTTTTCCCCCAGAGAAGGTGTCAGCCTTGTGCACAAGCTTATCTTGGGGCAGCGAGATTATATCCAGCAGGCACAAAACCCTCCAACCGCACATTTGCTACCTGTAGGCCAATTAATCAATACATCATATAAACAAAGCCCAAAGGCAAGAGAGCCTAAACTGTGCACATGGGCCTGTCTCAATCCAAAGTCTGGCATACTGAAGCCTAAATTCTGCCACAATCCCCCAACGAGTGATGCTGGGTTCTTTGGCTATAGACTAAAAAAACAAAAAGGCCCGTAACTTCATCAGGGTTCGACCATATTACATTCCAAAGCTCTCATTTTTTTTTTTTAAAAAAAATGATTTCTACATGGTTGTTCGTTGGGTGGCTCTACTGCATGTACATAATATTATATATACCAGTTTTCTTTTTTAAAAAATAGTATTTTCAAAACAGCAGGCTTTTCTTTAAAATAAAATGAGCATGTATATAACATTGTAGCATGGGCAAAAAAAGTCTGACCCTGGCCTAAATTGCTATGATTCCTTAACAAGATTTGTAAGAAACACCAATGAGCACTGGAAGCAGCTTTTAAGTGTTTTTCTCTTCTGCAGCAGAAACATTTTACTTTCCCTGGATAACATTGCTTTTTTTGTGTAAGACAAATAAAATATATATTTTGCAATATTTCATTTCTAAATACTGTACATTTCCCTCTTTTTCTGCATCGGTGTGCAGTGTGTGTATATATAAAATCTTCAAAATAGAGGATTTCCCCGTTCCACATCCATACACACGAAAGGAGCTAATATCCACCCTTTCCCTTTAATTATATCTCTATCTCGATGTAAGGCATTAGTGACGTCTGCTGAATTACATTCAATGCGATGATTTTTCTATTAAGGGCAGATTCAGGAGTCCAAGTGGAAAGCACCTTTGATGGACTGTGCACCATTCAAAAGTAACCTTGGGTCTCTGTGCAGCAATTGCTGGAGCTCTGTCACCATCTACTGGCCATACTGGAAGGTGTGAGGGTTTTTTTGTTTTGTTTTTCCGCCACCAAACAAAGCTTTTTTTCCCTTCAGCTTTATTCATGTGTCAACCCAGTTCTACAAGACACAAGATACCAGCTAGATACCTTGGAAAGAAACGAAATAAACAAAGCATCTTTTCCACTTTCTCAGCTCCGCCTCACCCCCACCTCTCTTTCGTCCCCTCTTTGGTTTTATTCTAACCTAAAGGGTTTAAGAATAACATGCTCCGCAAAAAAAAATCAATTTGACAATGTCATAGCGACTGAAAAGTTAAAAGAAGAAATATCTTAAATAAGAAAATTCCACACACAACACTTCGTTGTCTCACATCTCCAGCTACGGTTTCAGAGAAAACAAGTGCGAGATCAGAGAGGCAGAGACTTGAACTCATGCTATTAGGCCAAATTTTCTCGATTGTTTTTGTTTTTATCAAGAAAGGGAAAAAAACGGGGGAGAAATGCAAACATGCCCAACAACTGCTGTTGCCCAAAATGCAGCTATGTATGCTTGCCAACTGCACACACACACACACACACACACCCCTCTATAAATTCATTTCCTTCCATGTACTTTTAAATATTTTATCCAATCTCAAGTGGGAAAAAGTATCTCATATTATTATTTCTTTTCCTCATATCCTTGCAGCGGAACATAATAATCCTAGCAATTAAAAGAAATTAAAATTAATCTATTGCATATTTTCATCTAGGAGGGGTGGGGGAAAACTCATCAAGAGAGATGCATAACAAATTGAAATGGAGGGAGGGGAAAGAGAGAAAGAGAGAGAGAGAGGAAGAGACTGGAAATATGAATTCTAAAAGAGTCCAGAACCATCATATATATATATATATATATATATATATATATATATATATATATATATATACTGCACCAAGAGTTATTTGTTGTTCTATACCTTGCTAACATCACAGTGGATTGTTGTTAATAAAATAACATGTGGCCTTAAAAGGGGGGGCGGGGGAGGGAAGCATTGATGTGAAAAGGGTATAGTTGAAGTTTTAAGATTCAAGCTTTTTCTTTTAACTTCTAATATATATCTCTATACCTATATCTATATATATTTTTCCAAAACGTTTTATTAGGAAAGCTATACCAGACGCATCACTGTACAATGATTAAACATTACCTTTACAATTTATATTCACTTTGAAAGTACAGAATAAATATATGCACAATTGTGTTTGTGTGTTGTCTGCGTTTGTGAGGCGGGGGGGGGGGGAGAGAGAACGTTAGCAGTGCAGCCAGTCCTTTGCACCTCTACTCAGGAGGAAGCCCCACTGATTTCCATGGGGCTTACTCCCAGGTGAGGGGGCACAGGACTGCAACCTAAAAGGGCTTCCTTCCTTCACAGAGACACCGGGGGGGGGCAGCTAACCAAGCAAACGTCCCCTTTCCAAGGCATTTGTTACACCCGGCTCTCTTTTTAATTAGAGGTGCAGCTGTCCTCCAGAAAGGAACTCAATCAAACGGCAATGACCTTCCCTTCCCTGTAGGGCAGCCACAGAAGGGAACAAATAGACGGCTCCTTCGCTGGAGAAGCAAGCCTGTGACCTCCCCTCTGGAAACGACTGTGGTACCCCATCCCTGTGGTGGTGGTGGGGAGATGCAGAAATAGAACAGGGTGCAAGCAAATTGGGGTGGCTAGGAGGCTGATTGGAGGGGGTTTAGGATCCAGAGTGGAGCGTAATAAGCGTTTGGACCTGTGTTTGTATGTGAGAGAGAGAGAGAGAGAGAGAGAGAAGGAGGAGGAGGAGGAGGAGGAGGAGGAGGAGGAGGAGGAGGAGGAGGAGGAGGAGGAGGAGGAGGAGAAGCCAAGAGAGTGAGAACATTTGGGGAAGAAAAGGCCCCTCCCCCCTGCAGTTCCCAGACATGCAGAAAACTGCAATTTTTTGTTGCTGTTCTTGTGGTTCTCTTCCCCACCCCAGACAGCTGCCAACCCTTTAAAGTAATGTACAGGTTCTGTGCCATGATGAGGGAAAGAATAACCGAAGCCACAACCGATGTTGTCTTTAAAAAATAAAATAAAATCCGCCTCCCTCCCCATAGCATTAAAAAAAGAAAAGAAAAAAGAACGGAAAGGTTTCTGTTTTGTTTTGTTTGTTTGTTTGTTTTAAAAAACTACAACAGAAAAAACGAAAGCCTGCAAGAGAGAGAGAAAGAGGAGAGAGAGAAAGTAGCGTAACACACATTGAATTTACTGTCATCAGGACCGACGCAAATAACCCCCCCCCCATGATACTAATTATAATAATATTCGTATACCTTAGACAACATGGCACAGTCAAAGTCTCCATTTTTTTCCAGTATAAAAAAATAATGATTGATTAACATCTGCTGGCAAAAGTCTGCAAAAGGCACTTTATCGATTCATGATCATCTGAGAAGGGCCTTTCCTCCAAACCATCACCTGGCAGGGGAAAAGCACAGAGCAGTATCCTCTAGTATCAGCATGCGGTGGTTTGGGGGGCAGGAAGGGCGGGGAGCCGAGGAGTGGGGACTCGGGGGGGGGGGCGTGGGGCTGTGGGGCGGGTCTGGGATTTGGCTGTAAAAGCTAGACTGTTTTGTTTTGTTTTGTTTCAAAACCTATAAGTGGTCTTCTCCAGGACTTCGAGGTAATCCGGCTTGGTTTGGAGTTTGGCCCTTAACTCGAGGTATTCGCTTTGGGGGGTTTGGTGGTGGTCTGGGAAGCCCTTACCAGCCGAGAAGAGGAGGGTCTCTTTCAGCCTGGCGTCCTGCTGCAGGTCTGGATATTGCATGCCAGGGGGGTGCACGTGCAGTTCCTTTAATTTGGGCACCGTGCCGTAGAGGCAGTCCACAAAACCCACCGCGCACGGGGGCGCCAAGGGCGGCCTGTCCCTGCTGTCTAGAAGGGCACCACTAGGGGGGAAGAGCACCACCCCACCGTTCTTTTCGTGGTGGAAGACAGGCGGCACCAGCGCTAGCTCCCCCAGGAGAGGCAGCCCCCCTCCAATCCCCCCGCCGGGCGGGTGCGGGTGGGGGTGATGGTTGGCAGTCACTATGGTGTTGAGCTGCGAACTGGACACAGCCAGGCTCCACTCCTTCTCCTTCTCCAGCAAGGTCCTGTAGCAGCTGCTGCTCCCACCGTCCTTTGTGGGGTCGGCAAACTGTTCCCCTGCACAGCCAACTCCTCCTCCTCCTCCTCCACCACCACCACTACCACCACCACCTCCTCCTCCCAAAAGCATGTCCCCAGGTTGCCCGGGCTCCCCCGCCACCACTTCGTCCTCCTCGCGGGGCTTGTAGATGGGGTTGTTGCACATCTGGGTCACTGGGTGCGGGATGTAGTCGTAGACGTGCCCCACCGGGGGTGCCTTTTCCGGGGAGGCGCTGATTCCCCCGCTGCCGCCGCCGCCGCCTCCCTCCTCGAAGAGGTGGTGGCACTGCATCTGGATGCCCGTCAAGTCGAGGGTCTCCTGCCGCTGCTTGTTCCGGAAGGGTAGCTTCTTGTGGCGCCTGCGCAGGACAAAAGCGAAAAGGCCCGCAGCAATGAAGACTGCCGAGAAGAACAGTACAAGGAGGCTGAGGATGAGCACGGAGAGGGGCACCGGGCCTCCCCCAGCCGGGGGGAGCTCATAGGGCGACGGGCTGGTGGGGATGGGGTGGCCCCACGCTGGAGGGGCCGGCGAGGCAGCAGCAGCATGCAACATCTCGGGGCAGAGCACCTCCAGCTCCACAGAGCGGATGTCTCTGTGGGTAAGGTTGTCTGGGCTGGCGCAAAGGACATCCCCCACCATGATGACGGAGCTGATGGCCTCGATCCACTGCTTGAGAGGCACCAGGTCACACGTGCAATCCCACGGGTTGAGCTTCAGGTCAATCTGCACAATGGCGTTGAGGTGCTCCAGCACGCCGGCCACCGGCAAGTACAGGAATTTGTTGTTCCTCAGGTTGAGCCTGGTCAGAGAGGTGCCTGCAAAGGCATCTGTAGGCAGGTTCCTCAGGAGGTTGTCGTTGAGGAAGAGCAGCTTCAGGTTGGGCATGAGACTGAAGGCAGCGGGCTGGATCTCCCTGATCTGGTTGTACTCAAAATACAGATAGTGCAGACTCTGCAGACCCCTGAACATGCCTGGGGTCAGCTTCTCAATGTCATTGCCATTCAGGTACAGGCTCTTCAGGTTGGGCAGGTTGACGAAGGCCCCGTCCTGAACATAGGAGATCCGGTTGTTCCCCAAATGCAGGAGATCCAGGGAAGAAAAATTCCAGAAATCGGAACGGTAAATTTTCTGTATCAAATTGCCACTCAGGACCAGCTTCTTGGCGTTGACGGGCCTGGGCAGGAGCTCGGAAATATTGTGGAACCCTCTTTCCTTGCAGTTGACCGTCAGGCCCAAGTCATTGATGTGCAAACTGCATGAGCAGCCAGTAGGGCAGATGATGGGGATGGGTGGCCTCGTCTGGTAACCAGCTATTGGGGGCTGGTTGGGCGCAGGGTATAGGCCTCGAGGCGTAGGGGGTGGCTTGTGTGCCCTGGGCTGTTTGGTGGGCCTGGGCTGCTTAATGGAAGTTTTGTATTCGACAGAGGAAGCAGTGAAATGGAAAGAGGACAGCATGGAAGAAGGCTTCGTAGGCCACGCGTTCTCCTTGCTCGAGGGCAACTGAGGGGCACCGATGCTGACCAGCTCCGAGTCAGACAGCATCGGGCAGAGTTTGTTTCTCTTAATTTCCCTCAGGTCCTTCCCGTGGAAGTGGAAAGGGGTCTCACAGGTTATGTCTCCCACAAGGGCAGTGTAGGGGATGCGCTCCAGCCAGCTCTTCAGCTGGACAATATCACAGGTACAGTTCCAAGGGTTCTCCTCCAGCTGGATCTCCATCAGGCTCCTGCCAATGTGATCCAGCATCCCTCGGTAGGAGAGCACTTTCAACCTGTTTCCACGCAAGTCCAAGTGAGTTAAGGACACCGACTTAAACAAATTGGTGGGGAGGATGGGGATAAGGTTGTCGTTCAAGATCAGGACCCGGAGCTTGCTCAGGTTTCGAAATGCCCCGCTCTCGATCCGCTTAATGACATTGTAATCTGCCTGCAGATATTCCAGACTCTCCAAGCCCAGGAAAGTGTCGTTTCTGAAGATGTCCAATTTGTTCTCATGCAAGTACAACCTCTTCAGGATTCTGAGGCCGTTAAAGGCTCCCGTCTGAATGTCTTGGAGTGCGTTGTTCCCCAGGTTGATTGAAACAGCGTTGTTCAGGTGGAGAAAACTGTTAGTATATAATCTCCTCATGGAATTCCTCTGCAGGTAAAGTTTGAAAGGTCTCGACCAGGACTCCGTTATCTGGCTAATATTTATAAATCCCTTGTTGTCGCAGTGTATGTGAAAAAGGCTTTCTTTGACTTCACAGTAACAAGGATCGAAGCAAGACTCCTCAATCTCCTCTGAGTCCTCTATCAAGGGGATGGGGGTAGTCCATGCTACAGCAATTGTGCTTAGAAGAATAATCCACAACATCCTTCTCTTACGGGGAGGGTCGGCTGTCGGAGACTTCATGGTTGCGACGGATTACAAAACTGAAACAGAAATGAAAACACAAATGGATTACGGCCGATCAGCATTTTATCTGGCTATTTTTATATTGAACCATGCGTCTAGAGCATCTAACGGCGCTTCGTGAGGTTACTTGGAAGTTCATTACAAAAAAGAAAAGAAAAGCAAACTCTAGCATTGCTCTTTAGAACCTCCCCTGGTTTTGACTTAAGTGATACTGAAACATCTCATCATGCAACGGCCTTTTTGTTTCCCCATCCTGCCCACCCCTCTTCCAGGCTACTTGGTGAATGACACCCTCATGAAAAACAGCAAATGAACCTATAGGGCCTATGTTGTGAAACATCTCTCTCCCCCCCCCCCCCCGCCAACACAAAGACAAGGAGTGTTTAGGAGGAAGCATATGGGAGATCATCTCAGGCTTACCTCGACACCTGCATCAATCACAAGAGTAAGGAGAGATGAGGTGCAGGGAGAGATTTTTATCTGGTACACACACACACCATGCAGTCTATACATTCCATCGTCATGAACACACATAGGCTTAACTTGGAAGTTTATTATTATTATTTCAGTGGGAGAATGCCCAGCTAATGCTATGATACAGCCGTTATTTAAGGAAATGGGGACAAACAAGTTCCCAGAGCCCCGATCCCTATGGGAATATCCGTAACTGGGATTTTATCAGTATACAAGGGTTAGTAGCAATGCTTGTTTCAAGACCGGGGGGGGGGGGTGGAGAGAGAGAGAGAGAGAGAGAGAGAGAGAGAGAGAGAGAGAGAGAGAGAGAGAGAGAGAGAGAGAGAGACCCTTCTCTCCTGAGCACACAAAATGGATTAACGCAACTGGTATAGTATCAGATAAATGCACACTCCATATTAGTCATTTCAGCTGATTAAATCATTTAGAGATGATTAATCTTCGGAAGGCACATGCCTTTGCCATCCACATACCCAAGGGGGAAAACGGCAGTTGCAGGGCTACAG
This sequence comes from Zootoca vivipara, assembly GCF_963506605.1. NCBI lineage: Eukaryota > Metazoa > Chordata > Lepidosauria > Squamata > Lacertidae > Zootoca > Zootoca vivipara. The sequence continues at coordinate 17,944,407 of NC_083280.1, read as the reverse complement.
ACCGAAAGAGATGGTGGAATGAAAGGAGGCAATAGGGATGGGGGGCTCCCTCTGGATGTGAGTGTTTCGTGCCTGTAGAACCATCCAGGGATGATCCAACAGGACAAAAGAGGAGAAGGGAGAGGGGGGAAGGAAAAGTAAGAGGGGGGGAATACCTTTACACTAAGCACAGGAGAAATAACCCTTGCTTTACAGCAAAAGCTCACAAAAGATTCCTCTTGAAGGGGACAACTGGACCCCCGTGACCTACAGCCTCCTCTGCTTGGGGCAGCAGAGGGAGGGCATCTCTTTTTCTCCTTGACTCCTTTTGCCCAGATCATTCCAACACAGAAGAATAAATCACTGTTAAAGACTCTGACTCCTGACAAGGATGGCTTCACAGCCCCTACTTGCTGCTGCTGCTACTGCTGCTGCTGCCCATTTCAAACGGGATTGCCAGAATCCTGGTATTTATTTCTGTTCTCTTCACAGCAAAGGAGCTTTACAGATATGGATTATCGTGCACTCTCCACTCCACCCCCCACCCCAACACACCCATGCAGGCGAAGGGAATTCCTCCCTCCCCGTTATGAAAAAGAAAGCCCTTAATAGCAAAAAGGACCTAGTTAGGGAAAGAAATGGGAGGCGCAGGGGGGGGGGGGGTGGAATAAGAGCATTTCATTACAGAAAAATGAAATAAATCGAGGCAGAGAATCTATTTGCAAATGAAGGGAACTGGGGGACCCGTTGGAAGGAAAATTACCAGGCACGATCTGAATGAGGAAAGAGGAAGGGGAGAGATCTTATTTTTGCTCTTTGTCTGGCTGTTTCAAAGAGATAGATAAATCAGTAGAAAGATGGATAAATAAATAAATAAATAGAGATGGACGGACAGAGAGATAAGCTACTTAAGTTCTTTTCCTCTTCTGCGTTAAAAAAGGGGGTAGAAAGAGATGCTCTATCCCAGCAGAAAAGGGGGGAGGGAGAGAGAAAGAGAGATCGAGAGATCCAGAAAGAGCTTGTACTTACCGGTCCGGAGGAGATAAATTTTTTTAGCACATTTGGAGAGAGCCGGGAAAGGAGAGAGAGGGGGAAAAAATAGCCAAACCCACTTGGAAAAATAGATATCTACGTACGGAATTTTCAAAAAAATAAAATAAAATAAGGATTGCTGGTTTCTCTCTTTCTCTCTGTTCTGGTTCTATACTCCTGCTGAGGGCTGAAGCAAAAGGAAAGGGGGGGGGGAGCAAGCAAAGATGAGACGTGCTAGGAATGCAATGAGGTTCCTTAGGATGCAGAGATGCTGCTTGGCACAGTCAATGGAGGAGGGAGGCAAAGGGGGCTGCTGCAGCCTCCTAGATCTGCCGCTCCCGCTGCCGACGCCGCCGCTGCCTTCTCTGGGTACCACCAGCTCATCTTTGAGAGAGGAGGGAGGGAAGATCTATGGCAGGAGGTTCAAGCTGGGGCTTCTCATCCTTTCGCTCCTTCTTCCACTCCTTCTTCCCTTTTGTGTGTGTGTGTGTGTGTGTGAGAGAGAGAGAGAGAGAGAGAGAGAGAGGAGAGAGAGAGAGAGAGAGAGAGAGAGAGAGCGCACATTGTTGCCCCTGGATCAGGCTTCCCCCACTACCACGTCATGAATCTGAGCTTGAAGAAAAGGGGAACAAATGTAGGAGGACGCACTTGGCACCAGGTGGGGGGGGGCACGTCTGGGAAGCCCTGACTGTACTGGGCTTGCTTTCCACCCCCACCCACCCCCATTCCCCGCCAGGAGGAGGAGGAGGAGGAGGAGGAGTTATTTGGGGGATCAGGAGCGGGGGAACCCGAGATGATGGAGAAAGAAGCAGCAGCCAGGAGGAGAGGAACAATCCCGGTGGTGGCTGGGTGGTGGTCTCCTACGTCTGCCCCCCCTCTGGAAGGGGGGGGGAAGCCTGGGATGAAAAAAAAGGATCATAATAGGGGAATGTCCCCTGGGCCACCAAGTGTGCATATTCCAGCAAATCCTTGAGAGCTGCAGCCATTAAGGGGAGAGGAGATACCCGCCCCTCTCCACATAGCCAAGAACTCTCCTCTCTCCGCTTGCTTCCAAAGTAGTAGGCTCAGTTGAGCTCGCTCGCGCTCTCTCTCGCTCTCTCTCCCGCCCTCGCCTGCAGTTCTCCATCAAAACCTAAACCTGTCCCAGCAGAGGTAAAGGAAAGGGCAGCGCCGAGGGAACTTGGAGGAGAGACCTTCCCCTCTCTTCCTTCTTGCTTTCCTCGTCCTCCCCGCTTTTCTCTCTACTCCACCCCCCCCCCCCCCCCGCAGCTGAAAAGGCTTCAGTCCACCCCACAACATCCAACAGACTCTTATTTCTTCCCGGATATTTCTCCCCCTCCTTCCTCCTTTTCCAAAGCTCCTAGCCAAGTGTTGAAGCCACTTGGGTGACAATGGACCATTTTGCATCTTTGCCTTCCAAAGGGAAGGGGCGGCGGAGGAGGAGGAGGAGGATTTAACCGCTCCCTTGCTGCCTCCCTCTCCTTATTTTACCTGCCTCGCCTCCTTTCATCCTTTTCATTCCCCCCCCCCCAATTGTGTTGGCTTGGACTTGCTGTCTGACCCCAGAAAAGGAGAACCTATGCCTCGATTTCTGCCTAGATCCAAAGGAGGGGAGGCCGCCGCCGCCAATATCCAAAGGTAAATTGAACAGCTCTCTCTTTCTGTAGAAAGCAAGAAGGCAACCAAAAGGAGCATATCTGGAGCTGGAGGGAACATAGAGAACAAAGAGTGCAGGAAAGATTCCCTAATACAATAAGCTCCCCTGCTTAGTCAGTTTCCCCTAGATTAAGTTGGCACCCATTTGCCCAACTTCCCTTGAAGGTGGTGCGTTGGTTGGGCCCATCATCCTATTGCTTTTTCATTCTCTCCCACACGCTCCTCGCTTGTCAGAAGCCAGGTACTTGCGAACGGAATACCTCCAGATTTATTTTTTAATAATCCCTTTTGCGAATCTACTTCGCTTAGGGCAGGGAGAGGCAGGGCAGGATTCCCCCCCCCCCAAGAGTTGGGTTTGGGTGGCCGCCTCCTGATCTCCCCCTTGAGGAAAGGAGGGGAGGTGGGGCTGGCAGGTGGCAGCTAGAGACATCCCTCGGAGACAGAAGAGGCTCCGCTTGCGCCTGGGAGGAATTCTGATGCCTCTGTCCCCGCCACCTTTGCAGACCATCATCTCTTCGGAGACTCTGCTACAAAGAGTGGAGAGCTGACAAGCTGGAAATCCGATGGGACAGCAACCGCGCACACACCCCTTTCCGTGCCTCTTTGCCCCAACGCAGGTTCTCTTAGGACCCAACAAGGGAGCAGCCAAATCTCTGCTCCCCACCGCCACCTTCAAATCGCTCTCCTCGCCAGCGCTGCTCCTTTTCAGAACCAAGTCCCGTTGCAACGTAGAAGTGGCGACCGCTGTCGATTACAAAGCTGCATAGCTGCTATTATCATTACAAAGCACGAGAATCCTGCGTTTTAAAACGCATGTGTGTATGGGGGAGGGGGTTAAGGATCCGTGAAATGTTTATGGAGTTTTGGGGGGTGGGAGCGGAGATGAAAGGAAGACACTAAAATAATAACGGAAAAGAGGCTGATGATGACAATGTATACATCGGAAGAACATTGGCTTGATTATTATTTTAAGGGTCTTCCTTCCAGATCCTTTTTTTTGGGGGGGGGGTGCAAATGCATTTGCAAATGCAAGCGAGCAACAATGGCAACAAAAACGTCGCATCTCTCTCTCTCCCCCCCCCCTCTCTCTCTCACACACACAGTGGCCAAACCCCGCAATCGCGCCTCATCCCTCCGCCAGATCAAGAGGCGAAGGCGCAAAAACCCAGGAAGGACAGCGAATACCTAAGGAGATCCGGGCGCCGGGCTGGCTGTGAGGCGGAGCTCCCCAGGTCTCCCCGGGCGGCGTGGCTTTGCGGGCCGACGGAGGAGGAACTCTTGCCGGGCTTCTTCCTCTCCTTTCCGGAGCGGCTGCGGCTCGCTGACCCCCATCTCGGGCCGCGGAGCGTGCCCCGGGTCCATGTCAGCCTCGCCGACCCGCCGCCTGCATTTCAGCGGCGAGGCGCGCACCTAGGCGCGCGCGCGCCCTCGAGCGCGCACGGAGACACCCTCACGCGCCCCTCCCCAGCCCAACGCGGCTGTCTGCTTCGCCGGTGTAATCCTTTTTCTTCGAGGCGGTTTTCTCTCCCCCACCCAAGTTTTGCCCAGGAGGAGAGAAGCGTCGGGGATCGACGGCGAGCACGAAGAGAGCCAGGAAAAGCGAAGGCGCATCAGCGGAAAGAGCGCCGGGTGCGCGGCGCCCAAGCCGGGCATGGCGCCTCCGAGGCGAAAGCGCACCGCCTCTCTCCAGCAGGGCGCTGCTGCTGCTGCTGCTGCCGCCGCCGCCACCTTAAGATTCCCAGAGCAATCGCGTGGCTCCCTCCGAGATGCGGGAAAGGAGGGTTGGGCGAGCCGGATCCCGGGTACAGGATCTCTGGATCACGCATCTGGGCGCCTGGCTTCCTCCACCTCTCTCATCTGTCGGCGAGGAGGGGAAACTCTGCCCGGAGTCCTCTGGAGGTGGGACATTAGCCTTCAGCTCCTTGCTTTGCTCGCCTGTATCCTTCTCTTCTTGTCTGATGTAGAGAGAGAGGGAGCGAGAGAGAGGGAGAGAGAGATGGTACTAGTGGGTGGATCTCTTGTGCGAGTCGCACAGGATAGAGCAGGTCAGCTCCTCATCCCAGCCTCAGGCAGAAAACAACATGGCTTGAAGAAGGAAGGGGAGAGGGAGAGAGCGCATCTCTTTAAAAAAGCTGGTTTTGGAGAGGGGACCGGGGCGGGGTGGGGAACCCAAAGGATGTCCGCAGTTTTTGGAGATCTGCTGCAGTTCAGTTGTATGGAGAAGTCAGAGTTCCTCAGGAATCAGAGTTGGGGAGATGGGCTGTTTTTCAGGTAAAACAGCTTCAGGGCTATGGTGGTCTGGGAATGGGAGGACGGAGAGGGCTTCCAGGAATGGGAGGGTGAAGCTCAGGCGTCCAAAAGCACACCACAAGTGCCACTTGAGGATGATCAGGAATGAAAAATGCACACCCTGGTGACGACGAGAAAATGGGAACCTTCATTTATCTGTGTTGCATAGGGTGTGCCTTGCACCAACTTACTCTGCTCTTGCTCTCTGATGTCTACGTTGACCACCAGCAGCTCTCCACTTTTCAAGCAAAGCTTTCCTCTCCTCCACCCTGCTGAGATAAACCAGAGATTGAACCTGGGATCTCCTGTAGGGCCCAATTTGGGGGGAAACCCAGTGAGGTAGCTTAAGGCAGAGAGATGTGACTTCTTCCTCCAGGATGTTTAGCAACTTGGATTTCCTTGCCACCCACCCCAACTTGAGGGAAACTGGAGGTCCTCTGGATGTTGACGGACTCCAGCGCCAATCATCCCTGAGGGTGGCCCAGGGCTAGTGAGAGTTGGGAGTCCAACAAAATTTTGAAAGTCCTAGGTTCCTCACCTATGAACTAGAGATCCCCTATTGCACAGGCTTTCATAGCCCCTGGAATGTCTCTACTTGAAATATTTCTTCTTTTTCTCCTGATGTTGGAGGACATCCTTAGCGAACATCAGGAGATGCCTCATCAGTCCATCTAAATTACAGTGTGCAGCTCCTCAGGGTTTGATACAGGGCCCTTTCCCAGCCAGACTTGAAGATGCCAGGGATTGAACCTGGGACCTTCTGCATGCAAGACATGTGCTCTCCATCTGAGGTGCAGCCCATCCTTGTTGCCAGAATGAACCTGGATCTGATTCCTCTGTTCAAAAGCATAGAATGAATTCTTGGCTTCCCCCATTATTTTAGAGCCCACCCCATTCTCTCGACTGCAATTTAACTATTTTTACTTTAGAATTGTTGCAACCTATCTTGGGAATTCATGATGAAGCTTGAGTGATGAATCGAAATCAATGGTGGGGTGGTGATAATAGTAACAATAACATAATGCTCAACAGAATCTTTCACCTTGATCCAAGTTCAAGTTCATGTGCATTCAGTTCTTGGCTGAACAGTATCCACATTTTTGGGCTGTACTCTACCTTGGGCAGTGTCCAGATATCAGCTTGCTGAGATAGTACTGAGGTGAAGCTGGAAATGATTGTTGTGTGTGTGTGTGTGTGTGTGTGCGCGCGCGCGTGGTCCTCTTTTGCAACTATGCCACCAGTTCTGATCCCTGTTCTGCTGAACCAGCACACCTGATACCTAATACCTGAAACAAACAAACAAACAAACAAACAAACAAAAACACAAACAGGTTTATCTCTGGAAGCACCAGAACAGTGTGTTTCCCCCCACCCTTTAAATCATATTCCTTTGGAGGCAATGGAATTTTCATTTGTTATGCATTGCAATCACGAAATGCCACAGTGTGAAGCTACCGTAACACAGAGGTTGTTATTCCAGAATGCTTAGCGCAGGGTAGATATTTGGTCCTGGATAGTAACATGATTGTTGTTTTGTTTTGAACAGGGGCCATCTTTTTAATTGAGCTAGGTCTGAAGTTATTGTTCATATTCACTAGCTTAGAACAGCATGGGCTGTTTGTAGTGCAGTGGTCATTGTTGTGGGCTAGGATTGTGGAGATTTGGGTTCAAATCCCTACTCAGCCCTGAAGCTCAATGGATTGACCTTCAACAAGTTGCTGTTGCTCAGCTTGGCCTCCCTTGCAACTTTATTGAGAGATTAGATAGATAGATAGATAGATAGATAGATAGATAGATAGATAGATAGATAGATAGAATTGTAGAGTTAGGAGGGATCCTAAGGATCATCTAATCCAACCCCCTGCAATGCAGGAATATGCAGTTGTCCCATACAGGGATTGAACCTGCGACCCTGGCATTATCAGCACCACGCTCTAACCAACTGAGCTGTCCAGGATAAGGTGGGTGATGATGAAAGAATCATGTATGCTATATTGAGCTCCTTGGAGGAATGTGGAAATAAATAAGCAAGCAAACTCTCTTGTGTAAGAGAAGAGTTTCTATACACATTGCATTTTAAATCTCTCTCTCTCTCTCTCTCTCTCTCTCTCTCTCTCTCTCTCTCTCTCTCTCTCTCTCTCATATATATATATATATATATATATATATATATATATATATATATATATCAATTTATTATGACATTTATATCCTACCTTACCTGTAAGGAGCTCCAGGTAGTAAACACTGCCCTCCCTGTTTTATCCTCACAACATCCCTGCGAGGCTGAGAGAGCGATTGGCCCAAGGTCACTTAGTGAGCTTCACGGTCAATTGGGAACTGGACCCCTGATCTGACACTCTAACCCAGGCATCCCCAAACTTTGGCCCTCCAGATGTTTTGGACTACAATTCCCATCTTCCCCGACCACTGGTCCTGTTAGCTAGGGGTCATGGGAGTTGTAGGACAAAACATCTGGAGGGCCGCAGTTTGGGGATGCCTGCTCTAACCACTGTTGCACACTGAGCTGCTGATTGCCATTTGCCTTCATTATCACCTGAGGTCGTGAGGGGAGATCTCTGAGCGAATGTCTTGTGGCTCATCCTGAGGGATGGTGTAGAGAAGGACATGTGTGGTTTGGAAGAAACCAGCTCAGATGCACAGCAAGGGTGGAGGTGTTTGCATTGAGGGACTATGCTCAGAGCCCAGCAAGAAGTTTGGGAGCCAGGTAGATTCTGAGACCATCAGCTGACTGTCCCAAACATATAGGGCTGCTGTCTATTCCTTGAACCTACATGCCACACTCGCAACAAGGAAATCCCTGGCAGAGGTAAACACAGAACTGAATCTTCCCCTGGTGTACTGCATTACTAACCCTCACCCCATCCCTCTGAGAGTATCTTGTTCCTTATATAATCACATCAAAAATATTCATGATGAAACAATTGAGCCTTAACTACATGAAATAAAATGGTGTGGGTTTTTTTTTTTTTTTGCTTTTTGAGATATTAGGAAACAAAACACACACTCTAGCATGTATGCCCTTTAGGGTCCTACTGACCTTGAAATATATATTTATTATTATTGATGATGGTGCTGCTAACATAGACTCATGACTGCCACTGCTTCTTTTTAAAACTAATCTATGCTGTGCTGCCTTTCCAGCCTCCTCATCCATCTATCTGCTGCTGATGTTTAAAAACTATTGATTGCTTTATGACCACTATTTTTATATTGCTATCGGTTGCCACGAGCCTCAGCAGAGAGAGGGCAGGTTATGAATCTGAATAAATGCCTTGGCTTTCCAGGAAATAAGAGAATACTGACATGGTAAAAATTAGATTAGCAGGGAGCCATAATTATCAGCAGATCTCCCTGCGTTGCAGCTGGAAATAGTAACCACCTTTTGGCAACCTCCCCTCTTAATTATGGTGTTCAGGTGACCCTGCCCAGCCTTCTAAAAGGAGCACCTTTGGGCACCCTTTTGCATGAACCAGATAAGGGATCTGGCCTGGGAAGTGCCCCTTTTCTGAGAGCATTATTAGAGCATTGCATTTCCACCGGAGGCCACCATTAGCCTCACTGCAGTCCTCCTTAATGCAGTCGTTTAATGCTCCATTCAATCTGCTCTGTAAAAGCAACTCCTTGCCTTTCCTAACAGGTACTCCCCTGACACTTCTTTGGGGAAGATCGCTGGGCGAGAGGAGTGGGGAGCTCACCACCAAACAGTGGAGAAGATAAAGCAGCTGAAGGGAGGAAAGAACTATGCCAGGGATGGATCTAGTGAGTGACAAGATCGGGGCATTTGCAAGCACCCAAAGATCTGCCGGCAGAACACCGCCTCACCGGTGCTGTCGCTATTAAGGCAGGTAGGCCTCCCAGTGGCAATACGATGTAGTTTGCAAGGTGCATTCCCCCCTTCTTAAAGTTTCTTATTTATTTGCATTTATGCCCCACCTTTTTCTCCAAGGTTCTCAAGGTGTGGTGTCCATGGTTCTCATTTAACCCCCTACTTGTGAGGTGCATGAGGCTGAGAGGCAGTAACTGACCAAGGTCACCTGGTGAGCTTCATGGCTGGGTATAGATTGTAACTGTGATCTTTAGGTCCTAGTCCAGCACTCTAGCCATGCTGCTGGATCAGATCAAAGGTTTATTGAGTTTAGCATCCTTCTTCCCACCAGCCAACCTGAGGTCTCCAGGAAGCCCATGCATGGAGCATGGAAGCAATAGGCTTCTCCTACTTTTAATCCCCTACAACTGGTGCTGAGTGGTATATTGCCAATGAACTTGGTTGTTAATGACTGATAGCCATTGATAGATCCTTCTTCCATGAAGTTGTCTAAACCTCCTTTTAAAGGTATTTAATTATAATGGCTTTCTCTACCAGCCTCATCCTTGGGTCCACCTGTCTCTCCCAAACCAGCATTCTCATGGCTTCTACAGGGCCAATGTTTAGATGAATCAGTGCTGGTTTATGTCATTCAACCATGAATCACAAAGACTTAAGAAGAGTCAACTACACTAGTGGCCAAAATTGTGGAAACTTTTTGGGGGAAATGTATTTCTGAGGTTTGATGGCTCACAACACCAATTTTTGTTATAGTGATACCATAAAAATTATATATCAATGGAAAGATAATTTAATGAAGAATGTAATGCAACAAAGTTTGTTCAATTATCTGTATTCTATAAAATGCAATAGCTTTCCTTCATTTGAATGTAGCTAATGAGCATGAGTGTTTAGAGAGTGCATCAGGTGTTATGAGCCATCAAACCTCGGAAATACACTTTTCCCCAAAAGGTTTCCACAATTTTGGCCACTAGTGTATTCTAGCACCCCATATATCACAACAGCCAACCAGGAGTCAACTGTGACTGAGAATTCAGACAAACCCATGTTTCTCAAAAATATTTATCGCAGGTCCCCATAGCTTGTCTAGAAGGAAAATTAAAGAATATAAGAAAAGTTCTGTTGAACTAGGTCAAAGGCCAGTCTAGTCCAGCAATTTGTCTCCCATGGTGGCCTGGCAGATGCCTATGGAAAGACTACAAGCAGACCATGAATACAATAGTACTTTCCTTTTTGTGCTTTCCAGCAATTGATATTCAAAGGTATACTACCTCTCATGCTGAGTTTTCATGCATCCAGTTTGTCTAGTAGAAATTAACAGCCCTATTCTCCTCCATGATATTTCTCTGTCTTGATTTTCTCCTTCTTTATGACTTCTTTAACCTTGGGCCTCCTAGATATTGTTGATTTAGAATCCCCTCATCACCAGCCAGCTTCATAGCTGCCAAGGTTTCCCTTTTCTCGCGAGGAAGCCTATTCAGCATAAGGGAAAATCCCTTTAAAAAAAGGGATAACTTGGCAGCTATGGCCAGCTTAGCCAGTAGCAAGGAATGATGGGAGTTGTATTCCACCAATGTCTGGGGACCCCAGGCTGAAGAAAAATGCTCTACACCATTGGGAAATGGTGGACTATCATGATGGCATTACATGAGGCAAGTTCTTCTAGGTGTTTAAGAGATAGGAGTGCAAAACTTGATACAGCCACAGAGGCCACCACCCATTCACCAACTCAACTAATTTGGTCCTGACTCTCTAATTTGCAAAAACACAGTAGGCCTCTGACCTAGATGCCCTGTTCTCTGACACCAGATATCTAGAGGTGGCTTGTAGTTCTTTATTAGAGAGGAACTGGTACTCTGCATGTGGCCAGACACTCCGTAGTCATCGTCGTATTACTGCAGATGTTAGAGAAGAGATCTTTGCATTCAAAAATGATTCCAGGGCAGACCCTCTTACCCATTCTAGCACCATATCTCATCAAAAGCGAAGAGAAAACATAGTGAGGTACAACTGTGTTGTCAGATCATTTCATTGTGTCGAAAGGTGAGCTCAGAAAGAACCAGAAGAGTCTCTGTTTGGGAAGAGGCAAGCTCCATACACCCAGTGCAGCATTTCAAGGTCTATTTGCATTTCTAATAATATCCACAGCACAAGCATGAGTGTGTAGCTTCGCAGGCACGTTCTGTGTGGAGAGAACAGAGTGGGTTCCGTTCAGTGGCGAGATGAGATTCATCCGAGCAGGGGAGCATGTGGCAGTTCCAAGTGGGAGGGTGAAAGATGAGAGAATCGTGAAGCTGATTCATTTGGCGAAGTACAAAGAATTTGGGGGAGCTGCCAGAGGCAACTTGCTCCCTGGGGCCTTGAGCGCTCTGTTGACCCAACAGGTATGGAGCTCACACAAATTACCTTACGCAGTGTGGAAAGCATCATTTCCAAGGTGGTTAGCAGATTTCGGGTTTATTCCAGATTTTCATTCAGCTGTTTGAAAAAGTGACTGCATCCTCAATCTGAGGCTTTGTTCCTCTGAAAGCAATCCCTACAACCCATTGTTCAAATGAAAATCTTGTCACAAGTTGGCTTTTGGGGGAATTTTGGGGTGCTGAGCCATCCTGTATCTCTGTGTAACCGCTATTCAGGTTCTGACCCAACAGGGCACTTCTTAGCTTCTAATCTAACAGTAATGATAATGATGGTGGTGGTGGTGATGATGATGATAACAATAATTTTATTATTTATACCCCACCCATTTGTCTGGGTTGTTTACAGCATATATCCAGCATACGGGATTACCAATGCAAACGTTGAGATAACATTGACATCCCAACTTTCGAATAATGCATGTGGCAGCAAAACAATCAGAATAGCAGAGTTCTCAAGCGTTATATTGCAGAAATGTGTAGTTTGAATAATCAAAAGAATAAGATAAGGTTTTGCCAAATGAATGAGTGAGGCCCACTTCTGAGGTTCGCAGGCAGTTGAATATATGCTTAGAGAGCAGGGTGGAAGAAAGTTCACTGTGCAGAGGGAAGCAGATTGTCAGTTAAAGGCATAATTTAGAGGCAGTACCACATGATGGCAAAGCTCTATGGAAGTTAAATGGGGACAGAAGATGAAAACCTCCAGTGGTTTTCATAGGGCATTAATCATGTGATAATGCCTTGGAGTCACTAGTGACCTGAGCTAGCTTCAAACTACTGGGTAAGAGGTGAAAGGCTTCAAATCTAATTACCAGTCCACTGAGCCATTCATATTTTCTATAGAATATACCACTCATCATCACCATCTTCATTATTGCTACTTTATTAGATAAATATATTTAAAACCAGGGTAGTGTGTCTTTCGATCTATTTCTCTTTTTTACTTTAGGGAAGCAATGGTTTCAAAGACGGTATTAGCCATGGTTTGTGAGGATCACAAGGATTGGCAAGGGACCCCAAAGTCCATCCGTACCCATACTGCCAGCTCTTTGGTTCACAAAGCACAGAAAGCAACCACAGCATAAAAAGAATCTGGGTAAACGGCCAATCAGATCTGGAAGGTAATTCTGTCCCTATCCCGACAATGGAAGTCAGTCACCTTCTGTCCCCATAGCTCAGTTGTAGAACATAGCTGGTGCTACTAGGGTTGCCATATTTCAAGAGGTCAAAATCTGGACACAATTTAGGGCAATTGCCTAATAGCTCGCTGCCCACACCACAGGCAGAGTCCGGATCGCCCGCGCCCATGAGCCTGGTTCACCCAGAGCCTGGGTTCACCCATGCTAGAGTCTGGGCTGCCGTTACCATCGCCAGAGCCCAGGTTGCCCACACCAGAGCCAGAGTCCGAACCAGAGCTACCCGCACACCAAAATCCAGGACATTTGCTTTAAAATCCCCCCCCCCCAAGATGGGCATGTAGGATGCCAAAAGAGGATGTGTCTGGGAATTCCCGGATGTATGGCAACCCTATGCAGCTAGAACCAAGGTTCCAGGATGAATCTCAAGGGAAAGGACTTTAGGCAACAAAGACAGGAAAGAGCCCTGCCTATGGACAGCCACTACAGATCTCTTTGGTTACATGGACTCTGCAGATCACATTGCCCCAGTGCAGACTGAACTGGGTGAATCAGGAGAAAAATGGGATGTGCTCACTGGCTCAATGCCTTTCTGCATTGCAGGGTCTACATGCAAACATGCAGACAGAGCCTTGGTGCCCATGTTGAGCTGGATGGGCAAAACGATGGCAGAGCCAGTGGGTGCAATACTGCTGCCCCATCCTTTATCCTCTAGTAACACCCAAACAGCTCTAGCATAAGCCAGCTTCAAGTCTTTGTGTGAAAAACTGTTTGCAGGAGGGGAGGGGAACCTCCGTCCTTCAAGTTATAGTTGGACTCCAACTCCCATCTGCCCCAGGCAACATGGCCAATGGTAACTGCAGTCCAACCAGTAGCAGACGGTGCAGTGGTGGGGGTAGCACTCTCCTCCCAACAACTGAGTCACTACTGCCTACTGGGATGAAGAAGGGGAAGGGTGAGGTGGTGGGGAGGCTGGCACAGTGCAAATGGACTGGCAGAGCCAATCTGATGCCCCTGCTGGAGTGTTTGCACCACATTGACCTGCCTGCTGCCCCCCCCTCTCTCCCCTTCCCAATAAGCAGCAGTAGCTCAGCTGTTAGAAGGTCAGGTGAGCATAAGTGCTCTATCACAACATCTACTCCTGAGTGCAACAAGATCTGGCAAGCTGCAGGTCTCCAATCAATTGCCTACAGGGACTTCCCAAGGTAAAACGTATTGGTCCAAGTTCATACCGGTATAACACAGCTTCTTGTCACTTGAGTTTAATGCATATGTTGCTACTGAAGAGAGAGCAGGAATGACACATTCCATTGCACAGGAGTATTGCATACAAGGGTCAGAGTGTGAGCTTATAGTAGATCATTAATCCAGCACCCAGAAATATCAGGCTGGGATCCACCCTACCACCTGCCATCAACTCTGGAAAAGGATGGAGCTACAGGATAACCATCCAGAGCAGCATAGAAGTCTCTTGAACTGTTAATAAGAAAATGCACAGTGCACGCCTATAAAATTCCAGGTCACGCTCCCTCTCTTCCTATGTTTTCCTGCCTTGGGAGATGTAGGTCAACATCATCTGGGGAGGTCATCAAGGTTGAAGAATACTGATCCAGGGTACCTCCCGGCCAAACAGAAGCAGCTTTTCAATAGCAGCTCTGGTCCAGCAGTAAGGTGTGAACTGGCCTAGTTCCTTATGTACCCACAGGGAATGGAGTTGGCAAATTTACACATTGCTTGAAAATTGTGCTCTTAGCATCACATGTGAAACCATTGCTTTGAACGTCGCCGTTCTGAAGAGGGGCTGTTTCTGCCAGCTTTATCCTCATTTTCCTCTATGTTTTCATCAAGCTTCACCTCACTGAGGCCTTGCGCTGGACTTCCCTGCAGTGTGCTTTATTGTGCCACCATGCATAACTCAAAGCTCTTTTTCTGCTCCGCATAGTCTTAACGCCGCAGGAATTCATTAAAATTCTCTTCCACACTCTTCACCCGATCTGGGTCAATCCCTTTGCCTGACAGGTGATCATCTCTTAATGCTCCACAAATGCTCACCTAGACATTATCCTGGAGGCATTTCTTTTTTTGTCCAGGTCATTCTCTCATGGCCTGATCCTTCAAGCTGCAGTGCTGGCACATCAGGATGAATCCGCACGGCTGGGTCTCCTGCTTCCGGTTTGAGAGAAGGAGCCTTAAGCAAGAGACAGCACATAGCCTAGAACAATCCTAGATTAACAAAGCATCTTGGACTGCAGATATAGGATAACCAATATTGTGTCCATCAGTGATGTCCATTGTGAGTTGTCACATATGCAAAGATCAGAGATTCTGTAAATGTCAATCTGATTCTCAATAGAAAGCCCAATGTCGGTGAGGCCTAGAGCATTTTGGCTGGCCCCAGTGCAATGTCACTGTCTGTGATGGTTGCCTTGACACTGTGGGTCAGCCAAGAAGCAATGTATCTTGTTTCCTGATCCAAACCACTGAGATATGCCATTTTTACTCAAAGTAAAATAAAAAATAAAAAAAGGAGAGGGGGGTGTATTATAGCAATCTAATGGTACAAGCTCAGTGGCAAGCAAAGAGCAAAATCTAGTCCTGAAGGTCTTACAAAACAAAGAAGTCTGGCCCAGGACTAAGGACCAATGTTCAAGGGTGTGAGATTGGTAGAGTTCCAAGACTGCTCAGGAGCTGTGATGTTGTCCCAACAATTTTCCATGCTTACCCACCCAACTTTTAAGCAGAGGCGGAGAATTTCCAGTTATTTGCAAGAACCTCTGTCGCAGTGGGAATTCCTGGCCTGCAGGTGGGTGCTCTGTCTAGCGGATTGAATCTTTTGATTCCAGATCCCTGGGAGACAGCACTGGATCCTCCTTCCTCTCTGGATCCTCAGGCTCTCCTGCTTGGGAAACTGAAGGGATGGGGCTTCACCAAAAGGGCTTGGGCTCCGTAATATCCTTCCTTCCTTCCTTCCTTCCTTCCTTCCTTCCTTCCTTCCTTCCTTCCTTCCTTCCTTCCTTCTTTCCTTCCTTCCTTCCTTCCTCTTTCCTCCTCCTCCAGTTCCTTCCACTCCTGGTCAGAATCAAGAGTGCTCAGAGAAAACAATGATGCAACATGGCACGATGTAGCACAGAACTGAGCATGTGATGAGTCACTATCCCTTCACCAGGTCTTTTGCATTCTGTCTTGTGTTCTCATGATGCATTCAGACAACCAGGCTTCCCCCACTCCATACTGCATATAGGGCATGTTGAATGCTGAAACTTTCAAATTCCAAAAATGAGGGGTGCTAAAAAAAGTTGTAACGTGACTTGGGAATTCAAAATATATATTGGTTAAATTAATAAAATTTAGTTTTGCTTGGTAAGTAAAAAAATGTAAAATTGCATAGAAATCATGTTAAAAGGATTGTCAAGTACTTTAAGAATGATCTGACATATTCAGAAGGTAAATTAAAATTCTTTGGTTTTCTAAGAGCACTTTATGTGCTTTTTAATCAAACGTAGACTTACCAACCTAATTGTTGTTCAGTCACTAAAATAATAATAGCAGATTTGAATTCCTTATACCCCAAAATGTCTTTTTAAGACCCTTCCCTCCCTGAATAAATTTGCAAAAAAATTATGTTCATCCTTTAAAATTACTAAATCACCGCAGTCACGCTACATCTTACTGGGAATGCATGAAAGTCTGGCATCGCAGAGAAAAGCTCATAGCTGCTTTGCTTCTCCGTAGTCTTTTTTTACTCCCATACTGTGCTAAGGTAAACCAAACTTTGGTTTTGCTGGTTTTGTTATGTAAATGGTGCCATGGACCCACTGGGTGGGTTACACAGACTCCCTGGGGTCTGTGGACCACCAATTGGGAACCAGTGTTCTAAACAATTGCTTATACAGATACTGATTTGCCTGTTTGGGAAATATATAAAGAAAAACAGTCCCTCTATCTGGCCCCTTGGACTGTACTCAGGTCCCAGGCGTTCCTTAGCCACACCTCTCATGCCACACGCTTCACCAGCCCAGTTTTGCACACTGCTTTTCCCCAGACTGAAATGTGTTCTTGAACTCTGGTAATACCTCTTGGTTGCTTGGACAGAGGATAGAGAGGTGTGTGTGAGTGCGTGTGGAAACTAGTTTTCTTTACAAAATTGACATTCATTGCTTTGCCCACTTTTTGCCTCTGGCTCTGCCCAGATGTGGCCGCCAGAAGTTGTCCAGATGGGAACTCTAGTTGAGTTTTCCTCAATGCGAGAACCACACACACACAGAAAAGGATCTAGGAGTCTTGGTAGACCACAAACTTGACATGAGTCAGCAGTGTGATGCAGCAGCTAAAAAAGCCAATGCAATTCTGGGCTGCATCAATAGGAGTATAGCATCTAGATCTAGGGAAGTAATAGTACCTCTGTATTCTGCTCTGGTCAGACCTCACCTGGAGTACTGTTTCCAGTTCTGGGCACCGCAGTTCAAGAAGGATACTGACGAGCTGGAACGTGTCCAGAAGAGGGCAACCAAAATGGTCAAAGGCCTGGAAACGATGCCTTATGAGGAACGGCTTAGGGAGCTGGGTATGTTTAGCCTGGAGAAGAGAAGGTTAAGGGGTGATATGATAGCCATGTTCAAATATATAAAAGGATGTCATATGGAGGAGGGAGAAAGATTGTTTTCTGCTGCTCCAGAGAAGCGGACACGGAGCAATGGATTCAAACTACAAGAAAGAAGATTCCACCTAAACATTAGGAAGAGCTTCCTGACAGTAAGAGCTGTTCGGCAGTGGAATTTGCTACCAAGGAGTGTGGTGGAGTCTCCTTCTTTGGAGGTCTTTAAGCAGAGGCTTGACAGACATATGTCAAGAATGCTTTGATGTTGTTGGACTGGATGGCCCTTGTGGTCTCTTCCAACTCTATGATTCTATGATTCTATGATAGGGCTTTAGAAAGCATTTTGAGGGTGTGTTATTTGGGTCAGTCAGTAAATGCAGACAAAGAATGCAACTCTCAAAGGAGCTAATTCTTCTGTGAGAAGGGTGTGTTAGGAACTCAGTGTTGATTTTCATGGAAGAAGCTGCTGTTCCGTTCCGATAATGCCTTCTCTGTCATGACACTGCTCATGCAATGAGTCTACTCACATGAATCAGTTATTTCTGAACAGCTGACTCAAGGAATGTTTGAACTGGCTTCTCAGATGGCAACAGTATTGACATTTGCCTGCTTCAAAAAACGATTTCTGACTTGCCAGCGGCAAACACAGTGACCAGTATCTTATGTCTGGTCTTATGTTATACTTGCCATAAGGATTAATTTGACCCTGAGTCCCTCGTCTGTCATGGTGTGTTTATGGATTGAAATTTTCACTGCAATACCAGCCCTATCATTACTTATTTGGATACATCTGTGCCCGTTTGCTTCAAGGAGACCCACTTCCATTGTTCTACATATGGTCTCTCATTCCTGAGGAAAAATATCTGTTACAAACATAAATCTGTTGGTTGGGTGTGTGTCCCCCCCCTCTCTTTCTTCCATTAGCTCATTTATCACATGGAGCAGGTTTTAAATTTATCCAAAATGCTCCCACGAGTAACATTCTCTCAGAATCTGACTCACTGTGTTCCAGCTGAAACAGACCCTGTTCAGAAAGCAGCAAAGATGGCTTCATTGCCACCAGTTCAACACACGCAAAATTAAGTGGACAACATTTGGACCTATGGAGAAAAAGTGGGGGCATTCAAGCAAAGCAAGGAACAGCTACCTGGCCCCTGTGGGGCTACCAGGAGGAAGGGCCCTACCATTAGGCAGAGGGGGGGAGCTTATTTTGGGTGACCTGATAGGGTAGCAAATTGTTGTTGCTTAATTCATTATTACCATACTAGTATTATTTTTTTAAAAAAAATAATTTTTATTAGTTTTACAAACAAAACTAAACAAACTACACAAACATACAAACATACAATATAGCACTGTCCC
The DNA here is from genome assembly GCF_963506605.1 of Zootoca vivipara. NCBI lineage: Eukaryota > Metazoa > Chordata > Lepidosauria > Squamata > Lacertidae > Zootoca > Zootoca vivipara. The sequence goes on along the minus strand of NC_083280.1, from coordinate 17,926,089 downwards.
TTCGTTTTCCCTCCACCCACTGGTTCACCTCTGCCACCAGTGAAACCCGTGTGCTTTGAGAACCAAAGGGGGTCCATTGTAAGTTGGGTTTAGCCTCCCCCCTCCCTCCTCCACCCTCCTCCCCCCCCTGCCACTGAAAGGACAAGAGTGGAAGAGCTCTGAGGGTTGGCTTCCCCCAGCTCTTTCATAAGTATACATTGACAAAAACAGACATGGTAGGGGAGAATCTTAACTCCCCAATTCTTATTACCTTAACCTAATACTTGTGACTTCCTCGATAGTCTTCCTCCTGGTTTTCCTTAAACAAAATCTAAAATTTATGGCGGGTTTTCTATTTCAGTTTAAAATCATTTTCTTATAATATTGACTCAACTCTCCTCCTTTTCCATGCTGCCCTCCCACAGACCCCCTCCTGCCACAAGAGGGACCCGTGGGGTACAGCATTTCCAAGGTTCCATTATATCCCCTCCTCACCCCTCTGAGCACCCCCTGCCACTGAGTATCCCAGAGTAAGGAAAGGAGAGTAGGCAGCTTTCTACCTAAACCTAACTTAACTTACAAAAATTTACATTAACTTAGATTCTTTCCTAAGCCGTTCTTATAATTCCCTCCAGAAAGCACAACTTTTTCCATTCATATTTACACTCCATCTCTTCTCCCTAAGTCTTTCCCCCCATTTGGATCAGCATTTCCGTTAACAGGCCAAAATTTCAGAAACCGTCTCTCAGAAACTAAAAACATAATCTTTTAACTAGATTATTCACCCCACACCCATTCTTTCCCATATCCATCTCCAGGCCCTTATCTCCCCCTGCCCCGTCTTTCCCATTCCTCCCTAACATCACCCCACATTTCAACCCCTCCAGGATCTTTAAGTCCATCAATCCTCAAATTCCTTTGCTTCTCATTTTCTTGCTCTGTTTGATTTTCTTCCTTTTGAGGTCCATGCTTTGCTTCATCCCAAACATATTTTTTAAAGTCCAAGTCCTCTTTAAGATTTTCATCTAATTGTTTCTCTTGACATCCAGATTCAGTCTCCACAGTCTCGAAAATCAAATTTTTCTCTAAATCCTGGACTTGGACTTCATCCTCATCTGCTGGTAAATTGTGATGCTGCCGTTCCTTGTAGATATCCTCCCATATTTGTAGATAGTTTAGCACAGCCTCCTGGAAGGCTCGAGAGTACTTTGTTTTCATATTTCTCCTGACCGCAGACAAACAGGAGGTGGAGGACAAAGAGGTGCTGGAAAATTCCTTTCTCAGACGGTCGACTCCATTTTGGCTGTTCTTTTCCTTTGTCTTTTAGCTCAATCACAACTCCATTCTTGATTCCAATATTAAATAGTTCTACCACATTTTCAGTCAATTTTTACTGATTTTAACAGTGCAATAAATCCACCCGATCTTTTGACAGCTTGACAGCTTTTGACAGCTGTCAAAGCGCTCTCCCCCTTAATAATGCTGTACCTCAAGGGGTGCCGGACTCGGGAGTTGAGAGGATTCAAAAAAGTCTTTCTTTCTCTCGGGTCCACAATTCCAGATGCCTTTTGTCATTCAGCTTAAGATTATTTAAAGTGCCTCCCAATTTTCCATTAGGAAGAGACCGACTTCCGTTTCTTTAGAGTCTCTCCTATTTTTCCAATTAACGAATTTGAAGTCCGTAATCGCAGTTCCACTTACTTTTTGGACGTTTAAATTTGTTCGGAAGAATCTGCCGCTTGCCGGGTCAGGACTCGGAGCTTCACTTCTCGGAGGTAAGATATAGCCCAAAATGGCTCCCGCGGTTCCACCCCGCCGGCTCTCGATCGCTCTATTGAGCTCTCGGGCAGCGGGGGATCCGCAAAAAACGGAGCAACCGCTGGGCTCGTGAGTCACCGGTACTCTCTACCCGGTGTTTTTACGGGGAATCCGCTCGCTCTGCGGACCTCCCCCCCCTCCGCGAAGCCAGGGACATCGGCGCGCGAGGTCCCTGCGTCCTTCTCTCCGCCGTGACAGACCGGAAGCCCTACCATACTAGTATTATTTACTTCCAGAGGGAGGCACTTGTGCGATTTTCTTTCTTAGATGCCAAAACAACTCAGACATCTTTGTGTATGAAGATAGCTATGCAAACACGGGCTATCCCATTTTGGGGGGTAGTCTAGCATCATTGCACAATGGAAGTATCAAATTCTATCTGTCTGACGTTAACTCGGAAGTAGGGTAACTGCAAGGATGGCTGAGTTTCTCAATAGTATCTCTTAGAGTGGTGAATGGCACTATTCAGAGGGAAGAAACTCCAATGAAAATCCTCATTATTACATATTTTACATGGCTGTTTTTGTATATATTTTAAAGATTTATATATGGATGTTTTATGATGGCCTATATTCGTAATGCCTAATAAAGCTTTGGCAAAGTAAGTATCTTTGTGTACAAAACACCTTGTTTTGGGGGAGAGGGACCTCCATTTGCTATTCTGTCTCAGGCAGCAAAGCTTCTTGGGCATAAAAAACAACAGCTTATGCAAATGAGTGGATACAACAAGTTTTGGAGGGTGGGGTGGAGGGAACAAGACTTAGTCAACCTTGAAGTACTGATATAGGAGATTTCCAAAACTGTAACACAGTGTATTTTAGGTTTTTTTTTTTTTTTACTGTGGTTACTCTACAGTGGTACCTCGGTTTATGAACACAATTGGTTCCGGAAGTCTGTTCATAAACTGAAGCGTTCATAAACTGAAGCAAACTTTCCCATTGAAAGTAATGGAAAGTGAATTAATCCGTTCCAGATGGGTCCGCGGCGTTCATAAACCGAAAATTCGTAAACCGAGGTGTTCATAAACCGAGGTTCCACTGTATTTTAAAATGCCACAATTTCAATAGAAATGTTACCACCATATGATCTCTTCCCTTTTTTTATTGCCCCTGTGATTTTTGGAAGAAAAGGAAACTGTGTCATGGGCATGCATGCTAAGTTCATAGGCCCATATAAGTGTTTAAAATACAGAGAAAGTAGCTTTTTCACTGGCCTGCTTGTTGCCATCCTTGGCCCTCACCAACCCTCTGATAGTCTCTGCCCTTATCCTGGCAGGCTCCTAGCTTAAGTACCATCCTGAAGCCATCAGGCTCCCACCTCCAAAATTATTGGAACAATCACGTTGAAGCTAAGCAGGTCTAGGTCTGGTCACTGCCTGGAAATCCCATGATTTCCATGGTGAAAGGAAGTTAGGATAAGGAAGAGGAAGACATAAGTAAAGAAAGTCAAGCCAGCCTTGGGTACTGAATGTGGTTTGATGCAGAGCTGCTCTGTCCTCTTGCTACAGGCAACCAGCCTACATTTTCATTCTTTTCTATTGGGGCAACTTAAGTACCAGATTATAACACTTCTGTCCACCCTAGGCAATCACAGTTCTTTATTCATACGGTTCAAGTATATCCTAAATTTGGTTCTTGTGTGAACATTTCATTGACCTTTATTAGGGTGATACATTGCCATGGCTACGGAGGCACAACACTTTTTGATGGGAAAATGAGTTTTGTGTGTGGATCAAAGGCAGAAATAATTCCCTCAGGGAATGATCTTCCCATCAGACCTGCAGAAATTATCAACTTCCTCTGTTACAGGGCACAAATTTAGTCTCCCATTGCTGTTATCCTTCACAGACATTCCTGAAGCTGGCCTGCAGTGTTCAGCATTGGCCACAAAGATACAACCTCTTTTTAATGCCTTTGAGGAGTCTTCCCCCGCCCCCCAATAATAGCACGGGAAGCTTCTGAGCCCAGTTCAAAACTGAAAGGAGCTTTTCCTCTAGCTAAACCCGTTCCCCTTTGCTTCCTCCCACCCACTGTCTCTATTGTTTCAGTGTGACTAAAATCCATGCTCTAACTGCTTTCATTAAAGGGTGTTAAAAGAGGTAACGAGTTTGGCCTCTGTTATGTACTGAGCTGAATCCTAGAACAATAGGATTCAGAATCAGCGGGAGCTACCCAATCCAACTCCAGGTGGAAGTGAATCCGCAACCTGATTGGCCTGCTGGAGCAGCCAATCAGGCGGCTGGCAGAAGTGAATCTGCTACCTGATTGGCCTGTAGGAGCAGCCAATCAGGCTGCAGGCAGAAGTCAATCCACAATATAATTGGCCCACAGGTGTAGCCCTGAAGTAGCCAATCACGCAAGGCCCATTGTGTAAATAATGTATATAAGCAGATGGTTTGGGGAAAAGAGCCATTCGTCTTCTCTTCTCCTCCTTGATGACTATGAGCTGAATAAAGAGCATGAAATTCACTCTTGACTCCGAGTATATTTCACTGGCGACGAGGGTGGGATCCTGCTGAGCTGACCGCCACCACGCACTGCACCGCAGCACCGCCACCTGCTGCACCGCTGCATCGCACCGTGCATCCAGGCTTCAGCTCCAGGACCCAAGGAACCCAGAATGGCAACCGACAGCAGCTTCTCGCCATTCAAACCAGCATCAGGAGACTGGGAAGGGTACGTCGCCCGTTTCAACTTCCTCCTGCAAGCAAAAGAAGTCACCAACGATGCCATGAAGAGGGCGACATTCTTCAGCGTCTGTGGAGAGGAGACGTTTGAAATCGCCCGGGCTCTCCTTGCACCTAGAGATGTCGCTACCGTCTCTTACAAAACAATAATGGAACGGCTGAAGGAGCACTTCTCACCACAGCCCTCGGTGGTAGCTTGCCGAAATGCCTTCTACGCAAAGCGGCAAGCCCCGGGGGAAACCATAACTGGGTTTGTGACCTCCCTCCGCCAAGCCGCCCGGCTATGCAACTTCTCAGAGTTGGAGAACATGCTTCGTGACCGCCTTGTCGGTGGCCTGAGGGACGAGATGTTGCAACGACGCCTCTACGCCAAAAAAGACCTCACATTCCAGATTGCTCTGGAGGAAGCCCTGGCAACCGAAGCCGCCGAGAGGTCAACGCAAGAGGCACGACCGGCCCCGCCATCCCAACCGAGGGTCTACCACGAAGACCTCACCGACGAATCCGAATCTGACAGGGAGGAAGTACACCGAGTACAGCGGCGCACTCAAGCAGCACACACACCACAGCAGCCTCGACGAGAAGGAGGGAACTGTGCAAGCTGCGGGGAGAACCACGAGAGGAGGACCTGTCGTTTCCGCAACGCAGAGTGCAGGCAGTGCAGAAAATTGGGACACATCGCCCGGGTGTGTCGGGCTCGACTCACCCGTCGACAAGCATCAGATGACCGACCCAGGAGCCCCAGGTCACACGGCACCATGCACCAAGGCAACTCGACGGAGATCACGGACTACCAGGTATTCCAGTTGCCCCATCCCAGCACAGAGAAAATTTATATAGAGGTACAGATAGAGGGAGCCCCATGCCGCATGGAGCTGGACACGGGTTCAACTCTATCCATAATCTCGGCCCGAACATTAAGGGAACTGTGCCCTAATGGGGGTCCCAAACTAAGGCCGGCCCCATTCACCCTCCGGGACTTCCAGAAACGTAAGGTCCCTACTATGGGGGTGGGGACCTTCAGGGTGCAATATCGAGGGCGAAAGCAACAATTGGACTTGCTGGTAGTTAAGGGCCCCTACGTTAGCTTACTGGGACTGGCATGGTTTGGACCTCTGGGGCTAGCTGTTACCGGGGTGAACCGCACTAGCTTACAAGTGGACGTGGACGCCATATGCAAAGAGTTTCCAGGGGTTTTCGATGGGGCATTGGGACGATATACAGGACCCCCCATTGCCCTACAGCTAGACCCCGCTGTACGACCCATCAGGCACAAGGCCCGCCGGGTCCCGTTCGCCCTGAAACCCCGCATAGACGAGGAATTGGACCGGCTCGTGGAGCAAGGAGTGCTGGAGCCGGTGCCCAACGCCCCCTGGGAAACTCCAATTGTCACACCCGTCAAGCCTAACGGTTCGGTCCGCATCTGTGCAGACTACAAATGCACCATAAACAAGGCTCTCACGGCCCATGCATACCCAGTGCCAGTGGTCAGCCATGTCCTCGCCACCCTGGCTGGGTCAAAAATCTTTGGCAAACTGGACTTGGCCCAAGCGTATCAACAGTTGCCTGTGGACGAAGCCACAGCAGAGGCTCAGACGATTGTGACGCACAGAGGGGCATTCAGAGTTAAGCGGCTGCAATTTGGCGTTAGCGTGGCACCAGGCATATTCCAGAATCTAATGGACTCTCTCCTTAAAGGGATTCCTGGCGTCACCCCCTTCTTCGATGATGTACTGATCGCCGGGCCCACACCAGAGGAATTTGAGGACCGCCTCCGCTCCGTCCTGCACCGTTTCCAGACGGCGGGCCTCAAGGTGAAGCGGGAAAAGTGTTTACTGGGAGTGCCGCAGGTGGACTTTCTGGGATTTAAGGTGGACGCAGAAGGGGTCCATCCAACCGGTGACAAGGTACGGGCCATTTGTGAGGCCCCAGCGCCCAAGAGCAAGCCCGAACTTCAGTCATTCTTGGGACTATTGAACTTTTACCATGCCTTCCTTCCCCATAAGGCAGCGGTAGCGGAGCCCCTACACAGACTCCTAGATAAAAGGGCCCCTTGGGTGTGGGGCCAGCGACAAAGGGCCGCATTCCAGGCAGTCAAGGACTTGCTCGTCTCGAACTCGGTCTTAGCACACTTCGACGAGAGGCTGCCAGTGGTGCTGGCATGCGACGCCTCTCCCTATGGCATCGGCGCTGTCCTGGGACACCAACTCCCGGATGGAAGAGAGGTGCCGGTGGCATACTTCTCCCAGACGCTTGCTGCAGCCGAACGAAACTACTCACAGATTGACAAGGAGGGTCTGGCAATCGTGAAGGGCGTAAAAAAATTCCATGATTTCTTGTACGGGCGGCCCTTTACCATAGTGACTGACCACAAGCCGTTGCTTGGCCTGTTTGCCCCTGAGAAGCAGACCCCCCAAGTGTTGTCTCCACGTGTCCTCAGGTGGTCAATTTTCCTTGCCGGCTACCAGTATGCACTAATCCACCGCCCTGGGAAGGCGATGGGCCACGCAGACGCCCTCAGCAGGCTACCACTACCAGAAACAGGCCCCGACCCAGCGCCTGCGCAAGAGGTTATGACCCTGGAGCTGCTTCCCGACCGACCCATTCAGGCACAAGAAGTTGCGCACCATTCCACAAAAGATAGGGTCATCTCCCGGGTCCTGGACTGGGTGTGGCGAGGATGGCCCAGCAGCAGCCCCGGGCCAGAATTCGCTGGCTACACAAACCGCAAACATGAACTGTCGGCCCACAAGGGGTGCCTGTTATGGGGAAGCAGGGTTGTTGTTCCCCAGCCCCTCCGCAAAAGGGTCCTCACAGCCCTACACGAGACACACCCAGGGGTAGTGAGGATGAAGGCCCTTGCCAGGAGTTATGTGTGGTGGCCGGGGATTGACAGAGAGATAGAGGCCTGGGTCCAACACTGCCAGACCTGCCAAGAATCCCGCCCGGATCCCCCAAGGGCCCCAGTCCAGCCCTGGGAGTCCGCCCGACATCCATGGTCACGCTTGCACGTGGACTTCGCTGGCCCCTTCCAGGGGAAAACATTCTTCATAGTGGTGGATTCCTACACCAAATGGCTGGAGGTCGCACTGGTACCATCCACTTCTACGGCGGCAGCCATCCGGGTACTACGTAAGCTGTTTGCGACCCACGGGCTCCCTGACACCCTCGTCTCGGACAATGGAACCGCATTCACGTCAGAGGAGTTCCAGACCTTCACAGCGCAGAACGCCATCCGCCACATCCGCTCAGCACCATTCCACCCTGCCACCAATGGCCAAGCGGAGCGCATGGTGCGGACCACCAAGGACAGCCTCCGCCGCATGACACAAGGGGACTGGGAATACCGCCTTGCCACATTTCTTCTAGCACAGCACAGCACCCCAAGCACAACGACGGGCCGGAGCCCAGCTGAATTACTAATGGGCCGGCGCCTTGCAACTAGACTGGACCGACTTCACCCCGACAGAGCTCAGGATGAGGTAGTGGTGGGGAAAGGCAGGAACCCCCGGACATTTGTGGCACAGGACCCAGTGTATGCAAAGAATTTTGGGGCAGGCCCAGCATGGGTACCCGCCACAGTCACCAAGGTGACCGGTCCCGTGTCGTACGTGGTACTAACGGAAGGGGGGCAATGTTGGCGCCGCCACTGCGACCAGCTACGGCGACGATTCCCAGGAGGAACCCGGGAGGAGAGCGGGACAGAGGGGTCCCAAGGGGACAGCAGGGCAGTGAGGCCTGTAGAGCGAGAGGGGTGGGCAGGGGAAGCAGAAGCAGTAGGCACAGAGGGGCGCCCCGAGGCTGGAAGGACACCGGAACCAGAGCTACAACCTAGTGGTTCAGTGGCGCCAGACCAGACAGCCCTGGCACAGCCAGCAGCCTCGGAACACGAGCCAGAACCAGAACCCCTGACCAAGGAACACCCCAGGCCACAACGCACACGGAGGCGGCCAGCAGACCTTGGGGACTACGAATGCAACTTCCCGGGCAGGACTGTAACTTAGAGGGGAGGGGTGTTATGTACTGAGCTGAATCCTAGAACAATAGGATTCAGAATCAGCGGGAGCTACCCAATCCAACTCCAGGTGGAAGTGAATCCGCAACCTGATTGGCCTGCTGGAGCAGCCAATCAGGCGGCTGGCAGAAGTGAATCTGCTACCTGATTGGCCTGTAGGAGCAGCCAATCAGGCTGCAGGCAGAAGTCAATCCACAATATAATTGGCCCACAGGTGTAGCCCTGAAGTAGCCAATCACGCAAGGCCCATTGTGTAAATAATGTATATAAGCAGATGGTTTGGGGAAAAGAGCCATTCGTCTTCTCTTCTCCTCCTTGATGACTATGAGCTGAATAAAGAGCATGAAATTCACTCTTGACTCCGAGTATATTTCAGCCTCAGTGGGCTCATGGCCGTGCCCTCTTCTTGAATTCAAGGGCACACACATGAGCTCTCTGCAGCCAAATGAGTTATTCCTTTTAATGCCCTTTAATGATTTTATGATTGATTGGAAGCACACATATCATTTTTATGTAATACTGTTGTACTCCAGCTGCCAAGGTAGCCGAAGGGCGGTGAATCGCCCACCACTAACACACACACACACACACACACACACACACACACACACACACACACACCTACCTCTGCTCCCACACACCTGTTGTGCAGGCCTCTGAATGAAGTGGGCATCCTTTTCCGCAAGAACTAAAGGCACAAATTTCACAATTTGCTGGGTGAGAAAATGATCTCTGGAAAAGTCGCTTTAAAAAAAGAAAAAAATCATGGAAAAAATACAACCACATACGAAACTACCTGTATTGTTGGAGCTGGTTTAGAAAACACACACAAACACACAATCATACTTCCTTTTCCAGGAACAGAGGTTGGCTGGCTGTCCCTTCACTTGGGTTACTGCTGGAAAACTTCCCATACCCCACAGTGAAAGTTAATTGCCTGGCAGACCTCAAACAGAAACTTACCAAAAGTGAACAATTCAAAGGATGGGGAATTTGGATAAGGTAAGTTCTAAACCCCAACCCAAGAGCAACCTGGATGTTTGCTCAGGATTCACATCAAATTCAGCAGCCCTCACTTCCAGTACTTAATCCTACACAATCATAGCAGGTCCCATCCACAGACAAGAGGGAGGTATCATCAGGTTCTTGGGGAGGGGGGAGTGCAGTGAGCTGCAAAAGTACAAAATGTATTTTAAGGCAGAAAACAAAAAGAGCATTATAACTCCAACAATGCCCAATGAATCTTGGACTAGTCAGAGGCAGATTTAGGGGAGTGCAACTGGTTTGGTCACACTGGGTGTGGAGCCTGGGGATGCTGTGGAGATGAAGGAGAAGGAGAAGGAGAAGGAGAAGAAGAAGAAGGGGAGTTTGGATTTGATATCCTGCTTTATCACTACCCGAAGGAGTCTCAAAGCGGCTAACATTCTCCTTTCCCTTCCTCCCCCACAACAAACACTCTGTGAGGTGAGTGAGGCTGAGAGACTTCAAAGAAGTGTGACTAGCCCAAGGTCACCTAGCAGCTGCATGTGGAGGAGCGGAGACGCGAACCCGGTTCCCCAGATTACGAGTCTATGATTTAAGGAGGATTGTGAGAGTCAAGGGGCTGCTGAATTTTGGCAACACATACCGTGTTTCTCATATTATAAGACATGTCTTATATTTATTTTTTCCTCTAAAAAACACACTATGGCTTATTTTCAAGGGATGTCTTATTTTTTTCCTCCTCCTCCTGCCGTGGCCGGCATTCCTGCTGCGCCTATCACTATGTCTTATTTTCGGGGTATGGCTTATATTCCTTGAATGCTTAAAAATCCTGCTATGGCTTATTTTATGGGTATGTCTTAAAATATGAGAAACAGGGTAGGGCGACGGCAAAATCTGAGACCACATAGTCCACCACTAGACTAGTCCCTGCCTTCACTCCTCAGGGGATAAGGAAGTGATACTCACACCATGCTATCAAATATATGTAGCTTCCTCACAACTTTCTTTCAGTAACTTGTTTTTTTTTAAAAAAAATAACACAACAACAAACAAATGCAAAATATATTGTTCCCCAGAAACTATCACCCGAAGCAGCCCACTTTATGTTAGGGCCACCTATGTAGTATATACATTTCCATGTGCTGAAGAGTGTTTATCATTGAAAGCAATATTCATTCTTTAAGAGAGACTGATCCCCAATAAATTAATCAAACTGTCCTGAATCCCTTCTTCTTTTCATTTCCCCTAATTGGGTTTCTTGCTGTCTAAGTAATCAATTAGGCCCTGTGTTTATTCACCCTCAACAATTATTCTCTCTACATTAGGGATTGAAATAAACACACTCCTCTAATTTCTCTTTACAAAGCGAGCATTTCCACAGAGGTCAGTCAAAGCTAGGCATTAATCAGTCTTTCAGTAAACACACTCATGTCATTCAAATAATAATGATCCATAAAAGAAACTGGAACCAGTCCAAGCATACCTCTTCACACTACAATATTAGACATCTTAACAGCTTACTTAACAAAAATTGTTGCTAAAGAGTTCCAATATATTAATATATAAACACAGCGGCATATTGTATTATATTTTTTTAATAATCTCCACATTTCACAAACACTTGTGATGTATTAAATATTAGAACTTCTAAAAGAATAGCGCTGATTTTATGATCAGAAACCGAGGCAGTGTGCAGATGGAGAAGCTACGTGAGTGACGGACTTGCTCTCTCCTCCTGGTTTTGAGTCTGAAAACCACACCATTCAGTCATTTGTGATTTATATCCCACTTTCTCCCACAAGCTCAACTTTTATCCTTACAACAACCCTGTGAGGTAGGTCTGGCTGCAAGACAGTGAATGCCTGAGATCACCCACTTGGATTACTGCAATGCGCTCTACGTGGGGATACCTTTGGAAGGCGAAAGATTTATACGATCTGAGGAGAAGCCAGAGTATATACGTATATACGTGGGGCTACCTTTGAAGGTGACCCGGAAACTGCAACTAATCCAGAATGCGGCAGCTAGACTGGTGACTGGGAGCGGCTGCCGGGACAACATAACACCGGTCCTGAGAGATCTACACTGGCTCCCAGTACGTTTCTGAGCACAATTCAAAGTGTTGGTGTTGACCTCTAAAGCCCTAAATGGCCTCGGTCCTGTATACCTGAAGGAGCGTCTCCACCCCCACCATTCAGCCCAGACACAGATCCAGCGCCGAGGGCCTTCTGGCGGTTCCCTCGCTACGAGAAGCCAAGTTACAGGGAACCAGGCAGAGGGCCTTCTCGGTAGTGGCACCCACCCTGTGGAATGCCCTCCCAGCAGAGGTCAAAGAGAACAACAATTACCAGACCTTTAGAAGGCATCTCAAGGCAGCCCTGTTTAGGGAAGCTTTTAATGTTTGATGGATTTCTGTATTTTAGTATTTTGTTGGAAGCCACCCAGAGTGGCTGGGGGAACCCGACCAGATGGGCAGGGTATAAATATATTATTATTATTATTATTATTATTATTATTATTATTATTATTATTACCCAATGAGCTTCATGGCTGAGTGGTCTCCCAGGTCCTAGTTTAACACCCCAACCCCTACACCGCAATATGTAATGAAGGAGATGGGCAGCTTTGGGTCGTGGTGGACAGACAGTAGGTTGGTATCTGCTGCTGAAAGAAAGCTGGGTGCATGGGAACCTTGAATGTATTTTTGCGTGAAAGGACGGTGAGCTCAGTTCTGAAATGGAAAAATAAATCTTGAGCTAAGATAAGATGTCCTGTTCCTTTTTTTGAAGTGTATTATCTTAGCTAGTGCTGCATCGTTGCTAGGGTGTGGGACATAAATGAAAGAATGAATGAAATAATGAAATAATATGTGCCCCTTGGCACAAGCTGATGGCCTATACCCAGGGCAGAACATGTAGCATCAATTGTATATGCACCCAAATGACAAATGGGAGAACCTTCAGATGCAATTGGACCCCACCTCCCAACACCCCCAGCTAGCATGGCCAGTAGACAAGGATGATGGGAGTTGTAGTCCAAAAAATTCTAGAGACCTGCAGCTGTTCCATCCCTGACTTAAAGTGTGCAGTTTGTTTGAAAGCAGTTGGAGTGGGGAAATCCCCCCCCCTCCTTTTGTATGTGGATGTGCACATTGTGTAGCACCTGAGGACTGAATTTGGTCCCCCAAGTGTCTTTTTCCAGCCCTTGAACCTCTCTGCAGGCCACCCCATATCCTTTGCCCATGCCCTCCTGGAATGCTTTTACCTGGCTGCAATGTTTTGTGTTTGCTAGGGTGGAGAAGTGTGTGTGTGTAGAAACCTCCAACTTCTGTGTGGCTGGAATATCGCTTGCTGCACCAAGATAAGAGTCACATCCTCTTGTTCTGCCCATTTTTGCCTGGCCCCACCCACCATTTGCAACGTGGCCCCTGGAAAGTGGCCCGCGAGGAAAAAAGGATCTGAGGCCTTCTGTGGCACAAAACCGAATATTCAACCTTTACCATTGAACCGTCAGCATATGCTGGCTTGCCCAAAGTGTATTAGGCGATGAACTGACAAACTCTTTCTGAGCCTGCTCCGTGAGGTTTAAAGTATTATCCGATTGAAATTGGAGCACCCATTTGGTACATGTTTTAAGCAAGTTGGAAGGCAGTGCAGAATCGAGCACGCTGGAGTGTGCTTGATAAAACGAACAAAGGATTGTTTTATTTCCTGGTTTTCATTTGCAGTTAAAAAGAGCCTTGTGATGTCTTGAGTTTCTTTTCAGCTTCACCCAGATTGTTTGGATGCGTGTAAAGAAGTGGAGGAGCGCATCAAAACAGATCGGCGCCAAACAATGCAGTCCCGTTTTCATAGCAATAATTAATGTTTTATCTCATGCAGTTTTACGAATTATCCCTATAAAGCACGTTTAAGGAAAGCCGCTTACAGAGCTTTGAGGGCACATTAATCCAGGAGAGTTTTCATTGAAATACAGGGGGGGGGGGACACAAAGTCATATCATGGTAAACCTAATCGAAGCAGATTTGTAACAATACAACCGCAAACTTCAAGTATCTCAAACATACTAAGTTGATTTGGAACGATGGATTTGCCGTCACAGAAACAGAACTGTTGGCAAATTATCTGCCTTCTCCCCTTCCTCACAAAGCTGAGGGTTTCTAAAACTATGGGGGGGGAGAGAACCATAGAGAATATAGAGTCATTGCCAGCAGTCCTTATTTTCCTAAGGGTTCATTCAGATAAACATTTATCATGGATTAATACAATCTTAAAACTTATGTTAAACTCTAGATTTAGATAATACCAAGGACCAACTGGGAGGAAAGCAAAAATTAATGATCTTCTTTTAGGCCTGGATGACCTCCAAAGGACCTGTCAACCTTTCTGCTCTTATCGTAAATCCTCTTTGATTGATCACCTTGACCAGAATTCCATTGCCCTAGAACAGCTTTCCTCAATGTGGTGCTCTCCCGATTATTTTGGACTTCAACTCTCATATTGCCTGACACCCTGTGCAAGCTGGTGGGACATGTAGTTTTCAAGGGCACCATGTTGGGGGAAGGCTGCCTTAGAACACAACAACCTTGAACATAACTGTTCTGTTCTTCTCTCTAAAAATTGATTGGTTGTATTTGATCCTACAGTTACGTGCCCATGTAGACAGATACAACTCATGAATTTAACTCTGATTAAACTGATAGGGCTTATAGATAGAACATATAGATAGAGTTTTTACACTGTTCAGGCTTAACTTTGTTACTTCATATTTGAGAGGGTCCTTCCAGACTGGTGGGTTGTGTGTGTTTTCTTTTGCAAGTGTATTCTGCAACATGTCATTGGCACAGGTAAAAGGTTAAAAAGGTAAAGGACCCCTGGATGTTTAAGTCCAGTCAAAAGCGACTATGGGATTGTGGCACTCGTCTAGCTTTCAGGTCGAGGGAGTCGGTGTTTGTCCACAGACAGCTATCCGGGTCATGTGGCCAGCATGACTAAACTGCTTCTGGCGCAACGGAACACCTTGATGGAAACCAGAGAGCACTGAGATGCTGTTTACCTTCCCGTTAGAGTGGTACCTATTTATCTACTTGCACTGGCGTGCTTTCGAACTGCTAGGTTGGCAGGAGCTGCGACAGAGCAACAGGAGCTCACCCCACTGAGCGGATTTAAACTGCCAACCTTCCAATCAGGAAGCTCAAGAGGCTCAGTGGTTTAGACCACAGCACCACCGTGTATTAGTTGTGGGTTTATCCTGGACCAAGCACCCATCATTCTGCTGCATTAGTTGTTCTGCAATGTCACTCTCTCTGGAGCGGCACTTTTGCCCAATAGCACAAGAAACGTGAAACACAGCACTCCAGCACATTTGTAGTATACAGGTAAATACTTCCATGATTTCAGCAGGCAATTCTGAACATGCAGTTTGATGAAAAATGTCCCAGGGTGTGTTTGTTATATGCATTTAAGGTAAAGCTTCATGTAAGTAGAGATATAGGGGTGTACATTGATTTTGCAATGAATAGCAGAATGAATGGGGCCCATTTGGTTCATTCCCATCTAATTAATGATTCAGAAAGAAGCATTGGATACAAAAGGGAACTGGTAGAGCAGACACTGGCAGTTACTCCTGGCAGCCGATATTTATTTCCCCCCAGAATGCCCCAATGTAGTGTCATTCCAGGGCTTTGGGGAAAGGAATGACACCCAAGAAAAATGTTGCACCCCACAGGTGAGCATGATCTTTGAGGTGACCACCACATCAAAATAAAGTCCCAGAGCAATGTTGTACTTCACATGCAAAAAAAAAGAGGGAAAAACAAAATGGCAGCCACCATTGGAGATGGGAGATATTATTATTATTATTATTATTATTATTATTATTATTATTATTATTATTATTATTCAGGTCACATTTCAAGGCAAAACTACCAAATTCACTCTTTCCAAAACAATACACAAACTGAAACACAAACATCCTTTTAAAAAATCACACTTCTCCAAAATGTAAAGCATTTCTCAAGTCAAGTAATGTGTATAAAAATGCATATGCAATGTAATTATGCATAAAATGCATATTTGTTTGTGAAACCAGCATAGGAAAATTGCATGCCTTTCCAAACAAAAAAGGAATATTTGGGAAACCCAGGCTAAAATATCGATTTTCATGAGAGAGAGAGAGAGAGAGAGAGAGAGCGCTGCTGAGACTGTGTGGCAACAGTGGCAACACTTACATTTGTGTGCAGACCCCCACAGAGAAGGTCTGATAAGTTCAGAACATGGGGAGGAAAGAAGTGTGATTTCATAACATTCGAGACACACTAATTTAGGTCAGCTGAAATTTGCTCCTCGATGCAAAAATCTTTGTTTTCCAAATATTTACCAATTACAGTGGTACCTCAGGTTATGAACACAATTGGTTCTGGAAGTCTGTTCATAAACTGAAGCGTTCATAAACTGAAGCGAACTTTCTCATTGAAAGTAATGGAAAGTGAATTAATCCGTTCCAGGTGGGTCCGCAGCGTTCGTAAACCGAAAATTCGTAAACCGAGGTGTTCATAAACCGAGGTTCCACTGTAAACATCTTTTGTGAGGGCCTCCATCAGAGATCTGCGATGAGGTACAGAGCTCCTGAACGCACTCAGTTACACCATGCACGCTACAGAATCTGCTTTGGATGGGTTGATTTTAATCTAAATCGGGAACTCAAGCTTCCCACCCACCGAAGGAGCTGATGAATCTCATATTCTGTTATAACTGGCCTTGGTTTCATTTTCTGCAGAGGCCTGCCGGTTCCCCCAGATGGCGCTTTCATGTCCCGTTCTCTCAGTGCAGAGATTGGCCTGCAACCAGGAAAAGGTTACAGCTAGCAGAGGAATTCATGCTTTTGAGGATCAAAGAAGGCTGTTCCCACCAAAGCAGCAGTGACAGCAGCCGCTCAGAATGACTCACATTTTTTCTCACTTTTGAAAAGAGGATTGCAGCCAATGGAACAGCTAGAGGATTGGCCTGCACCCCAACGAGAGAAGGTTATTGCTGTTTTCTTCCGCTCATCCACATCTGATTCCAGGAACTTTTCCTAGCCTTACATAATATTGTCGTCGTCGTCGTCCCCCCCCACCTCTGCAAGAACATTTTGCTAGTACAGGCAGGAGAGGAGCTGTGTGATATACATATACAGCACAGAATAGTAGAACTGTAGAGTTGGGAGGGACCCCACAAGCCATCTAGTCCAACCCCCTGCAATGCAGGAATCTTAACACATGGTTCCTCTTCCAATTTGAGACCCTATGGGATCCTGCTTAGCTTTGCAAATGCGCTAACAGTTTTATAGCTATACCACAGGTGAGAGGGAAGAAAGTGTGTTTCGGGAAACATTTCTGGTGGGGCAGAGCCTCCCCAAATGCCCTTCCCTCTTTAGGAACTGCATTACGAAATAGCACTGTCATTGCCTAGTTAGTTTTTTCAATAGAACAGACTATTAAGGAATGCATAAATCAGGAGTGGAGGGGGGAACTGTGAACCTCAAGATTCTGCTGAAGTGCTGCTCCCGTTGTACCTTGTCCACACTTCTGCTTCTCCCACTGCTTCCTCCTGAGTAAACCTGCTCTTTACCGCTGAATCAGAGCAAACGTCAATCAGGTTTCCTGTGGATTTTAACGTTTGCTCTGATTCAGCAGTAAAGAGCAGGTTTTCCTGGAGAAAGTAGTGGAGGAAATGGAAAAAAACCACTCAGACCCGTGCCTAGAAAGAATGGGACAATTGCTCAGACCCATTATTCCTAGGTGCATACCCTCCAACAGCTCTCTGATAAAAATAGGGACCTTCTATCTGGTAGTAGTAGTAGTAGTAGTAGTAGTAGTAGTAGTAGTAGTAGTTATTTTACTATTTATACCCCACCCATCAGACTGGATTGCCCCAGCTACTCTAGGCAGCTTCCAACTTATATAAAAACATAATAAAAGAGTAAACATAAAGAATCACTATACAGGGCTGCCTTCAGATGTCTTCTAAAGGTCGTATAGATACTTATCTCCTTGACTCGGGTTGCATAACTCCATTGTTGTTGTTTAGTCATTTAGTCGTGTCCGACTCTTCGTGACCCCATGGACCAGAGCATGCCAGGCACTCCTGACTTCCACTGCCTCCCGCAGTTTGGTCAGACTCATGTTCGTAGCTTCGAGAACACTGTCCAACCATCTTGTCCTCTGTCGTCCCCTTCTCCTAGTGCCCTCCATCTTTCCCAACATCAGGGTCTTTTCCAAGGATTCTTCTCTTCTCATGAGGTGGCCAAAGTATTGGAGCCTCAGCTTCACGATCTGTCCTTCCAGTGAGCACTCAGGGCCGATTTCCTTCAGAATGGATAGGTTTGATCTTCTTGCAGTCCATTTATCCAATGAAAATAGGGACGTCCTACCATACCCTGCAACATTTTTCCAATGACACTAGAGGCGTCCTATGGAAAAGTGGGACATTGAGGGATCAAATCAGAAACTGGGTTGGCTTCTGTAAATCCAGGACTGCCCCTGGAAAATAGGGACGCTTGGAGGATCTGTAGGTGTGGGGAAAGCAAAGCGTAGGTGAGCCCTGATGGAAGTAGCAGTCCAACAACTTCTTGAACTTCCCTACTCCTGGTGTAAATCTCCGAGGAAAAGTCAGGGATAAGGTTCCCTTCTTTGCTAGTTTGGTCATACTTTCAATAAAGTTTGGGCAAGGTGACCTACAGAGTCTCTTTCAACTGTTCAGATCTCACCAGGTTCCTGGGAGCTGTCAATATCAGCTCAGACAATACTTTGCCCCCTGTTTTCAAGCTTCCAGTGCATGTGAAACTCTCACACAATTTATATTTACCACTGTGTAAATGCACTCTACATGGGGCTACCTTTGAAGGTGAGCCGGAAACTACAACTAATACAGAATGCAGCAGCTGGACTAGTGACTGGGAGCAGCTGCCGAGACCACATAACCCTGGTCCTGAAAGACCTACATTGGCTCCTAGTATGTTTCCAGGCACAATTCAAAGTGTTAGTGCTGATCTTTAAAGCCCTAAATGGCCTCGGCCCACTATACCTGAAGGAGCATCTCCACCCCCATCATTCAACCAGGACATTGAGGTCCAGCTCCAAGGGCTTTCTGGCAGTTCCCTCACTGTGAGAAGCCAAGTTACAGAGAACCAGGCAGAGGGGCTTCTCGGTAGTGGCGCCTGCCCTGTGGAATCCCCTCCCACCATATGTCAAAGAAATAAACAACTAATTGACTTTTAGAATACATCTGAAGGCAGCCCTGTTTAGGGAAGCTTTTAATACAGTATTTGATGAATTATTGTATTTTAATGTTTTGCTGGAAGCTGTCCAGAGTGGCTGGGAAAACCCAGCCAAATGGGCAGGGTATTATTATTATTATTATTATTATTATTATTATTATTATTATTATTTGTATTTGAATAAACTTACTAGCGGAAATCAGTGCAGAGATGCCCACTACTGCAAAGGGTTTACAAAACCTAGTGGTTTTATAAACTGAACATTCCAGGCACTGCGTTTTGCAGTTGAAGTGCCTTCAGACTCAATTCCATGTAGTGTGTATTATTCTGGAAAAGGCTAGAGGGTTCTGAGGGAAGGATGATAGAGACAAGAGGAAAGGGGGATCAATGATTCACCAAGAAAAGTCAGAACCTGAGATCTGGTGAGCACCACTTAGTCTACAACCTTTTCTTTATGTTGGCCTGTCAATGTACAAAACAGCTTTAGCTCTTTTTTTATGTGCAATTGTATTGTGCACATTTGCTTTAAAACTGTTGATTATATTTACATTTTGACATATGTTATGCCAACTTGTTTTTAATGGTTGGTTTTTAATTAGTATTTTTAAACGGATATTTTTCTTTTGTTTTATGTAACCCTTTTAGAGGTTTTCGTTTAATAGGTGGAGGGAAGGAATGGCTTCTGCTCTCTCCTGCCCATTTTACAATTAAACATAAAAACCCCTGTATCTGTTTCCCCCAGTCAGTTAGCCATACTAACTGCTTGCCAGCATTGTTGTTGTTGTTTAGTCATTTAGTCGTGTCCGACTCCTCGTGACCCCATGGACCAGAGCAAACCAGGCACTCCTCTCTTCCACTGCCTCCCACAGTTTAGTCAAACTCATGTTCGTAGCTTCAAGAACACTGTCCAACCATCTCGTCCTCTGTCGTCCCCTTCTCCTTGTGCCCTCAATCTTTCCCAACACCAGGGTCTTTTCCAGGGAGTCTTCTCTTCTCATGAGGTGGCCAAAGTATTGGAGCCTCAGCTTCACGATCTGTCCTACCAGTGAGCACTCAGGGCTGATTTCCTTCAGAATTGATAGGTTTGATCTTCTTGCAGTCCATGGGACTCTCAAGAGTCTCCTCCAGCACCATAATTCAAAAGCATCAATTCTTTGGCGATCAGCCTTCTTTATGGTCCAGCTCTCACTTCCATACATCACTACTTGGAAAACCATAGCTTTAACTATACGGACCTTTGTCGGCAAGGTGATGTCTCTGCTTTTTAAGATGCTGTCTAGGTTTGTCATTGCTTTTCTCCCAAGAAGCAGGCGTCTTTTAATTTCGTGACTGCTGTCACCATCTGCAGTGATCAAGGAGCCCAAGAAAGTGAAATCTCTCACTGCCTCCATTTCTTCCCCTTCTATTTGCCAGGAGGTGATGGGACCAGTGGCCATGATCTTGGTTATTTTGATGTTGAGCTTCAGACCATATTTTGTGCTCTCCTCTTTCACCCTCATTAAAAGGTTCTTTAATTCCTCCTCACTTTCTGCCATTAAGGTTGTGTCATCTGCATATCTGAGGTTGTTGATATTTCTTCCGGCAATCTTAATTCCGGTTTGGGATTCATCTAGTCCAGCCTTTCACATGATGAATTCTGCATACTGTATAAGTTAAATAAGCAGGGAGACAATATACAACCTTGTCGTACTCTTTTCCCAGCATAGTCAGCGTCAATTGTTTGACATGTTTATCCTATTAAAATCTGCTGTCTTCGGTCAAGAATAAATGTCAACATTTTAATATAGGCGTCTCCATCAGTCATTTGATTTCCTTGCATGCTTTTTCTTCCTCAGATAATGCTTCTGAATAAAACCTTTATTCAGGTTTCAAGTCGTGTGTGTGTGTGTGTGTGTGTGTGTGTGAGAGAGAGAGAGAGAGAGAGAGAGAGAGAGAGAGAGAGAGAGAGAGAGAGAGAGAAAACAGATGGATCCGACCAAAAGCCCATCTAAAAAGAGCAGTGCTCCATGATGAACTTAACAATACAAATTGGTAGAAATGTTATATTTATTGGGTTATATTACCTGGAGAAAGTCCTCTCATGGCTGGATTTAAGTTTGATGAGGCCCTAACCTACTGAAGGTAATGGGGCCCTTTATATCTCCAGCTGTCCTTTGTCAACAACAAATTGTCACTGTTTTTTGTGTTGACTATATGCTATATGGTAATTTATGGACCTAATAGCCACTTGCACATGCAGAATGTAGGCACTCTATATATTTGTTGTTGTTTAGTCATTTAGTCATCTCCAACTCTTCATGACCCCATGGACCAGAGCATGCCAGGCACTCCTGTCTTCCACTGCCTCCCACAGTTTGGTCAGACTCATGTTAGTAGCTTCGAGAACACTGTCCAACCATCTTGTCCTCTGTTGTCCCCTTCTCCTTGTGCCCTCCATCTTTCCCAACATCAGGGTCTTTTCCAGGGAGTCTTTTCTTCTCATGAGGTGGCCAAAATATTGGAGCCTGAGCTTCAGGACCTGTCCTTCCAGTGAGCACTCAGGGCTGATTTCCTTAAGAATGGATAGATTTGATTATTAAGGAAATCAGTCCTGAGTGCTCACTGGAAGGACAGGTCCTGAAGCTCAGGCTCCAATACTTTGGCAGAAATGAGAAACCAGCGATATTTCAGGGAGCAGGCCAGCAGGCGGGGGCTATTACTTACATCATAGGAGCCTTCACAACATAAAACACTGTTGCTGTATGTAGGTTTTATTTGTTTTTTATCTTATATTTTGGAAATGTACATCCAGTTTTTTTCCTTTAATTTTTTTTTGGGGGGGAGAAGAGAGTGGGTCCCTAAGCTATAGCTTGTTTAGCTTATACGTAAATCCAACACTGATTCCACTTACCCCTTTTTGGGGTGTGGCGGCTTTGTGGGACAGCTATGGCCTCTTCCCCCCCCTCCACTGACAATGCAGAGCTGGGATGCTGGGGGGCCTGTCTTGCCAGAGCATGAGCTTCAACATGAGCTCCTGGCTTGAAATCTAGCTTCACACCAGCCTGTCAAATTGGCCAATGGCCAGGACGGTGCAGAGGGCAAGGCTCTTTGGGGGTGTGCTTGAGGGAACAATCAGGCTCCCCTTCTTCATCAGATCAACCCGCCCACTCCTTTAATTTTGCATTGGCCTTGCTATGGCCGTGGTGGTCACCATATTTTGAGGGCCAGGTAGGAATTTATAAATTGACTATGACTTGGGGTTTTTGCCTACCCTATAGCAATCACCACAACTTTAGTGGTTTAGGTATTGGGTAACCTTAGTCTTGGGAGGGGGGGTTGTACCCTCACTCTCCCCTCCAGAAACAGGGTATCCTATTAAAGGGACCCACGAAGGAGTTGCTTCTGTCCGTATTTTCAGATGGGGGCTTGGGCCTCATCACTACTAGAGGTGGCGATCCCTGCAGGGATTCCCCTATTTGATGTAAGTCATAGGATTACCCTCTGCCGGGTTGCTACAGATGTCATTTCAGGCAGGTGGGCCAAAAATAAATGGCTATGCCAAACCTCTTCATCTGTAGTTAATAAAGTTTTGGCCTGATTAGACCCCATTCAACTGTGTTGTGTCTTTACTGGTATTTTATCTGAGCAGAGGAGGGGAAAGTATTGCAAGTACCTGGGCTTGCAAGTACCATAGCTGATCTGCATAAATCATATCTAAAGAACAGCATTAAAATGAGATTTAGAGAGGCTATTAATTTCACAAAACTTTGACTCTCAGGGTGGTTTCTCTCAACCACTTCCCCACTTCCCCTATTTTTATTCTCCATTTCATATTATTTTTGTCTCCCCCCCCCTTTAATGCTACAACACTTACCTACCACTTCTAAACCATCTCAGGTGCATGTTAAATGCAGCATTTGTAACAGTTGAAGCTGGCAAACCCACTCATTAACCGTCTAAGTACGTAATCTAAGTATCCATTTTCAAGGAGTTTTAGAAATAGTAATCATCTAGTTTCATGGCTTGTTGTAAGCTATGTGTGCAGTACAGCTTGCACCAAACTCAAGCAATTATCCAAACACATTTGAAAATTGTGCAGGCACGGGTATGCAATTTTCAGCGCCCAACAATTGTGTCCTAATCCACGAATCCTTTCTAGACCACCTAGATGAATGACTAGGTGGGCATACTCAGTTTAAGATCCCAAACACGGCTTTTGACACCATCGACCATAACATCCTTCTGGACCGTCTAGAGGGTTTGGGAGCTGGGGCCACTGTTATATAGTGGTTCCGCTCCTTCCTCCTGGGCCGTGTTCAGAAAGTGGTGGTGGGGATGAGTGTTCAGACCCATGGGCTCTCACTTGTGGGGTGCCTCAGGGTTCTGTCCTCTCCCCCATGCTTTTTAACATCTACATGCAGCCGCTGGGAGAGATCATCAGGGGTTTGGGCTGGGTGTTAATCAGTATGTGGATGATACCCAGCTCTACCTCTCTTTCAAATCAGAACCAGTGAAGGAAGTGAAGGTCCTGTGTGAGTGCCTGGAGGTGGTTGGAGGATGGATGGTGGCTAACAGATTGAGGTTGAATCCTGACAAGACAGAAGTACTGTTTGTGGGGGACAGCAGGTGGGCAGGTGTGGAGGATTCCCTGGTCCTGAATGGGGTAACTGTGCCCCTGAAGGACCAGGTGCGCAGCCTGGGAGTCATTTTGGACTCACAGCTGTCCATGGAGGCGCAGGTTAATTCTGTGTCCAGGGCAGCTGTCTATCAGCTCCATCTGGTACACAGGCTGAGACCCTACCTGCCTGCAGACTGTCTAGCCAGAGTGGTGCATGCTCTAGTTATCTCTAGCTTGGACTACTGCAATGCACTCTACATAGGGCTACCTTTGAAGGTGACTCAGAAACTACAACTAATCCAGAATGCGGCAGCTAGACTGGTGACTGGGAACGGCTGCCGAGACCACATAACACAGGTCTTGAAAGATCTACATTGGCTCCCAGTACGTTTCTGAGCACAATTCAAAGTGTTGGTGCTGACCTTTAAAGCCCTAAATGGCCTCGGTCCAGTATACCTGAAGGAGCGTCTCCACCTCCATCATTCTGTCCGGACACTGAGATCCAGCACCGAGGGCCTTCTGGCGGTTCCCTCGTTGTGAGAAGCCAAGTTGCAGGGAACTAGGCAGAGGGCCTTCTCGGTGGTGGCGCCTGCCCTGTGGAACACCCTCCAAACAGATGTCAAAGAGGAAAACAACTACCAGACTTTTAGAAGACACCTGAAGGCAGCCCTGTTCAGGGAAGCTTTTAATGTTTAATAGATTACTGTGTTTTATTTTTCTGTTGGAAGCTGCCCAGAGTGGCTGGGGAGACCCAGCCAGATGGGTGGGGTATAAATAAATAAATAAATAAATTATTATTATTATTATTATTATTATTATTATTATTATTATTCCAGGCAATGGCACTTAACTCCATCTTTTTCATAGTTGGATTAAACACTGCACAACAGCCGAAGACCTATCTAGAAGAATGCCCTTGGCATAACATATTTATACCAAGAAAGGCGATATCTGTCGACCATTTGTTTGTATGCAGCTATTAAAAGCGCAGGCACCACAACAGAGAAATAAAATGTGAACACATCTCATGCTCAACATCTGCTTTCCTTTGACCCTTCCCCATTATAAGCACTTACATTGTATGGACTTGTGTGGGCAGGCTAAAGGCAGCCATTACAAGGCTGAAACTGAGTGTGCTTTTTTCTTTCCAGAACTGGAATTCTTTTATCCCATTGCAGTTTTCGCCTACTGACCAACAAGAAATAATATTTCTTGTCTCTCCTAGTTTTTGAAAGTCTTGTTAGTCATTGCATCACCTATTAGCTTCACTACAACAAAATTCCTACTCCACTCACAAATAGATGCAAACTTGCCCCCCCCCCAAAACCCCACTCATACCCTGCTTGCAGCTTCGCATAGGTGTCTGACTGGCCACTGTGGGAGCAGGACACTGGTCTACATAGGCCTTTGGTCTGATCCAGCGACGCTCTTCTTGTGTTCTTCAACACTGAGAAGGGGAAACATTTGTTGTCACAGCAAATGCATTATTGTCTGCAAAGTAGACATTTGCCGTAGCTTCCAAAGTTCATCAAGGAGAAAGAATGGCTCTGAAATCACTTCGCACAATATGCACTAATTTATGAGGTGGCACTTGAGGTTTGGTTCCATCACACTTCCAACTCGCTAAATGCCTATTCAATAATTATGACATTTGCAAACTGATAAGAAAATGAGCCTCAAAGTGGCATTCCAAGAGCAAACCTGTTAAAGTAATGAATTGCCTCAGGCAGGGTATTTAGAAGGGCTAGCCGCTTTCATTTTGTGCTGAACATAAGGTGTCCTTTCTTACGCACACACACATGTATCGCTTGGGTTTCCATTTCATTGTTCATGCTTCTCTGTGAGATGCCATCTAAGCCACATAGGTCCAGCAGAGGAAATTTACGGTCATGGCAACCCGCCTTTTAAAGTGATTCTGGAAGCTGGCTAAAGACCAATAGGACAGGGATCCCCAAACTGCGGCCCTCCAGATGTTTTGGCCTACAACTCCCATGATCGGGTGCCAGCCCAGAATGGGTGGGGCTAATGTTCATTCATAGATTTGTTAACATATACAGTCAAAATAGGGGCAGAGGAAGGAGAGAGGATGCATCTTCCTATCCTTTCTTCCAGATCAAAATTCAGACAGCAAGAGGGTTCGATCCAGCTGCATGCTGCTTCTCTGTGGGAAACATGCCAATGAAGCAGACCCCTGCAGCCAACAGGACTGCACCGTTGACATGAGGTTCATGCAATGGTGTTTCGTGTGCTCGGCTGCTGTGGCAGAACTGTCTCTCCAGTATTTCAGACTGTCTCTTCTCAACAAGGTTCCCGTTAGGCTTAATAATAAAGTTTTAATCACGGTACAAAATCTTTCAATCCTACTTGGAGATTCCAGGGATTGAAGCAAGAACCATCCACAGCATATCAGCAAACGTTATTTATTTATGATTTTATTTATTTAAAAATAACCATAATAATAGCAACAACAAAATGAGGCCCCCGCCCCTGCAATTATATAGCAGAATGAAAACAGCTTCGGTGGTAAATGGACTAGTTTGTACTGAGAACAAAGTACTGGCGTCAGAGTTCTTTAATTCTTTAAGTTTATGTCTTTTACACCCGGCTCCAAGTGGTGGATCTTAAGACTCCCTTTAAAAAATGAAGTAGTTCCACATGTCTGAAGGCTGCCCACAATCAACAGTTTAGAGTAGGAATCAAGAAAAGCTTGATCAGGATCTGCTGGTTTGTGGGTGATTTGCAGTACAAGTAGAACCTCAGTTTATGAACACCTCGGTTTACGAATTTTCAAGATCAAGAAAAGCTTGATCAGGATCTGCTGGTTTGTGGGTGATTTGCAGTACAAGTAGAACCTCAGTTTATGAACACCTCGGTTTACGAATTTTCGGTTTACGAACGCCGGACCCATCTGGAACGGATTAATTCACTTTCCATTACTTTCAATGGGAAAGCTCGCTTCAGTTTATGAACGCATCAGTTTATGAACAGACTTCTGGAACCAATTACACCCATGCTTCGGGTTAAGTATGCTTCAGGTTGAGTACTCCGCGGACCCGTCTGGAACAGATTAATCCACTTTCCATTACTTTCAATGGAAAAGTTCGCTTCAGTTTATGAACGCTTCAGTTTATGAACAGACTTCCGGAACCAAGTGTGTTCATAAACCGAGGTACCACTGTAGATCATCCAAGATCTGGTTTCCAATTGCTTTATTGAAAGAAACCAAGAATGGATTTTTTGCGTGGAAGGTCCATGAGCTCACTTCTGAAACTGAAAAACAAATTCCTGGGCCAAGATGCACTCAGTGGTGCCCTGTTCTTTAATTCTAAGAGTATGCCAGCCCTCTTTAGAAGCCATTATTTTGCACTTGGTGCCAGCTGGTTGACCCTGGTGTTCTATTAAAAAGAAACACAAAGTAGATTCTGCAAGCTTGTAGTTCGCCCACCCCTAGCGTGGAGCATGATGAATGAAGCAGGGCATGAATTATGAAAACAAGGGGGGAAACACTTCTTCGCATCAAGAAACATTTCCATTTATAAGATTGTTTGTGTATAACCATATTGTAAAAAAAATCAGAGTTGTGAAGAGGACTGTGAAGCGGGTGAAAATACATAAGGAGGCAAAATAGCTTAAATAGGCAGTAGACATGGTACAGTATTAAATTACTGGGTTGGATTTTTAACTCTTATATGATATTGATAGAAATCACTCAGTGGAACTTGTGAAATTGCTTAGCTTTAATTTCAGGTAAAATGACACTTTTAAAAAAAGTTAGAAAGATGATCAATTATTGATTCTGTCCCAGGACTTGTCACTTTGGGAAAAAAAGATAAAAGGTTGGTTGTTGTTGTTTTTTAACTTGGTTGGCTGGGAATTAAAGATCTAGCACAATATTTTAATAACTTGAAATCTTATCAATGAAATTATTACAGATGTTCTCCCTGTTCTTTAAACAATGCCAATGCCAAAGCCTAAAGCAGTCAGATTAATTAGGAATGTTTGGGACTCTTATAAAATCCCCTTTAACAGCTATTCATCCCTTGAAATCCCTCAGATGCATCTTCCACAGTCGCAGAACCCAGAGCTGGAGAGATGCTGATGGCCTGGAGTGGCTAGCAACTTTTAGCCTGTTGTCTGTGGGTCCCCGGTTGGGATATGTGCAATGTCCTACCTAGAAAAATAAACATCTCTCCCCCCCTCGTTTGCTATTATAGTCCTTTGGATGTTTCACTCATGAAGGAGTCTTCTAATTGCGACTGAAATTCTGCTTTAGACAAAAGTCAATTTCATCTCTGAATCTGTGATATGGTCTTCAGTGGAAACGTGATTGCGGGAAAAAAGTATTAAAGATGGATGAGCATGAGAAAAAGAAACAAATGTCTCATTTCCATGCTTAAGCTCAGGTCCCCACCTCCCCGTACAATCTAACCTGTGCGTCTACCCAAGCAATAGTGGTAGTGTCTTTGTCTGGGCCTCTTCGGGAGGAAAGGCAGGATATAAATCAAATCACAGGAGCCAACTTATAGGGGCTGAGGGGGGGTCTATAGCGCCCCCCCAATAAAATATTTGAGGGGGCCTGCCTTCCCCAAAGTTGGTGGGCATTGCCATTCAAAAAGTGTTTGTGCACTGTCATGTGATTGATTATGTGGAACGGAGCTTACCTGCCCCACCATATTTTATTCAAGTTGTCACACCTGAATCTAAGAATAAGAATACAACAGCCCTTGAAAGATGCAGCAGTGTATTCCTTCAGACTCCCACATCTAATCACATTTGTAAAGGCAACTTGGTGAGTTCAGTGGCATAGCATGGGTTACCATTGTCTGGGGAAGTCACTTCCTGGTTCACATGGAGAAGCTGTTTTCAATGGAGCCCAGCAATGGAAGCCCACAGCTGCACTGAGGCAGTACCAGATGTTGAAATTTGGTGCCCCTAATAATTTTGCACCCAGGGTAACCAACCCTGTGGCTCCCTCATGCTATGGCATTGAGTGAGTCCCTTCCTCCTTTGATAAGGTCAAAATCTCTTCTCACCATAAGGTTCCTGCAAAGGTTAATTGTGAAGTATTAATCAACACACACAATTTTCTACATACTTTCTCCTCCATGGTCTAGGACTGTGATGTTGCTCCTGTCACAAGCTGAACATGGTTGATATCAGTGTAGAGAGGAAACAGAATGGACACATGGCTGAATGCATGTGGAAAATGTTACTAGAAATAGGCTGATTTGCCCATTCTTCATCTACTGGGGCAGAGCTCCGGTTCTTGTGTCCTCTCAGTAATTTTTAAGGTCAATCTTTCCACCACCATTATAAAGGTTTACAGCCATTGCAGCCCCCCTCCAGTCAAATGACACTAGAAGAGAAGCTCACCTCTTCCTAACTGACTAGAACAGCCATATGCCATTATTCATAAGCATTTTCAGCAAGAGACAGATGCATGAACTCTCATTTCTGCTGAAGGCTTCTTATGGCGTTAGCATTTACTAAGCTGTGATTAGATAAGATGACACCAGGGGAAACAAGATGGAAAAGGGGCTACAGCCAGCAAACTACGGAGCTCAAATATATTGGTCTCTACAGAGGAAGCTCTCCTTTAGAGCAGATTTAGAATGAGCACTCACACTTTACACTGTGGGGGCCTTTTGCGGGGTTGTGCGTGGTGCTTCGGACCTCAGAGAATTTACCTGTTTGTATGGGCTGGCTTGCCTCTCAGTGTTATTCTTTGGAGGCTCACATTCAGTCTCATTATTCAAGTTACACTGCTGGGAGATGGGGCCAGTCACATAAATAGGGGGTGGAGCTGGCAGCAGCCAGGCAGTTGGCTCAGGAGCTTCGCCCACCCCTCCCTTTGTTTAATGTTTCTAGTTTGCAGGTTAACATTTTCTTCCTGTTTAGCGGGCACCACTACCGTCTTTTGACTGTTTGCTGTGGAAGAACCGGGCATGAAATTTTCCTGCATTGGCAGGTTTTGTCTTCCCTGTAGCAATTCGTCACAACTTTGGCAGTTTTAGGCCTTGGGTGGAATCCTTTAGTCTTTTCTTCCCTATTGGGGGGGGGCATGAAGTGGTGTGTCACACACACACACATCCGCCGCAGCGATTCCAGGGTCCCCTCTTAAAGGGCCATACACTGAAAGGTTGTCAGTGAACTACCCTGCGTGCGGGGATATGGGGTGGGCTGCCTGTGTATACATATGTCTTGCAGAGCACCCCCATATCCCATTTACCCTGAGGAGCCCCAGTTCTCCTGGCTGTGGGGCTGGGAGGCATACACACCCAATGCCTAAGGCAAGGTTCTCCTACATTTGAAAGTTTAATAAAGTTGTGGCCAAAGTTTAACTCCATAACACATCATAATGCCAAGCTCTATATATCTTTATTCCACACACAGAAGAGTGAATTTGCCCAGATCTCACCTGTGAGCTTCTTTTTACAAGGCTACACTTTGTTGCCAATGGTCTTCCAAGCACTTATCAAGAAGCAGATGAAATAACCTAAGTATCTATCCATTTCACATTCCTAGAAACTTTTATATTAGGGGAAATTGGGGCATTTTTCAGCTTGAGGGCTGCACTCTCTTCTCATCAGCCTTTTTGGGTACACTGGCCAGTGGTGTGTGGGATCAGAGGCAAAAGTGGTATAAATGATGATGGTGATGGTGATGATGATTAAAAGTGGGTGGAAAAAATAAAAAAAATAAAAACACACAGAAAAAAAACAGAAAAGGCTAAAAACATAGAATAGATAAACATTAAAAAGTAACTAACAGAATTAAAACAATGTATAATAAAGATATATTTAAAACACAAATAATAGCAACAATAATAAACATTGCAGAACCATCCTTTTCCTAGAGGCCTGCTAGAATAAGAAGGTTTTCACCTGCTGTCAGAAGGACAGCAAGGAGGAAGTCAAGTCTAATTTCTCTTGGCAGGAAGTACCAAAGATGTTAGAGACTGGATCTACACTGACCTGTTTAATGTTACTTTCCCCTATTAGAATGATATGTCATTCCAAAACACCACAGGGCATACTTGTTAATCAAAAAGTTTTTTACCTTGTCTTTTTGGAGTCAAATGTAAGTTATACCTGGCCACCCCATTTCCCATTTCCCATTTCTTTCCCTGCTGCTGCTGGTCACTGGTTGCTCTGTTCCATCCTCTGGTGTCACATTTTAATTTCCCCTCCCTCCCTCCCTCCCTCCCTCCCTCCCTCCCTCCCTCCCTCCCTCCCTCCATGTCCTTTGTTACTTGAACTGAACATTGCCCCTCCAATACCATTGGAAGGTGGGCAGAGTTTGAATGCAGTAAAAAAAAGCGGGGGAAGGAGAACGCTACATAGGGTCATATGAGCTGTGTTTCACTGATACAGCAGCATAGAATGATAAAAAAGTGATTTAAAAAAGCCAAGGCAATAACGCATTGTGAATGTAAAAAATAGGACGTCATGTGTCCATCTATGTCATGGGTAGGCAAACTAAGGCCCGGGGAGCGGATCTGGCCCAATCGCCTTCTAAATCTGGCCTGCGGACAGTCCAGGAATCAGCATGTTTTTACATGAATAGAATGTGTCCTTTTATTTAAAATGCATATCTGGGTTATTTGTGGGGCATAGTAATTTGTTCCTTTTTTTCAAAATATAGTCTGGCCCCCCACAAGGTCAGAGGGACAGTGAACCAGCCTCCTGCTGGAAAAGTTTGCTGACCCCTGATCTATGTTATCAAAACAATTCCTTAACCCTTCCTTAATGTTAAAAACCGTTAGTGTAGATCCGTCCTGGGAGCAGTAACCACCGAGAAGGCCATTTGCTGCACCAGGCATGCCTGTGAGACGGGTTGTTGGACTGAGAGAAGGGCCTTCTTCAAAGATCTCAGAACCTGGGCAGGTCCATATGAGGGAATATGGTATTTCAGATATCTTGTACCTAAGCTGAATAGGGCTTTATAGGCCACAAACCAACACTTTGAATTGTGTCTGGAAATTGACTGGTAGGCAGTGAAACTGTTGTAGCAACTTCCACAATTGCTGCTTGCTTGTTATATATTTTCTTGCTGGCCAAGCAGTTGAAAAATGAATGTGCAGCATTTAAATGATGCCTTCCATTCATTTCTGGGAGATAGCTGTTACGGTGTCCTTTTAATTAAGACATCTGGTGGGGGAAAACAAAGATTTTGCTTCTGGTACGGTTGCATAGGAAACACAGGGAAAGGTCACTTAGGAACTTGTAGATGCTGCCGGTCTGCAGGAATGTTTGCCAGGCTGCATTTAAATATGCTCTTTTAAGGGAGTCAGCTGTCTTATATGACTTCATATGTAGAGACTTTAAATGAACTGGCAAGGCAGGATAAATTGGGTTGTCAATCGCCAGAATACAAATGAAGTCATTTTTATGTTTGTGTGTGCGCGCATGAGAGACAGCGAAGAAGATGGGGAAAGTAATAAGGTGGGGGCACGGTGTGGGGAAGACAACCATTCTGGTCATGTGGAAAATTGGGGCAGGTGGAGGAGAGCATGCAAATGAAGAAATGTTGCAAAGGGAAAAAGAAGGGAGAGAGGGGAAGGAGAAATGCAAATGAATGAGAACTCAAGAGTTATTCAGATACGCAGAATCTCTGGAGTGGGGATGAAAAATATATTGGTTTGAGTTTGGCAGGAGGGGGGTTAGAGCATACATCAGTAGAGCACATTGTTGGCTACTAAGGTAAAAAGGTAGCCTGGACGGTTAACCCTGGGTGCTTAGGTCCAGTCAAAGGCGACTGTGGGGTGCGTCGCTCATTTCGCTTCAGGCCGAGGGAGCCCGCGTTTGTCCACAGACAGCTTTCTGGGTCTTGTGGCCAGCATGACTAAACTGCTTCTGGCTCAATGGAACACTGTGGCGGAAAGCAGAGCACACGGAAATATCGTTTACCTTCCCACTGCAGGGGTACCTATTTATCTACTTGCACTGGCGTGCTTTTGAACTGCTAGGTTGTCAGGAGCTGGGACAGAGCAATGGGAGCTCACCCAGTCGCAGGGATTCGAACCGCTGACCTTCTGATCGGCAAGCCCAAGAGGCTCAGTGGTTTAGACCATAGCGCCACCCACATCCCTGTTGGCTACTACTGCTTTAACTGACCTGGCTAGAGAGATGCTTCAGCATGAAGTCCTGGTGGCCCATCAAACAGGGCACTATGCACAGAGCCAGGGCCGTCTTAAGCATATCTGCGCCCTGGTGCGAAGATCCCTCCGGCGCCCCCCCATTTCCCAGCACAGCTGTCTGGCGGGCGCAGCAGCGTGGTGCCCCTCTGGCAGCCCGCGCCCTGGTGCCCAGCGCCACGCAGCCTTGCCGTAGGGCCAGCCCTGCACATAGCTATAAATTGCCAGATTAAAACCTTGCAGTTCCTGTTGCAGTCTGAGTTAAGAAGGGAAAGGTATGGCATAATGTGCAGCTAGCAAAAAGGAAAGAAAGGATACAGCCCCCCCAAAAAGTCATCTGTTTTGCAGATGACATTTGTAATCTGGGTACTGGCAGCAAGATAAACTCTCGTGGCACACTTCTGAAATGGCAGTGTACACAAGTTCCCCTAAACAGACGCTCTCTGTACCAGAAAAGAACAAGAGATATCAATCAGCAACCATTATGGGTGAGGTAAATTGAACCTCCAGTATCAATGGGGATGCCTTCTTCGCCCCCTGTAAGATGAAGGGAGAGTGAACGGGCAGATCACTTTCCATATTGGTGTCATACGCAAACAGTCTCCCGCATGCTTTGCTGTCTCTGCATCTACTTGCCTTGTAGATGCACATTACAATTCCTGGAAACAACAATGATATGATAATGATGTAAGTGTAGCTTGTTTTGAGTGCTTAAAGAGTCATTGATTTGTTGTGAAGCCTCTAATTAAGGTAACATTCATAATGCTATAATGGTAGCATTTAATGCTGATCTGCTATGTGAACAGCAAAAGAACCACTTCAAGTCAGGAATAGAAGTTGCACTGCAATCCTAACCATGTCTGTTCAAAAATAAGTCATAGTGCATTCAGTGGGGCTTACTCCCAGGTAACTGGAGTTAGTAATGCAGCCTTAGTCTGTGAATGAGGTAGAGAAGGAATGTAAGTCTGGTAGTTAAGAGCACTATCATGTTTATCCCCCCGCCCCCGCCAACTGTTTTGTACAAATTATATTAGAAGCCCATTGAATCAGTCCCTCTCTTGCAACGAAACTCTCACTAGTCTTTGAAAATGGAAGAAATTTGATAATCTGTAAGAAACCCCATTGGCAAATCATTGGGCTAGATGCAGCAATGCAACATTGGATATGTTCCAGGTGCATAAAAGGTTGTATATGCCCTGTTTCCCCTATTTTAAAACATAGTCATAAAATAAGACATAGCAGGATTTTTAAGCATTCAAAGAATATAAGCCATACCCCGAAAATAAGACATAGTGATAGGCGCAGCAGCAATGCCGGCCATGGCAGGAGGAGGAGGAGGGAAAAATTAAGACATCCCCTGAAAATAAGACATAGTGTGTGTATGTGTGTGTGTGTGTGTGTTTAGGAAAAATAAATATAAGACGGTGTCTTATTTTCAGAGAAACATGGTTATACACTTGACCTCCCTGCCCAAGGAGTGCACTAGACCTGCCTCAGAAATTCCTGGGCATCAACCTGGGACTATTAGGTTTGAAAAGGAATATGGAATCTAATAAGTGTGAAATGGAGCATGTTTGATTTCTAACTTTTATAGTCGAAATTGACTTGCAGACGCACATTGGATTTTGTACATGCATGCCACATTTGGTAAGGATGTCATGTTTTTACACCCATGAACTCATTCAAACTTCATGTGGGTAAAGTAATGCCAGATCTTTCCCAAAGTATATTACCACTCGGTCACAGAAACAGCTGCATTGGTTTTCAATTAGTTTCTGGGCCAAATTTAAGGTATTCATGCTACTGTTTAAAGCCCTAAGGGCTTAGGCCCAGGTATTAAGATCTGCAAAGGCAGCCCTCTTGGTTGTTCCTTCTCCCTCAGAAGTCCAAGTGGTGGTGCCCTGGAGAGGAAATTATCTGTGGTAGCCTCTCAATTGTGCATCTCCCTGCCTACAGAAATGTGTTTGGCATCTTCATTATGGAACTTTCTACAAATGCTGAAGAGTTCTTTATCTTTATCTTTATCTTAGTCTTTGACACCTGAGATGTGTGTTTTCAGGGCCTACTCTATCCCTCTGATTCTAATCTGCTTTATCTGTTTTTAATTCTGGATTTTGAAACTTTTGAAACTCTCCCTGGGACTTGTCAGGGAAGGATGGGTAGAAAAAGCAGCAGCAGAAGCAACAACAGCAACAATCAGAGGTTACCTGTAAAGGATCTCACCCCTAAGGCCCAGGGAAGGTAGCTGATAGCAGAACCCTTAGGAATGAAAATGATAGCAGATCACATTAACATAATTAATGTGATAGCAGATCACATTAACATAACATAACATAATCAAGAATTGTGGTCTCTTCCAACTCTTCTATGATTCTATGAATCTCTCAAAGGCAAAACAGGGACAGATATGCACCAGAGATAGATGCTGGGAAAATCTTGGATAAACAGAAATAGTGGGAGCAGATGGCAAGCTATTCTAGAGATTTTACTCCCACAGAGAGGCAAATTATTATTTAAGTCCTGTTTAGATTTCAAATGGACAAAATTTCATCTTTTTTTCTAATATGATTCAATTGGAGTAATTTTAATAATTCAACAACAGCACTTTAAAGTCAATCTGATGACAAAAGATTAAAAAATAAACAAATGAGGCCACAAATGTACTGCAACATATTCCAGATATTCACAGATTGGCATTTACTGTGGTGTCCACTCTGAAACATTTAGTTGCTATAGGAACTGCCATACCATGTTAGTTTTATGCAGGAATACTTCTATCTGTAGCATGACATTGATACTTTATGTAAGCGCCCTCTTTAATAGTTGTTAATAAAAAGCAGGCAAGCAAGCATGATTCTTACTCTTAACCATAGATACCTATACTGTATCTAATTCAGACCCTCCAAGTGTCCCTATTTTCCAGGGAGCGACAGTTCCAGATTTACAGAAGCTGTCCTGGTTTCTGATTTGATCTCGGAATGTCCTGCTTTTCCTTAGGATGCTCCTGTTTTCTTTGGAGAAATGTTAGACAGTATGGAGTTATCCAACCTCCAAGCCATCTAAAGTCAGCCCTGTATAGGGAATTTTTTTAGGGTTTAATTATGTTTTCTATATATGTTGGAAGCCACCCAGAGTGGCTGAGGTTTGTTGTTGTTGTTGTTGTTGTTGTTGTTGTTGTTGTTGTTGTTGTTGTTGTTGTTGTTGTTGTACCTTGGTACTCGGACGCCTTGGTTCCCAAACACCAAAAACCCAGAAGTAAGTGTTCCAGTTTTCAAATGTTATTCGGAAGCCGAACATCCAATGCGGCTGTCGGCTGTTTGTTTCCGGGGCGCCTGCACCAATCAGAAGCTGCGCCTTGGTTTTCGAACATTTCGGGAAGTCAAACAGACTTCTGGAACAGGTTAAGTTTGGCGCTTTTGTTTTTTCTATTTATTTTGCATTTTTGTTTTTGAGGCTTTTCAAGTTAATTGGTTTTTGTGACTGTGTGGAACCCAGTCAGCTTGGTTGGTTGCGTGAATGTGGAAATGCATAAAAGCCCCCCATCCAAACAATGACTATCATCAGTGCAGGTAAGATTATTTTTTAAAAAAAATAATAAGCATATACAATAATGTCTTATTTATTTTATAGTACAGTACATTGATTATTGCTTTCATTTTATGGATCAATGGCTGCGTAAGATAGTAAAATTCATGTTAAATTGCTGTTTTAGGGATTGTTTTTAAAAGTGTGGAATGGATTAATCCATTTTCCATTGCCCTTTGGTTTTGGAACACTTTGGTTTTGGAACGTACTTCCAGAATGGATGAAGTTTGAGAATCAAAGTACCACTGTACTTTCTGGATTTCTGCATTTTAATATTTTGTTGGAAGCCGCCCAGAGTGGCTAGGGAAACCCGGCCAGATGGGCGGGGTATAAATAAATTAGTAGTAATAGTAGTAGTAGTAAGTAGTAGTAGTAGTAGTAGTAGTAAGGGTGACTCCCTACAGGGAGCCAGCCCCAATCCTCCTAACATCCACCTCATCAAGTACAGAGAGCACCAGTGGTTCTGAAGCAGCCAGAGGGGGAGGGGGAGACTCAGAGGAGGAGAGAAATCAGAGGGAGGAACAATGGGAAAGCTCAGGGGCGGAGGGATGCAGGCAGACGCTTAGGGATGCTGCAGAGCCAGGGCACCGATCGCTGAGGGAGGAAGCTGAAAGGGCATCACTCCTTCCGGCGCCAGAAGTAAGGAGAGTGCCGCAACGCAAGTCAAGGGGGCAGCATTTTGGGGTGCCCAGACTACTTTGCTGGTGTAGGAACAGACGTACGCCATTGCCGGATTCTGATTCGGGATGAGAGGTCATGTTTTAAGCTGTTTCTACACTGTAAATAAACAGCACAATAAACGTCTTTGAAGACAAACTGGACTCAGGCGGAGTTACTCTAGAGTAGCCACGACGACCCTCTGACATTATATTATTATTATTATTATTATTATTATTATCATCATCATCATCACTGAGAGGCAAGCCTTATTATTATGCAGTGTAATGCTGTCAGGACATACAGATTGATGAAGGATACTGTTTTCATTACAATCAATGCATCAAAATCAATGGGCCTTAGTTAGCCATATCTGTTAATTTCAATGGGTGTAGTCTGAGTAGGACTAACATTAGCTACAATCCATGATCTGTGGCTCTGCCCTTAAATTCCAGGTTCAACTGCAGACAATTTATCTGAAACAAGCCTAGAATTCCAGTGTGCTGCATTTTCAGAGGCACTTGGAAATGGCGTTTCAAAAAGATTCTCATTACCATCCCTGTAATAACCCCGTGTGTGTGTGTGTGTGTGTGTGTGTGTGTATGTGTCTGTTTGTGCCTGTCTGGAACCTGCCATTTTCAATATGAAAATGGTCATTTGTGCATATGCAGCAGCTGGAAATCCCTTCGCCTACCTACAATTGCTTCCCATTGTCGCTGATAAGTTACAATTGTTATATTCTGTGTTGGTTGTGGAGATAATTACAGAGATCCATTCAGGGCTCGGCCTCCAGAGATGGGAGTTTGTGACACCTGGAAATAGCTGCTCATTACTGACAGGTGGGGGTGTGCACAGAGCCAATTTAGACCCAGAGAAACAGACAAAAATAGACCCTTTCCCTGAATGTGGCAGGCCTTGATGCGGCTTATACTGCACTAGGATTTGTCTGAACCCCACAGAGGCCATTGCCCCTTAATAGGGCTTTTCTGCCTTGGTTTATAACCCATTCAGTTACTCTTTTATTTCTGAATTGTGCCATTTCTATAGTAAAATCACTTGGATCTCTGGAAAGAAATGTCAAACATTTCAATTGCTGAAGAATATTGCTACACTTACTAATAGAAAACTTTTTTTTTCTTTTTAAATATTTTTTTGATTTGAAATTTTCAACATAACACAAATTAAAACTAATTATTTATCCCTTCTGAACTGACACCCACCCACCCTTAGGGTTTCCAGACTCAATAGAGGACAGGACTTCTGTGCCTTTAATTGCCCTGCTCTCTTTTGAGCCTGGAAACCTTAAAGAGAAACCAGCAGACCCTTTGCTTGGAAATTAAACAAAGGGTCTGCTGGTTTCTCTTTAAGGTTTCCAGACTCAAAAGAGAGCAGGGTAAATTAAAGGCACAGAAGTCCTGTCCTCTATTGAGTCTGGCAACCCTACTCACCCTGGTTTCCAATATCTCCCCTTTGTTTCCTTACACATCTTATCTTTTCCATTCGATCTCAAATCCATTGCAGAGGGATTTGCAGATGAGCTAATCAATTGCTGCAGTCAGTCACGGCTGGTCAAAGGCTACTCACACTGCTTCACCTTCTCTCCCACTGTGAACCATGTATCATGAACAAGCAAGCAAGGTTCATGGGAAACAAACTTGCCTAGTTCACCAGTCCAAAGCCTTCCAATTAAGAGGCTTGTTTAGGCTCAGGAAGTGGCAGAGCATTCCCCAGACCAGGGGTCTGCAACCTGCGGCTCCGGAGCCGCATGTGGCTCTTTTACACCTTTGCTGCGGCTCCGGAGCAGATACGAGGGGAGGAGGCGTCCGAGCCATGTGCCGCCTGAGCCATGCGGCGGCGCCCGCCACGCCCGCCAGACACTCGCACGGTGCCCACCGCCGCCGGAGCACACAGCTGCGGCGGCGCGCTGTGCGCCTGCGCCCCGCACGGCGCCCGCCGGAGTCCACAACTCCGTTGTGCGCTGTGCAAAAAGGACGCAAGGTGATGTTAGCAGCCCCCTCCCTGTATCAGCCCCTCCCCGCTGCATTTCTGCAGCCAATAGGCTCACGGGGGCGGGGGCGGAGTTTTTTTTAAAAAAACACGGGCGCACTTCTTCCCGCCCAGCAGCAGAAAAGGCTTGCGGGCTCGGAGCGCGTGTTTGCTGCTGCTGCTCCTGCCTGCGGCCTGCCTGTGGCCTCCTGCCGGCCTGGTCAGGAGATTGAGGTAGATGTATTAATCAATGGGTTGATTCAATATGAGGAAATTTTATAAGTTCACTTGATGGGAGCAACACACATGAAACCATACAGGTGTCCTAATAAGGGAGTCAGAGTTTTGCCCATTCCCAGTAATCAAGGCAGCCCAAACTCAAAGTTATTTTTATAATGACGAGGATGACATTGGGCCCTCATTATTAATTATTATTTACATCAGGCACTGATTATGATTTATGGTACACTGGGGCCCTGATTAATTTTCTATGGCATTTTGGGGCATTGATTATTGGGCATAGCAAATTTTGCTATGGGGCCCTCTGATTTCTAATTACATCCCTGTTTTGCGGCTCCCAGTTTATTTTTTTCCTTCGGAAACGGGTCCAAGTGGCTCTTTTTGTCTTAAAGGTTGCAGACCCCTGCCCCAGACGAAAGAACTGGCAACCTCTCTCTCGGACACCATGGAGAAAAGAAGCCCGAGGGGGAATAATTTGATCCATGAGCTCTGAGTAGGTGGCGATGGGTTTTGAGTCCACATCAAAAAGCAAAGATTTATGCACAGTCATGTGATCTTGGTCACACCTTTTAGGAGAGTGCTTTTGCAGATATTAAGAGCAGTGGACTCGTAATCTGGTGAACCGGGTTCGCTTCCCCGCTCCTCCACATGCAGCTGCTGGGTGATGTTGGTCTAGTCACACTTCTCTGAAGTCTCTCAGCCTCACTCACCTCACAGAGTGTTTGCTGTGGGGGAGGAAGAGAAAGGAGACTGTTAGCCTCTTTGAGACTCCTTCGGGTAGTGATAAAGCGGGATATCAAATCCAAACTCTTCTTCTTCATCATCATCATCTCCACAGCATCCTCAGGCTCCACACCCAGTGTGACCAAACCAGTTGCACTCCCCTAAATCTGCCTCTGACTAGTCCACGACTCCTTCAGGGGAGTGAAAGTTGGGATATCAAGTCCAAACTCCTCCTCCCCCCCTCCTCCTCATCCTCCTTCTATCCCACCTTTCCTCCAAGGAGTTCAAGGTGGTATGCATGTAGTTCTCCCTGGTCCTTTTTATCCACACAACAACCCTGTGAGGTAGGTTAGGTTGAGAACCTGTGAATAGGGCTAGGTCACCCAGTGAGATTCTGGGTTGAGTGGCAAACAGAACATTACTCTCCTAGGTCTTCTTCAAGCATTCTAACAATTACGTCACACTGGCTAGCAATTGGAAGATCCAAGAATCAAAAGGGCAAGGCTAAAACATATCACCCATCTTGGAGAGAATTCCTTCCATTTCTACTAGACATGACACCTTTGAAGCAGATTTCCTGGAGGCCAGGTGCATATGCTCTTTTTTTGTGGCAAGCTACAGTGGCATAAAGGTTGAACTGCTGAACTAAGACTGGAAAGACCCAGGTTCGGATCCCCATATCCCCATTCAGTCATGAAGTTCACTGAGTAACTTTCAGTCAGTCCCTATCTCTTAACCTGCCTTACAGGGCTGTTGTGGCAATACAATGGAGGGGTGAGATAAATTTCTTGAAGAAAAGTTGGGATGCAAATAAAAAAAAGAAAGAAACAGTCTATCTCCTTGTGGTTCCAGAAAGAGAACCAAGGTCACATTCAAGTCATAGATTTGAAGCACTCCTATTCCACTTTAACAGTCATTACTCCCCCTCCCCCCAAAAATATGGGAACCGTGGTTTGTTAAAGGTGTTAGGGGACCCTCAACAGCACTACAGTTCCTAACAATTATCAGCACTCTTAACAAACAACTGTTCCCAGGATTATTTGGGAGAAGTTATCACTGAGAAAGTAGCATAAGAGTGCTTTAAATGTAGGGTTAGGTCCTGACACAGGAAGACAAAATACAGTGGTACCTTGATTCTCAAACTTAATCCATTCCAGAAGTCAGTTTGACTCCCGAAACATTCAAAACCAAGGTGCAGCTTCCAATTGGTGCAAGCACCCCAGAAACAATAGCTGATAGCCACATCGGATGTTCAGCTTCCAAAAAACGGAACACTTACTCATAGGAGCCAACTCCCAGATTGAAAAATCCGAGATCGGCACTGGAAGTTGTACTGCAGCCATTTTGGAACTGGGCAGAGCAGCACCGGAAATTTTGGAACTGGGCAGAGCAGCACTGGAAGTCACTTCTACGCATGCTCTGCCCATTTCCAAAATGGCCGTAGCGCCAGAAATCACTTCTGCGCATGTCCAGAGACTCCAGACATGCACAGAAGGAGCCTCCCCGGGCTGGTAAGAATCCGGGGGATTTATGGTTTTTTGTTTGTTTGTTTTTAAGTCCGGGCTGCCAACGGGAAACGGTTGGGAAAACAGGGGTTTCCCGGGGAATACGGGAGACTTGGCAGCTATGCTTACTTCTGGGTTTTTGGCATTTGGGAGCCCATTTTTCCGTCACCCAAGCTGTTTGAGAACCAAGGTTCCACTGCAGATGCTTTGTTGTTGTTGTTGTTGTTGTTGTTGTTATTAAGGATTCTTATCCCTAAACTTGTAACTTTTTTCCGCATCCTCTCCCTCACCAGAGCCAAACATATTAATGTGAGGTGATTGTTGTTGTTTTAAATTTAACATATTTTCTGCTGCATTTTGGTTTCCCCTACGATGAATGGGTAGTCTAAGAGAATTCAGAAGCACTTGCTCCAAAGTAAGTCGCTTAAAGGGTTAAGCTATGAAGTGATTGTTGCCTAAATTGCTTTGCCTAAATAGCTAGTGACATGTGGACATTCAAATTACACATGACACATGACTTCCTTCTTTTTCCCACTTCACCCTAACAACTAATTTAAACATTCCACTTTTACTGACCCTTAAGACTAGAGGTCCTTCAAAACCCCATGAATTTGTTTAGAACTTCCTCTATTAGCCATCAGCTTCTGTACATCTCATCACTATTCTTTCTTCTTTTGTTTCAGAAACACTTATAACCAATAGAATGATCATTCCTCACAGCAAAGACCCACAGTGCCCTGCAACAGCCTGCTTTAAAGAATACTTTCGACTAAGGGCATCAGCCGGAACAGCATTTCCTCATCTAACACTGCAAATTAATCTCCATAAATCTTCCAGATGTAAAGCTCACACATTAACTCATCGCATTCCCGGCAATCAAAGGAAAATCAACTTAACTGATGTGTTTTAGTTAAATGGTAAGGAAATATTTTTAGCTGCCGCATGGAAAGCAGGAAGAAAGTCAGAAGGGGTATTATTAGATAGCCATAGCCTTGGAGGATTAAAGGTATGAAATATAATATAGAAAAGGGTATGGGGTGAGATTATCTCAGGATAATTCATCCTTTAGGATTCTGAACTGCAGCGGAGGCAATCAAACCTGTTACCATAGCATTTCTTTTAATGCACAGATAAATCTGTAGTTCTTGTTTATATAGTTCGTCCTCTGGAGGCACTAATATGATTCCCTTTAAAACTCAGGCTAATGAGAAAATAATGGAGAATTGTAGATATAAGCAATTTCTCCCCCACTGTCACTGTCATCATCTTTTTATACAGCCAGAGGGCTCTCTGAAAGTATAAGCTGAATTTATTTTATGTACTGCCGAACCTTTAACAATCTTCTTTTCACCAAGCTTTCTGATTCCAGCCTGAAGGGGAAGGGGGGTGGGATAGGAAATGCCACGTTCCTGTCTAAACACATTTCTAAATCAGTATATCATCCATAAATTTAACCTTATCCCTAACGGAAAATTCAAAATCGTAAGTCTTAAAACTTTGCCTTGGCAATGCTCATTCATGTTTTATTGGCTCTCCTGGGTTGCAGTGCGGATGAAATACTGTATGTGGCGAGGG
This sequence comes from Zootoca vivipara, assembly GCF_963506605.1. Classification (NCBI taxonomy): domain Eukaryota; kingdom Metazoa; phylum Chordata; class Lepidosauria; order Squamata; family Lacertidae; genus Zootoca; species Zootoca vivipara. Next base: position 17,883,345 of record NC_083280.1, on the reverse strand, counting down.
ACAAAGGACTGTCTATTGCTTGCAAGGTGTAGTGAACTGTGTAATGAAGCCATGTTTCTTTACTTGCCTTTGTACATAGCCTTTCGCAGCATCTTCTCAGCAGATTGGTAATCTCCTTTTGCCTAATATCTTATCCAGACGTTATGAATGCCAGTAGTGTGGAGTTGCATTCATTGTGTGCTGCAGAACAACAACAACAACAACAACAACAACAACAACAACAACAACAACAACAACAACTGGAACATAGGAAGCTAACTTATTCTGAGTAGGACCTCTTGGTCAATGCGGCTTAGTATTGTTTACACTGACGACTTTGCAGGGTTTCAGGCAAGGTGCATTCCCATGCCTATGTGAACATAGAAATCTGTCTGATACAGAATCAGACAGACCAGCTAGCTCAGGATTGTCTCTACAGATGGTCAGAGGTTCACCAGGGGGCAATTTCCAGGTCTACATAAACATAGGAACCTGCCTTATACTGAGTAAGACCCATTGGTCCATTTAACTCAGTTAACCAGGGTTCCCCAAACTTGGGTCTCCAGCTGTTTTTGAACTACAATTCCCATCATCCCTGACCCCTGGTCTGCTAGCTAGGGATGATGGGAGTTGTAGTCCAAAAAAAAAAAAAAACAGCTGGAGACTCAAGTTTGAGAAACCCTGGTCTACACTAACTGGCAGTGGCTCTCCAGGGTTTAAGTTAGGGTATGTTCCCAGCCCTACCTAAAGATGCCAGGGATTTTATCCTGGACCTTCTGCTTGCAAGACAAATATTCTATGACCAAGCTATAACCCTTTGCCTAAGAATAATATTGAAAGCAACAAGATAGTGGCCTAAAGGAGAGAGAGAAGAAATGAAATATTCTTGCATGCCATCCCAATCTCTGAGTGGTTTGAGATTCCAGGCGCTTACGCAGGGTTTGTGTTTCCTTGGGGAAATGAGGCACAGCAGAGACTGTGGTGTCTTTATGATATATGGTTTATTTACACATATATACAACCTGAGCCTACAATGGAGGGGTTCACAGCATTAACACTCCAAAAGAGTCTTACTTCTCCCATAGCCACACAGTCTTGGATTCAAGCAGAGATCAGGCACGGTGCTCTCTCCCTGCTTGCTGCTTTTCTTCCAAGTCACACCACTCCTTCCTAAATTCTCTACTCTAAACTCTGTTTTTTTTTCTGCTGAGGGAGTAGGCGCCACCCATTTGCTATCTTGCACCGAGCCCCTTAATCCCCCTTAATAGCCCATCACCCAGGTGATCACCTCATCAAGAAAGTAGCCTGGCTTATACTGTATTTTAACACTTGCTGGATCCAGAGGTTCAGGAAGCTAGCCTGGCTTGATTAAATTCTATGTCTGGCAGCCACAAACTTCTAACAATATATGAGGTGGAGAGTTCATACAAGGAATGGCTGTTAATATTCTGGCTGGGGTTGGAGAAATTAAGATGAGAACAGATTCTTAACTAATGTTCCAGGGTGGCACCAATGAAACAGTTACACACACACACACACACACACATGAAAAGAAAGAAAAATAACAAAAGAGAAGAAAGTTACATCAAAATGTCATACAAATTTCACATATCGAGATTGCTCTGAATTGTCTGACTCCCCCACCCCACCCCACCCATGGGTCCTCTTAATTATATTTTCAACTGCATATCAATACTTCTCCAATTGTTCATCTTCCTAAATTATCTGTACTTTTACATTACAAGTGTATTTAGAATCCTGCTAATGTTTTGACCTGTTTGCAATTATAAACATTTCCCATTCTTTTTTAAATTTCTTGTCTTCTTGGTTCCTGAGCTTCCCAGTTAACTTTGCCATTTCGACGTAGTCCATCAACTTGATTTGCCATTCTTCTTTGGTCGACAATGAAACAGTTTCCATTGTTTAAAAAAAGCATTTGAAATTGGAGACTGAACAGGATTATTCACCCTATCCATTGTAATACTGCAAGAAATAGTAGGTTTAGACTCTGCAAGGTAGACATAGATTAAATGTTTAATCTATGGGTCTCTTTAAACAGAAGTCTAGGAATGTGCCGCCATGAAGTCAAGAGGTGAAGGAAGGAGCTGGTGGTTCTACGAGCTGCCACATTCTCGTGCAAAGAGTCTTCTCCCAGCCCTCCTTCAGTGCTGTCAGCTGCCTCGGGCAGCATTTCCCATCTTCTTGTAGCAAGAAAGAGCAAGATGCAAGTCAACGTGACACAGAAAAGGCTGGGAGGTGGTTCTCCATGTTTGGTTGTAGTAGCTGTCAGAACCTATCACTACCGAAGTCACCAAGAAGGCTGCTGGGTAAGGCTGGTCCATGACGTCCTGTACACACCAACCTTATGGCTTCCATTCTGTGCTTATGCACATTTAAGTCCTGTTGACTTTGCCTGCATCTAGGCAGATACAGAAGGAATGTGGCACCTAACAGCAGTTTCCCAGCTGCTGAGCTGCATGTGAAAGAACCTCCATCCTTGGCGATTCACAAGGGACATCTAGGGCAATGAATCTAAGCTTTGTTTATCTCTGTGCACACAGGGAGGCAGGATGTCATTGGTCAATAAATAAGCAAACAAGCACATGGAATTGGATGTAAGTGCATAAGCGATAACTAGGGATTATTTCCAAGAAAATGAGTAGGAAGAGGATTGTAGGTATAGCATATCATGCTATAAAGCAAACTTTGGGTTAAATGGTCCAGTGGGCTAGCTTCCAAATGCTATATCAAATTGTTTCAGGAAGAGTATTTTCTAAGGGTCTGTATGGCCCCCCCCCAATATTTGCCTTGTGCTTGCAGTTAAAACAACAACAACATTCTGCTTCTGAATCACTCTGTGCTCTGTCCAGTTTGATTTGTAATTCACCTTCTGAGCTGCTGGGTGTAAAATGAAACCGTATGTTTGCCATTCACTCTTATGGGGAATCTAACAATGACTATTATATATCCTTTTGGCAGAAGCAGATGAACCTTGTAGACACAGGACACACCCATACTCACCCCACTAGGGAGGATTAAGCCTTCCAGATTGCAGGTGCAAAGGCTTTCATGGGGGAAGTGAAAGTGGTTCTCTTTTCTCCACAAACCATATTAGGGGAATATATTTTTAGGCCAACTAAAACTCTAAGACCTGTATCAGTTTCATGTTTTCTGGATAGGAGCAGGGATTTGTCTTTTCTTTACCTTAAAATAATTAAGAAGTCACCAATTATCTGTATACTTGCTCGTCCTTTTTTTTTTCCTTTTTTTTTTTTTTGAACAGCTTCACATCAGCCAACATAGCTTTCCTGGCACTTGCAAGTATTGGGAAGGGATATCCTCCAACAGAAATTGCATGGTCAAGCTATCCTTAATACTGCCTGCAGAGTGCAGATGAGCTCCAAATGATTTTATTTTTTTAAGAAAAAAAGAAAAAAGAAAAGCTGTGCTCTGTTGTTGTTTTAATTCAGTGTTCATCAGTGCTCTGCAGGCAGCATTCCAACCACCTCGCTTCTTGCAAATCCTGTGGATCTAGAGTACATAAACATAAACGCTAAAGCATATAGATATAGTGCCCAGGAAAGTAGAGAATACAGAAAATCAGAGCAGCAGGCTTTGTGAGAGCCCTGATTCGTTTTGGGGGTAGTTTTCTGACATCACAATTTGATTCAAGGAAGGGTAAAATGACTCCAAATCACCCCAATTTGCATTGTTATTCTGCTGAAGCACAGAATCATAGCACACTCCTGTTGTTGTTTAGTCGTTTAGTCGTGTCCGACTCTTCGTGACCCCATGAACCAGAGCACGCCAGGCACTCCTGTCTTGCACTGCCTCCCGCAGTTTGGTCAAACTCATGTTTGTAGCTTCGAGAACACTGTCCAACCATCTCGTCCTCTGTCCTCCCCTTCTCCTTGTGCCCTCAACCTTTCCCAACATCAGGGTCTTTTCCAGGGAGTCTTCTCTTCTCATGAGGTGGCCAAAGTATTGGAGCCTCAGCTTCACGATCTGTCCTTCCAGTGAGCACTCAGGGCTGATTTCCTTCAGAATGGATAGGTTTGATCTTCTTGCAGTCCATGGGACTCTCAAGAGTCTCCTAGCACACTCCTAGAAACACATAATTACCTTTGAGGAAAGAGGAGATTGTCTACAAAAAAACATATTTCAAGAAATCAACTAGGTTTTCCCACAGGATACTTACAAGCAGATCTACTCCCAAGTAGGGTGCTCCATGTGAAATGTAATTTGCCCTTCCGCATCAAAGGAGATACAGATTTGAATGAGTGCCCTGCTTTTCCTGCCTGGTAGTTGTTCCTTAAGCATCCCCGTGTGCTTACTATTGCATATGTCTAGTGGCATTGATTTGCTGGGATAAAGGGAATAAATAAATGTGTTTGTTAAACAGAAAATGACTGGAACGCCATACTTCTGGACATTTTATTTTGTGCATTGTGTTGGTTAGCTGCTCAATAACCTAGGTTATTAAGCAATTTAAAACAAGTTCAATCAGCATAACACAATCTAAATGCACAACAGAATCCAATAAAACACAGTCCAGCACCAGTACGAAGAGGAAACAAATGGCAGGCACAGAACTAAAATCAACGCTATAAGGGCGCACGCATGCAAATAAGAGACGTCGGTGTCAACATCTGTACTTAAATTATGTTAAATAAAGTTTAAAATGTCAAAATTATGTTAAGAGGCTCGGGAGAAGAAGCAAGTGTTTGAAAAGATCGATCGATCAATAAAATTTTATTATGCAGTCAACAGACCCGTTGAAAACAAAATGAAACCACAAAAACGTATGATTTCTAACAAAAAAAATTAATGAGTTAAGATATACGGTACACATATAAAAATAGGAAGGAGAAAAACAAGCCTAAAATTGATAGCAGCAGCAGCTGGCAGGGAGGGGGAGGCACTACACACCTGGTCTCCCATCAGCAACATCTCTAACATTTGACAGGAAGGGACAAAGTGGTAGGGAGGTCAGGAGTGCCAGACCGTCCCTGTTGATATGCCTACATAAACACTGGACTCTCTGCCACCTTGCCATTCCCTTTCTCCTTCCTGGGAAGCATTATGGAGGCTGCTGACGGGAGGTCAGGTTTTGCTGTGCTGCCCATCCCCATGAGCTGCTCTTAACTGATAGAATCCTTTTATGAACCTTTATAGCAGAGAATATAATTCTATGAATTCTGGGAGTATTGCACTCATTTCCACAAATAAATAGGCTGAATACCACTCAGCAGACTGAAGCTATTCTATATCAGCCCGATTCTAACAGATGTTTTCTGAGAGCGCTCCGGTAGTTTCTGCCACATAAGAGAATCGGTGCCCTTAACTGTTGGAGTGTTGTGGGTGTCAAGGAGTTCAGCATCACGAGACATGGGGTGTTGCCTAATTGGTCCATAGCTAGCTAGTATAAAGAGGCATGGTTGATGTTAGCATCTCCACTGTATGTAATCCCACCAGTGTATGCTGATTCCTGGATGTAAGAAGACTGCTTTATGATGATGCAAGGGTGCAATTGGAACAAAGCCCTCCTTGGAATACTGCTTGACTCCTGAGTGCTTCATATGGGGGTCCTGTACATCACAGCATCAACTCATGAAAGGAATGATGAAGTGGTGGACTTCATTACAATGAAGGAAGTAAGAAATGCAAGGAGCCGGTGCTAGTATACAAGGTGTCTTCTCTTTAGTTTCGTGGTGAAGGGTCATAACTTAGTGGTAGCACATCTGCCCTGCATGCAGAAGGTCCTAAGTTCCATCCCCAGCATCTCTAGCTAGGGTTTGGAAGGACTTCTGCCTGAAACCCTGGAAAGCCACTGCCAGTCAGTGTGGAAAATACTGAGAGAGATGGATCAGTGGTCTGACTCAGTATAAGGCAGTATAAGGATGTTGTGTACAGCCCCCCTCCCACGCTTTAGACATACAACCCATCATAATGATGATCATTTTGTTGTTTGCTCATATTGAATGAATGTGACCGATGTGCAGCCCGAGCCTGCCAAATTTCAAACTCACAGCTGGGTTTTCCATAAATACTCAACTGAAAAGCAGAACTGAAACCCCAAATTCCCCCCTCCCAAACTATCAGACAGACCTTTGCCCTATACAAACAGGCTTTGCCTGATCAATCAATTAATCATATGATTGTGACGGATCAGAATATCAATTCATATCTGGAAGACTCAGGAAGGAGTCTCTCTGCCTTTGAGTCTCTACACCAATGCGGCTGCAACCTTCTAAAAGTAAGCCTGCTCTCTTGGGAGTCAAGGGGAGGCTTGCCATTAGATTTATGGATGAGTCACACACAAGACATCCGTTTAAATGCACTTTCTTCCAAAATGTTGTTGGCTTGGGCTATGGTTTAATTAGGATATTGTGTTCTTGAAGTGAAGTGCAGGTCACTAGAAAATCACAATAAATCTGCATTTGTGGTGTTGTACCTAATTGGACAGGAACCCAGCCAAAAGCATGATCTTGCAAACTGCAGGGTCCTACACAAAATAACCCATGATATATATTTTTTTAAAAAAATCATGGGTAGGCTTAGGCCTTTTGCAACTTTAAACTCACCTTCTTGCATGGTCTTTGGTCTTCCATCTCCTATTCCCTTTCCTCCACTCCCACTCTAATTCTATTATTTCCACTTCAGTGCCAACCATGGTTTGCTCTTACATCCAAACCAGCAAACTGAGGTTTGCCCTTGCCCTCCTAACCAATATTGCAAAGCATAGCGTGAAACAGGCTCAGCTGTAACAGCAAAGTTAGGAAAGAGTTGCACTAAAGAGGAAGTAGTTCATAGAATGGGAGCATGCAAGGGATGGGAAAGAGGTTTGTTATTACATGGGAATTGGGCCCCAGAGATGGTTTCAAAGCAACCCTCCAGCACTCACTTTTGCAGAAGGGTTTTCTCTAGTATCGTGTACTTGACATCATGGGAATTGGGATGATTCATTGAGGGCAGATTTGAGGGGAAACTCATTTGAATTTTCCATCTGACAAATCTTCTTGGAATGAGGTTGTGTTTTAGATTGCCTTTAGGGAAGATTTATATTTGGGGAAATTAAATCTCAGGGGAGGATATTATGGAGTCCAACTCTCATGTTGGACTTCTGAGAATTGGTGTATGAGGTACTTGAAACAGTGGAAGGAAAACATATTTGCCCGTGAGCTTCCTTGGCACACAAAAATTCTCAAAACCTACGTATGAGATGAAAAGAGACCTCAGTTCACCTCATAACACCATTCAACATGCCTACCATTTACTTGCTCTAATATCCCTTCCCTGGAGAGTTAGGCATGGGGGAAATTGCCTGTAGAATGTAATCAAGCTCTCAGAGCAGATACTCATTTATATAATTAAACAAAGCCTGCCACTTTCCCATCCCAATGTTTTTCTTCCAGCTGGGCCCACTTCTTGTATCAGTGCTCAGCTTGTAGTGTGTGTGTGTGTGTGTGTGTGTGTGTGTGTGTGCGCGTGTGTGTGTGTGTGTGTGTGTGTGTGTGTGAGAGAGAGAGAGAGAGAGAGAGAGAGAGAGATCAGGGAATTGATTTTTGTGAGAGATAGTGTAGAATGGTCCTACCACTAGGCAAAGGGAGGGCTCTGTCTCAGATGGCTAATGCTGGGTGGGTGGGTACAGAATGGCACTGAGGTGTTTTAGGACAAATCTCTGGACACTTACAGACAAAATCATGGGGGATAAGACTATCAATAGCTACAAGTTATTTTTATTATTATATTATATTATATTATATTATATTATATTATATTATATTATATTATATTATATTATAATTTATGATGGCTATATCCTACTTCCACTGACATAGGATGCAGGTGGTGCTGTGGTCTAAACCACTGAGGCTCTTGTGCTTCCTGATCAGAAGGTCAGCGGTTCGAATCCCTGTGATGGAGTGAGCTCCCGTTCCTCTGTCCCAGTTTCTGCCAACCTAGCAGCTCAAAAGCACACCAGTGCAAGTAGATAAATAGGTACCACTGTGGAAGGAAAGAAAACAGTGTTTCCGTGTGCTCTGATTGCTCTGCTCTGCTCACAGTGTTACATTGCGTCAGAAGCGGTTTAGTCATGCTGGCCACATGACCCGGAAAGCTGTCTGTGGACAAACGCCAGCTCCCCTGGCCTGAAAGCGAGATGAGCACCTCAACCCCATAGTCACCTTTGACTATACTTAACCGTCCAGGGATTCTTTACATTCTTCTCTTTTTTTTACTTCCACTGACAAAGGTAGACTACCAGTTGTTGGGATTCACAAGTGGGTAGAGTGCTGCTATCCTCCCATTTTGCTTGTGGGCTCCCCATGGACATCTGATTGCCCACTGGGAAAACAGTGTCTGGACCAGATGGGACTTTGGTCCAATCCTCCAGTGTTTTTCCTATGTTCTAAGCTAGCCAGCTGCCCTCGGACACAGTGAATGATGCCTTTCAGTCAGCTCCTATCCATCAAATGGAAGGTGTTCCATCTATTTGTTACAGAGAGGAAACAAAATGTCTTCAGTTGCCCTGCAGAAAGTGGAGGATTCAACACTCCCAAACTACAACCTCTCTACCCTACAGGGGTGCCAGCTTGAATAAAATATTAGAGGGGCACAAGTAAGCCTCACCCCACATAACTGATCACAAGATGTGGTGCATGTAGACCATTTGAATGACAATTTCCAACTTGGGCAGGAGCTCAAGTATTTTATTGTGGGGGCCAAAGGGACCTTGACCCCTAGCAGTTGGCTCCTATGCTACCCCACCACTTTACATGTGATTGGGAGAGACTAACATTTAAAGACACAGATCCACTGTTGCTACATATAGCATAGTACTAAATCCCTTGCTGATCTGTTATCAATCAGTATAGATAGCAACGTTTGGAAAGTTCTGGGAGAAATAGTATAGCTAAGTACACTGTGGAAGTGAGGCATGGGGGCAGCAATTTATCTTGCTTTCCATTCACATAAGTGCTGAAAATGGCCATAGCTCTAGAAAGTTGAATCATGGAATCAGAATAAATCATGCAAAAGTCATTCCGTGCTTTTCATTTGCATGTTTATTTTAAACCAAAGGAATAGATTTGTCGGTTGTTGTGGTTTGGCACAGATTTAGAGCATCATTGGCACAAAATCTACTGCTTTGTGGAGATGCACACAGTCAACATATATTTGACACAATGCAAGGATTTACCAAAGCATATAGATTCATTTCTGGAACTTGGCTGTGCTCTTTCAAATTTGGGTTCCCCTAGCCCACGCGTGGGAAGATACTTAATTCCATGCAAGTTCACACGGCTCACAGGAAGTGGAGTGATATCACGAAGTCATGATTACCTGGGATCACATACCAGAGGCAGTGGCGGAGCTTAATGCTCTGGCACCGGGGGCGGAGAGCAGGTGGGGGCGGGGCTGGCACACGTTCTGGGGCATGCCACGCTGCCTGCAGGGGCGGCAGCCGCGATGGCACCCTCGGGATTGTGCTGACCGGGGTGGAGCGCCCCTATCGCCTCCTGACTAGAGGATGCTTTTGTGCCCAAACCACAGTGAATGGGAAACATTGGACAAGAGGATCCATTGATTTGGCCCATACACATGGGGCAGGGATTGTCCACCTGGTGCACCTTCCTAAATACAACATACCCAGTTAACTACAAAAATACACTGGACATTAATATTAAAATGCAGCCTAAACACATAAAATCCAATGCACATAGCCCAGATGGTATGATCAATACCAAACTGATGGTGCAAAATTGGCCTATATATTGGATGTGTGTGTGTTCATTAGAAGAACATTGCCGTCATACATGGATGGATTGAGATGCTTGAGGTGGGCTGGTCATGCCAGGTGGGTGGGAGCTCAGGTGTGTGCTGTATTCCTTCCACAGGCATGGGTGACATCAGGAGAGAGGTTTCGTCCAATCCAGCCCATGGCAGTGGACAGGCACAACCCATCTGGAGAAGTGTGGAAGGCAGGCATTGGGTTTGAGGTTTGTTTGCGTTTTTTAGATGAACACTTTTATATGTTCATCCCTGAGGTATGATTTTTCACAGCAGCAACCGAACCTCATGAAAAACTCAAAGCAATGTTCTGCACAACCACAAGTTGCCTCTTTCTTTCTGTACACACATGCTATGCGATGGCCCTCTGATAATGAGAGTCAAGAAAGCAAGAAAAGTGAATCATGCAGAATCATGCATCTGGATACAGAAAGAATTTGAGTGATACAAATGCACTGGTAAATTCTTGCTGATTGCTGCTCTGTACCGATAAATGGTGCCTATTGAAACTTTGGAGAGGAGGAGATGTCTGCTAAACAGAATGCAGCTGTAGAATACTAACCAGGGAAGTGATTTGCACACAATTGGGAGGAATCCCCAAAGCTTTCCCTGGGCTGCCTCACAACATGCACAAAATAAGCTTGAGATTCTCTAGAGAAATCCAATGTTCTTCAAAGGCGATGGGAGCACAGAGTACCAGTCAGCAAGGGGGTACCATGTATTTTATCTGTACTATTATTTATATTACTATACTATATACTGAAGTCAAATGTGATGATTTCGCAGGTATATTGTCCTTGGAATGGAGCAATGATTGCAAACTTGTTCGTTTATTTTGCTTCCTGTTTCTGAAGGTTGTATCATTAATTTAATGACTATTGCTTTGGTTACTGTCACTGAAGCCCATTGAGGGCAGGTTTGTGCATGGATGTGAATGCTTATGTCTTTGCTTCACTCTAGGAAGGTTTTCACACGTGAAACTAAAAAGCACCACTGAGCTTTTCTCCTGCAAGTTGTGCCACATGTGAACCCTGTTGTTAAACTGAATGTGCATCACGGCATCACATTTTCCATCACAGAACAATGCAGGCCTCAGAAATTTTTTAGCAGGCACCAAGGAAGGTACAATAAATACACCTGCCTGATGTCAAAAGGCAGGGAGTTCCACACAACCATTTTTCTTGCAAAACCAGAATAGGTATTATGGGGTACCTGTAACAGTTCCAGTTCCACAGATCAAAGTTGTCAAAGAGGCATATGGGGCAAGGCGATCTCACAAGTAAACTGGTCCCAAGATGTTAATGGATTTATATACTAATTGTAACACCTTGAACTTGGCTCAATAGCAAATTTGCAAACAGGTGTCTGAGCAGAGGTGCTGTATGCTGACAGGGTCTCACTGCTGTCAGCAATCTTGCAGCAGCATTATGCTACAAAGGCTCATCACTTCTGCTTCTTCCTTGCCTCGGAAGAATGGGTCTGAGCAGTTTTTCCCTTGCCCTGTTCCTTTCCCAGGGAAAACACGCTCTTTAGCAATAAATCAGAACCAATGGCCACCTTCTGGAAACCTGAATTGCATTAAAGAGTGAGATTTCCCTGGAGAAAACTGTGTGTCAATAGGAAGTATGGATAAGCCTTTGTTGTTGTTCTTTAGTTGTTTAGTCCTGTCCGACTCTTCGTGACCCCATGAACCAGAGCACGCCAGGCACTCCTGTCGTCCACTGCCTCCTGCAGTTTGGTCAAACTCATGTTGATAGCTTCAAGAACACTGTCCAACCATCTTGTCCTCTGTCGTCCCCTTCTCCTTGTGCCCTCAATCTTTCCCAACATCATCTTCTCTTCTCATGAGCCTCAACTTCAGGATCTGTCCTTCCAGTGAGCACTCAGGGCTGATTTCCTTCAGAATGGATAGGTTTGATCGTCTTGCAGTCCATGGGACTCTCAAGAGTCTCCTCCAGCACCATAATTCAAAAGCATCAATTCTTCGGTGATAGCTGCAGCTATTGGATCAAGTGCAAAGTAAGCCCCACAGAAGAAAGCCATTTTACTGAACAAAGTGTGGATCCACTCTAAGCTAGAGACACACTATTGGACAAATCACAATCTCTCAGGCTCAGTTTCATTTCAGCAAAGCAGTGACTTGACTCATAGGTCCTTGGTATTAGGAACAACATTTTTACATTAAAAAAAATGATGATTTGGCTTTAATAAATTGCCCCACCATACATCTCTCTCTCTCTCTCTCTCTCTCTCTCTCTCTCTCTCTCTCTCTCTCTCTCTCTCTCTCTCTCTTTCTCTCTCTCACACACACACACACACACACACTGAAAGAATCCTAACCAACATGTAAAGGATTATTACATCCTTTCCACCCCGGCTAGTCTTAAGGGAAAACACTAAAACACTAAAATGTTTCCAGGCATGCGAGGGAGGAAGAAAGCTAGGATGTTAATGGATTCCGTTTTCAAACACCTTTATTCCCTGTGATGACAGATAGCTGAGATGTTATTACGTTGCCAGATACTTCTGGAGGTTAACAGTTTAGGGACACATTTTGTTTGCAAATTGTCAGAACGATTAAGTTGCTGTGTTTGCAAGGAATTTAGCAGAGCAAGAAAAGCTTTGAGCTTGCCCTCTTTAACCACAGAAGTAATCCCTGGGCTATTCATATCTGGCTGCCCTCATGATAGGAGAATCCTCATATCACTAGCAGATGGGAAAGGAAAAGGAAACACTCCCATAACCTCCAAACTGCTGATGCGTGGTGGAAAAGAATAAGTTATTTATTCCCGTGGTGCTCCCCAACCACTCATCCATCAGGTGAATGTATCCCAGAAGCTCATGGTGAAGGAAATCTCTTCGAGGACGAGGCCCAGAGAACAGGATGGGAAGTACCACAAGGGAACAAAAGAAAGATGTCTGTGCACTAGTGAGCAAGCAAGCTAGCCCCTGACAAGTTGCGCAAACAATGAGTCAATGAGGCATGTAATTATTACATAGTGTGGAATGTGAAGCTGTGAAGAGATAAAATAGGGGTCTGGGCCATATATACTGCCTTGAGCTCCTCCGGAGAAACCTTTCAATTACATGAACGTAATAAATACTGACTCTGTGTGGGGGCCAAATAATTGGTGTGAGGACTTTTGCCTCTACAGACTCAAAGTGTGATATCAATACCCCTCACCTCAGATTAGCACACCACAAAGCCTTGTGCTGCTCTGTCCATCTGTTGTTGCTGTGCTTTTCTCTTCAGATACAAACTCTGTCATGTCCTATGCCTCAATTTTTCTGTAAGTCAAAGGCTTTGCAAGAAATGATGCTACTCAAAAACATTGCGTGTGGAGGTCCCCAAAACCACCCCTCAAATAACTCACACAATAGACAGAATTTTTGTTTAATGGTTTTTGGCATGAATTTGGCCAGAACTTTTATTGAAATACAAATATTAAATAAGTGAGTGGTTGCGTAGGCATTGGTTCTCCAACTGTCACCTAAGGACAGAAATAAACTCGCCTTGTCAACAAGGGGAAACCCTACAGGGAGAGACAGGGAGTCGGGTGCAATAGGCTCTCCCCTCTCCCCTCAGGCTCCCATGGGCTCATGCGTGTTGCTGGCCCCTGACTGGGGTTATGGACACTGCATAGAGCCCCTGTATTCCTGACCAGAATTTCCCCAACACTCAGGCATTAACTCAAGGGGCCAACACAGTCAACAGACCCCATATACAACCAATAACCAATGCCTAACCGCCAACCTTACAAGTTGTGACTATTTGCTCTGCAGTAGGCAAAAACCAGATGGCACCAGCTAATCAGCCAAATGGAAAAATTCCTACCAGGCCCTTGAATACAGGCGACCCCATGAGTGGCACAGCAATGTCAACACAGAGGCCTAAAAACAGCGGAGGGAGGTTGGGGATCCGAAAACGCAGCCAAAGAGAAAGAGAAACCTCTCTCTTTGGCTTTTATACCAAGGGGGCTGACCCATCAACTTGCAGCATACAAATTTGCCCAACAACAGCCAGGGACCTATCCCACAGTGACCACCTTTGGAACTCAGGAGTGGTTTGTTAAGCCCCCACTGCAAATCATGCTCACTATGATGGTGAACCCACATTGCCATGTGAGAACTGGAATAACTCTAGATTGATGCTGTTGTTTTTTGTTAAAACATATCTGTGTGTGTGTGGGGGGGTAAGCTTTAAGTTAGTATTATTATTTTCTGAAATCCTGCATTGCTTTTATTTTAACAAACAAACAAACAAACAGGCCCGCAAAGTTCTCGAGAACTCTGCAGGCAGCATTTTAGACAACCTCACAATGTAAGGCCTTTTGGAGGCCTCTTCAGAAGACACAAAAACACCCTGGAGAGGAAAGGCTGGTGTGATGCTAAAAAGAAGATTACTGTAGAAGTAAAAATAAATAGCATTTGGCAACATCCTTTTTAAGGTGAGAAAGAGCAGGAGGGGAGAAAAGCATTCATTTCCCTTCAAGGGAAAGTTAATACCTTTTACTCCCCCCCCCCAGGAAAAAAAAAACCCTGGATGTATTTCTTTGAAATTTGACATGAATAATCCATTACAAAGGGTCTCCTAATCCATTAGATTTCTCCAAACTTTGGCCAAAGGAAAAAAGTTATAGCAATTTTTTAGATGCCCCATTATAGTGAATGGAGACCACAGACCTTCATTCTTACACAGAATACTCAGAACCCAAGTTACCGTTCAAAGCAAAGAGAGCACAGAATGGCTCAGGAAAATAATTTTAAAAAACAAAAACCCACTGATATAAGATGAATATTCAGTTCCATTCATACTTCTAATAAATGTGTCACCTCATAGCAATTCTAGGTGGCACAGACTTTCCTCGCAGTGGAATAGCTATGATGCCCTTTTCTGGCTTGAAAGGATGATGGTAAATCACTTGTCACAACTGACTTAATTTATTTGAGAGTAGTGCTCTCTGGGAAAGATGATTTTAGGTCCGTCTGAGAGCTCGCAATGAATGTTCAACCACCCACACCAGGGTCACAAAAGATGTTGCTGCCTGTCTTTTCTAATATGAAGCATGGCACATATGTAAGCCTTAGGATAACTACCAAGGTCTGAGTTCCAAGGTGAAATAATGACCTTTTCCCTGCTCATCCTTAACACAAATATTGGAGATACCACTACATACTTCATTCTTCATTCATAGGCAGTTCAGGCAGAAGACCAGCAAGCTATGGGGAGTAGAATGGGGAGATAACTAAGTAAGGGCTAAAGAGAGAGACCCAACAAAAATATCTGGAAGGACAAATTTGATCTATGGGCCAGAGGTCCCTAATCCTTGGTATGTAAAGCTGCATGAGGATAACTTGCATTTCTGCAAGAGAAAAAGGTTGAACTGGGGGCAGAACTGAGTAAATGTCCAACTACCGGCTCCTCTCCTATTGGGCTATGAAGCCCATGTGGTTCTTCCACTCAATTCCTTCTGGAGAAATCTCCCAAGAATTCTTTAAGCAGAATGGGGGAGGGGGTGTCATCGTCGTCATGGAATTCTACTCAGTATTGATCCAGAGCAGATTCCAGCATATAGTTAGCAGAGTAAAAACTTAAACACATTGCAGGAATCTCAAAAATAGACCAGAGACAATTAATATTTCATCCAGTAGAGCTTTACTGCTACTGAAGGCAAATGAGCATAATGGTCACAAATCCAATACATTCAGGATTGACACTGTCCATAAGAAATCCAGTTGCAGCAGACTTAACTTAAACTTACAATATCTTATAATAAGTCTAAACCATAACACTAAGCATACTATGTACAGAACACCACACCAGAAGGAAGAGAGATAGAAAGAGAAAGTGAAACCCAGGCTCCCTCTGGCCTTACTTTTATACAGTGCTTTCCCACCCCTAAATAAATGTTTAGGGGTACTCTCATTTTCCTACTCATATTGAAACATTTTGGGGATGAAAATGTTGGAGGGTACGGAGTCAACCAGGGCCCCACCTTCCTAGACCAGGTGGGGAAAATTCTGCAAGGCAGGAAGCAGGTCTTCCAGGGCTTGCAGCCAAGATGGTCTCTCGGGAACAATACATAAATGCTTTGAAAACTTAGCGGAATTGCAACATCAAAAGCAACACACAATGGCTTCTGGCTATTGCCTGTGAAAAACTTTGCTTGTGCTCTCCATAGTTCTGGTTACAGGTAGGTAGCCGTGTTGGTCTGGATCGAAGTAAAATAAAAAAATTCCTTCAGTAGCACCTTAAAGACCAACTAAGTTTTTATTTTGGTATGAGCTTTCGTGTGCATGCACACTTCTTCACATCTGTCTTCACACTATCTGAAGAAGTGTGCATGCACACGAAAGCTCATACCAAAATAAAAACTTAGTTGGTCTTTAAGGTGCTACTGAAGGAATTTTTTTATTTTTCTCCATAGTTGCTGCTCAAAAGCATGCTTGAAAGAGGTGGGGGGGGGATAAATTGCTCCCTATAGTTTCCGTTGCAGCCTAAGTTGCCTAGGCAACCATCTAGAGTTGCCTTGTGGTAAGGCTAGGCATGAGCCAACATTGCTGTGAACTTGGGCTGCAATCCTGAAAGCAACGCAACACACACAAGCGCACGCTCACACACAAAACATTCAAAAGTAGCAAAGTGCACTTCAGTTCACTCATCACCAGCAAGTGGATTTGGAGCTGCAACCATAGTCTATTTTCAGTTGATTCCTTACACTTGAGCATCTGACAGGGGGAAAGAGCTGTATCATTCTGTCTAATAGAGCACTCAAGGTGCTGAGTGCTGAGTGAACTGAAGAAACAAGAACATGCTCAACAGCCAATGAATGAAAACTAGGAAACTTGGTGTGTGTGGCTAGACTGTAGTATTCTGAGGGGAGCCATGGCTGGCTGGTGAGAGCACTCCTGCGAGGAGGTGAGGACATTGCAATTCCCACTTGTTATTCTAGGAAATAAGTCAGTGTGGCATAGTGGTTAGAGAGTCAGACTAGACCTGGGAGACCAGGGTTCAAAAACTTCCTGGCCCTTAATGACCCACCCAAGCTGGCCATTGAATCCTTCTGGCCAGGAAGGAATATCATGGGCTTCCTGTTGCAACCCAACCTTGCTAGAACAACATGGTGTTGCTGCACTCAGGTATGTTTCTGTAACTTTGGTCCTGTAATCTTTGATCCTGTTGGCTTATCACACACCTTCCAGCTCTTGTGTCCTGGCTCATAAAAAAAGGTAAAGATTCATTATTCCCTCAAAAAGAGGAATAGAGAATTCAGGTAGTGAGTGCTGACAGGACTGAAGAAACAAGTGCATGCTCAGTTACCATGAAATGAGGAGCGTTAGTTGGTATTAGTCTGACAGAGTGTGTGAGAGAGTAATTTAGTGGTTAGTTTAGTGTTATCCCATGACACCAGCATGAGCAGGAAACAAAATCTACAGTAGGCTTACACAAAGGAGTAAGTTTGATTCTAAGTGGTTGAGGTCTTCAGACCCACTTATTAACATTGACAAGACTTCGGTAGTGCCCCTAGGTGCTTGCCATTCAGGCTTATAAGAAAAAGTAAATCACAGTACTTGGGGATACCACTGAAAAGGGGAGGCCCTGTCTACTCCTAATGCCAAAAGTCCCAGGAAGAGTCCTTTGTAGTGTGCAAATTGAGAACCAGTGTGTTGTAATGGTTAAAGTATCAGACTAGGACTGGGACTAGACTGGGAAACAAAGGTTCAAATTCTCACACAGCCCTGAAGCTCTCTGGGTGACCTTGGACTTCTCAGCCTAACCAACCTCACGGGTTTGTTGTGGAGATTAAATGAAGAAGGGGAGAACCACGCACACCGCCTTGAGTTCCTCAGTTAAAAGGTGAGCTATATAAATGCAATTAGTAAGTAAACAATAAGTCCCCCACCAATACACAAACACTCTCATAATGATGCACACTTTGTTGCTAAATGAGAGTCAACAACACCGCTTGCTTCTAATATAAATTCGTCTTCACGTGCTGCTTAATTTCTAGTGAAGGTCAAAAGGTGCTTTGCTTTGGGACAAGCCTGCAGGCTCTGGCCTGGTGCGCTTTGAAATGCCACCTTCTTTACAGCATGGGTTATACATCAATGAATGATCTGACTGGCACTCTTCTGGAACCAAAGCACCTTCAGACATTAATATTAATTCTCCCTGTGTTACCTCCAGGACATGTTCAGACAGACTAACGAACCTGCAAGTACAAGGAGCTGTGCGTCGATGATGAGGAATGGTGCTGCTGGTGGTGGTGCTGGGGAGAGACATTTATGCCCCGAGGGGCAGCTTGCAATGCAAGTATGATGTTTACTGTGCACGCTCCAGTGCTGCATAGTGTTGTGTTTCAGCTGCTGTTGCTTGCTGACTGAAAGCTCTCTGGTAAAAATAGCTTTTGCCTCTTGGGAAATCAAGATGTCTTCCCACTTATTGCAGACCCAACTAGCCTGGGGCATACTGAAACTTCCCTCTCTTCTCCACTCCTCCTCAACCTATATGAACATATTCTTCCCATTTGAAAAAAAAGTCTGCCTCTTTCTACCTTAAATGCAAAGGCAGATTTAGATATATTTTGGATGCCTCCTGTTTTTAAGACACCACATCCTCCTCTCTGTCTGTCTCATGTGCACTAACATCAGAGGTGCGTATCGCAGGTATGTGTCATTAGAGAGCGGGGAGAAATTTCATTGGCTTTGTATTTCAATGTGATTCTTTCAAATTCACACTTTCTGAAATGTCTAAATCCTTCAAAATGTGCACTTCTCTGAATTTTGCAATGCAGATTTCCAACTAAGAAATGTGTGCATTAGGGGATGGTGTGTACAGAAATGCATGTTTTTGTGAAAATATTGTGCACAAATCCAGATTAAAATGCTGACATGGGGGGGGGGGAGGGATTTTAAAATATTACAGACTGATGCATAAATGTGGCAAACTGAATTTAAGATTGGAAAAATGAAAAACTGACAGATTTGCCCATTCCTACCTGCCATGCCACAGCATGTGTTCCCACTGTTGAGTGTTTGATAGGGCCAGCCCAAGACATTTTGGTGCATGAAGCCAACCACAAAATTGCGCCGCACACACCTCACCAGGGAAAATCTCCATCAGGAGCAAGGGGTGGGGATACTTCAGGATCAAATGGGGAATAAAGAGATACATTGGAAACAATAGTGGGAGAGACCAGCAGCCCCTCCTATTCACCAAGTTGTTCTCTGCTGGTTAGCCTTCCCTAACTTACAGACAGGTGTGGTATATGAATAAAATGTGGTAAATAAAATGGCACACTGCCCCTGATCATAAGTTGGTTTTGAGCGGTGGGAATCCTTCATGGCAAAGGATCTGGCCATTTTCACATTGTCAAAATAAGGGCATGAGATGAAGAAGTTGAAGTGGACTGAGTCAACTTCACAGAGCTCCCTACATGGAGCAGCACCTATGGGAATAGGTTTACAGCAGGCATCCCCAAACTTCCAGATGTTTTGGACTACAATTCCCATCTTCCCTGACTACAATTCCCATCTTCCCTGACTACTGGTCCTGTTAGCTAGGGATCATGGGAGCTGTAGGCCAAAACATCTGGAGGGCCGTAGTTTGGGGATGCCTGGTTTACAGTATGCAAAAAGAAAGTGAGATTCTTTCTCTGGAGAAAAGGGGTGCCCTGAAGTTGAGGTTTTCCTTGCCATCTCCGCAGTGAGCAGTGCCTGCTATCTAGGTGGAAATGAAATGTGCACAAGAGCTCTGCCTTTCTTACTGATGTCGCTGAATTGTGTAAAGATTCTGCTCAGAATGCAAAATTGGGGCATTTTAAAAGGGCTCAGGGATTGTGAAATGGCTCATCTGTCCCAATAATTCTTCTCCTACCTGGGCTTCAATTTCAGCTGGGAAACAATTGCAGTTTGGGGACAGCTGCAGCCCTGGCAAGGAGGAATATTCCTCCCCACTTTCTTCCTCCCTCTGGTAGGTGAGGGCTAGCAGTGGCCAGAGTGGTTGGCAAATTCCTTTTCTTTCTTTTTTCTTTCTTTTTTTGAGCCCATATCGGACTTAAAGGATCTGTTCACTACTAGCTACTTACTAGCCATAATAGCTATTCTCTGCCTCCATGGTGGGAGGAAGTAACACTTCTGAGTATCAGTTGCTGGAAACCACAGGAGGGGAGAACGCTCTTGTTTTCAGGTCCTCCTTTAGGGCCTCTCACAGGCATTTGGGTAGCCACTGTGAGAACAGGATGCCGGGCTATTGGCCTGATCCATTAAACTCTTCTTATGCTCACATTACTGAGTAGGTAGAGCTCACATTGCCAGCCCTCTCTGCTGAAACGTCTGTGGCATCACTCATTTGATCTAAGGACTCGTGCGCTGATAGTTGTGATTAGTTTTTCTTCCTTTCCTGTTTTCAAGTAGTAAGAGCTTGAGAGAGAGAAAATAGGTCATGGCAAATGGGAGGAAAGGAAAGGAAAAGAAAATATGTTGTGTAATATGGATCACAGATATAGATCTTGCAACCCACAATATCCTCCGCAGGTATCCAAGCTGGAGGTTTTATGTAAGTGCCCTCAGCAGGGGCTAGGATAACTTCTAAAAGCAGGTGGTTCCCCCCCCCCCCAAGAAAGTGCAGCTATGCTCTCCTGTCTCGTTGCATTAAGTCACATGTGACGCATCATGTTAAGTTACAGTGCATCATGTTGGTGCAAAGAGTGAAAAAGCCGAACTGGAGTAACATGATGTGACAGACAACATTTAGAAAGGGGAAAAAATACTTGCTTATTTGGCTTGGATATCAGCTATCACTTTGAATCAAAGCATGTTGTTGAAAACAAAGCTGGCAGATGGAGGTGAATGGTTAAGTTTTTTTGGTTTACATTGCAAGCGGCAATACCTGTTGTTAATTTGGGGCGCGATCTTGGCGCGGACCCACTAGTCATTCCTTTGTGAGATGCCTTAGTCTTGTTTCATTTATACGAAATAGAAATTAACCCATTCTAATTACTACATTTCTGTGCCCAGGGTTGTTCTCAAACGGCATATTTGCAATGCAAGCCTGTATAGGTGTACTCAGAAGAAAAATAAAGGCCAGCTAATTGCACAAAATTGTATTTTTTAAAAACACTATACAGTGGCACCTCACTAGATGAACGCCTCGCGGCATGAAAAAATTGCAAGACGAAAATGTTTTGCGATTTTTTGGCAGACTTGCAAGACAAAGTTTTCTATGGCCATGTCATAGAAAACTTCGCAAGCCGAAGCAGGGCAGGGGCGCCGCGAGGAGGAGAAAGTCAGACCGAGTCTCCTCGGGGAGCCCACCCGCCTTCCGCTTCCGCTGCCGCCATCACTCGACTTCCACAGGGGCATGGTGATTGGCGCTGCTGCACCGAAATGGCCACTGGCAGCCGAGCAGCAGCCGGATTTCCCCCTCACTCTCACCTTAAGCCGCTGTGCAGCCCCTTCTTGGCTGGGTGCACGGGAGAGATGTGTGCGCACGAACGGGAGAGGCCAACCAGACAGACAGACAGACAGACAGACAGCCTGCGCACGAATGGACTGTCTTTCTGGTTGGGCGTGAGGGTCCGGCTGCTGGGGAAGGAGAGAGGGAGCCTCTCCCTGGCCCTCCTCCTGCTTCCCCCTCCCCAGAGCCTTTAAAACTTCCGGCCATGGCGGGTGAGTTGGCACCTTTTTATGCACTATCCCCCCCCCCATAAAGGTAAAGGGACCCCTGACCATTAGGTCCAGTCGTGACCGACTCTGGGGTTGCGCGCTCATCTCATCTCGCATTATTGGCCAAGGGAGCCGACGTATAGCTTCCAGGTCATGTGGCCAGCATGACAAAGCCGCCTCTGGCAAACCAGAGCAGCACATGGAAACGCCGTTTACCTTCCCGCTGTAGCGGTTCCTATTTATCTACTTGCATTTTGACGTGCTATCGAACTGCTAGGTTGGCAGGAGCTGGGACCAAGCAACGGGAGCTCGTGACTCGTGGAACGAATTTATTTCGTCTTTGAGGTACCACTGTATATTATGAGTATAATTTGTCAGAGAGAGAGAGCACGCCAAGTCCTACGTGGCACTATATTTATACAGCATAATTTTCTAAAAATTAAAGCATAAGCATTTTTATACAACTATATACATTGTATGCATTTGTTTATGTGCTAGCTACTTTGGGAAACTAGGATTGCATATTGTTACAAGTTTGCTGGTGCCAGACCATTATAATCTCTCAACTCAACAAATGTTAGAATGTAGTTAAGGATTGGGGCACTAAAATGTGTGCTAGACAGTTCTAATCCCTGGAGTCAGCAAATGTCAAAAGCTAAATAAATCCGTCTAGTTCCCCATGCAGCGATAGCCTGGGTGACGGGTCATTAGGATAACAAAGCATCCAAAGGACTCCATTTGTTGCCAGACGACGAATGGGTGGGGCATTTTCCTCAACAGATAAAGCCAGAGTTTAGAGTAGAGAGTTAGAAGCAATGTGAGCCAGCAGTTTAGGGTAGTGCAGTGATGGCCAAATTTGGCCCTCCAGCTGTTTTGGGACAACAACTCCCACCACCCCTAGCTAACAGGAGCAGTGGTCAGGGATGATGGGAACTGTAGTCCCAAAACAGCTGGAGCGCCATGTTTGGCCATCACTGAGGTAGTGAGTAGGAGTGATGTCACCAAGAAAGAAAAAGCAGTAAGCTTAATTAGAGAGGTAGAGCATGATGTTGTATGTCTGTTTGAGTCCAAGGCTGCGGCTATGGGAGAAGCAAGACCTTCTTGGGGTGTTGATGCTGTGAATCCCTCCATCGTAAACTCAGGTTGTATATATGTGTAAATAAACCATATATCTTAAGGACATAACAGTCTCGGCTATGCTTCATTTTCCCAAAGCAGGGTTGCCATATCTTGAAGAGCAAAAAAGAGGATACATTTGCTGACTTCTATTTTTAACTATGGATCACTATGACGATTCTCATGTTACATATACCCATGAAAAAGAGGACATGTCCTGGAAAAAGAGGACATATGGCAACATGAGTCCTGTCCTGGGTAAGTGCCTGGAACCCCCGGAATCTCACACTACTTGGAGATTATGGTGGTGTGCAGAAATATACATAAAATATGTATATAATATTATATATATATTATTAATGTATACAGCTGCTGGCATCCATCTGTCTCAGGAGACAATGGAGGAGTGCGCCTTTGTGGATGAGGTCGAGCTGTTGGAATAAATATGTATATAATATCCTGTATATAATGTGCAAGAATTGTTCCTATTGTAGTGTTATTAGTAAAAACAAACAAACAAACAAACTTCTAACTGATATAGGAATGGGGGGGGGACGACAACTGTGGGGTGTGACTGTGGGACAATGCATATATTTTAAGTGGAATTTGTAAAAGAAAAAGCCCACATGAGAAAAATCCATGCAGAAAAAAAGTTTGACATCAAAATTTCCAGAAATTCCTACTGTTGGCAGGGGATCAGACTAAATGGCTTTGAAAACCCTTCCAACTCTCTGATTCTGCATTTTATCATGTTAAAATTTCTGTATCTGAATTCCAAGAGAGTTTGGGTACATTCAGATGTGGTGTTTATAGCACTCTGCCTCATTCCCTAATGTCCCTTTCACACAGCTATACCTGCTGCATTATGGAACTGTGGCTTTTTGCTGATGGGCCATGATAGATTTCATTCACACCAGTGGGTATGGTGTGTCACAACAGTGGATGCTGTTAGACATGCTGCTACCCTCTATGTGCATGCAGGTATGCCTCATGATTCACCCATGATTCACCCATGAAAGTGGCTGGAAAGAATAGTATGCCAGAACACCAGCCCAGATTTCGACACAAGGCATGATCCATGAAAACTGCAGGAAGATTACAATGCAAATTTCTGGGCTATGTGGGCTGCAAATAGGTTTGTTGTTATTTTCTTCCTAAAAGCAAGTAACCCAGAAATGAGGATGAAACTGCCACTTTATTCTGCTGGACTTCCAGAAGTGGCTTTATAATGTGTGGAAGATCAAATGAAATGCATAACTTTAACAGGTTGGGAAATGCTGGGAAGGTAGAAGAAACTGCCATATGAATGAAGCCTTTGGAGAGCTACTGTATAGCTGCATCCCAAGCTGACATGAAGGAGTGCTTGGGTAGGCTCACATGGAGTCTGTGTGAGCAGGTTTAGAAATTCTTGCTAGGCAGAGTGAGTTCCAAATATGCACTGAAACACCTGGGCATGGGCAATGTAGCAAGCAGAGGTGGAGTAGAGGAAACAAAAAAGGAAACCCTTTCCAGGCATTCATTAGAATGTCACACACAAAAAAAGCTTGTGTGGGTAGCATCTCCCCTGACATGTGTGGGTTCCTCAAAATATCTGCAGGGATCTCTCTCTCTCTCAGACATTCAAATGCACAGGCTAGGTTCAGGGTACGTCCTGCTGCCCCCGTTGAGGAATGCCTGAAAAGGGCTTAGGTCAAATGGGGAAACAAGTGGGAAGAGGGGAGCCGATGGAGAGCAAGGAGATGGCGCCAAGAAACAATGCACTGAAAAGGTTGTGCTGAAAATGGAAACACATGCAGGGCCGTCTTAAGTGTATCGGGCGCCATGGCGCGATGATCCCTCCGGTGTTTCTTGCGCTCTGCCGGGCAGGGCCAGGTGCAGCAGGGAGCCGGAGGGCGCGGCGCGACAGGCAGGGATGCTGCCAGCTGTGTTCCGCCTCCGCCTGCTCGGCCGAAGTGGCAGAGCAGCACTGCAGTCCAGGGAGCCCTAGCTGCCGCCCCAACAGAAGGTTTGCCTACAGAGCATTGTGGGGCAGCGCCTTCCCAAACTCCTTCAATTCACAGTGAGCACAGACAGCGCTGCCCCACAATGCTCCACGGCACCACATTTGCATGCAAATGAGGTGCCGCGGAGCATTGTGGGGCAGCGCTGTCTGTGCTCACTGTGACTTGAAGGAGTGTAGGCAGAATGTAGCCCTGTTTCTCTTCCCTGCTGCCCCTCGATGGAGGCAGCTCCGCGGCTGCCGTTGTCGCCTCACTTCAGCCACCACTGCTGGGAAAGGAGCAAAGCGGGCGAGGCGGAGGCGCGTGCAGCTCTGTGTGCCCCCTTGGTGCACCCCCTGCTGGGCGGGCGCCCTGGCACACCGCGCCAGTCAGCCCAATGGAATGGACGGCCTTGAACACATGGCATCATGTTTCCATCAATAGCCCCATCCATTGTCAGAAAATGCAACATCTGGCTATGATGTTTCTGGCTGCTCAGAGTAAGCGGGTTATGAGCTCTTTGTGATGTGAGTGGGCATTATTATTTGGAAGATGTTTAGTAGGACCAGTTCTGGGGTGAAACATCACACCCAGACACTGGAGAGACCTGTCAGGAGTAAGCATGGACCAATGGTACCAAATAGTATGGGAAACAGCCTTATTAGAAAAACGAACCAATGAACTGAAACTGACATGGGGACAAATGGAAGAAGATGCCTTCACCCCGCTATGGCTCCCTTTTATCACATATGCAGCCCAACAAGACAACGACAAGAATCCACCAGCAGCATACGAATCAATATGGCTAACCTGATTCAGAAACACCCACCCACCCCACTCACACATGAAAACAAAGTTCACCAGAGCCAATCACAAAGAAACAACCACACCCTAGGCCAACCCCAACCTCTCTCACCACCAAAGGAACACAAGCGAACAGTAAAGAGAACCTGCACAAGTGACGCTGACACAACCCCCCCCCAACATATATTAAGTAAAATAAAATCATCGCCACCTGACTCCACCCCCACCCACCATGCCCCCCTCCACCTCTTTCCCCTTTTCTTCCTAATGTTACACTAATGTCTCAACAAATGAAACTGATCTGTAGAAAATGTAACTTGAAAAAAGAGACATTGCACATACTTTTGCAAACCAAGAAATCTTTAATAAAAAATACATTAAAAAAGAAGAAACAAATGAATCAAGTAAAGAAAAAAATAGAAAAGAAAATGCAACATCTCTCTCTTGCTTTCATCTACCTCAGCATTGACTACACTGAATGGCAAGCTGCCCAGATTTCAAGCAGGGGATGTCCTCAGCTCTACCTGGAGACTGACCTTCTGCACTCAAAGCAGGTGCTCTACCACTGGAGTGCGCCTGCCTTCCTTAGCTACAGTGGAACCTCGGTTTATTAACACCTCGGTTTACGAATTTTCGGTTTACGAACGCCGCGAACCCATCTGGAATGGATTAATTCACTTTCCATTACTTTCAATGGGAAAGTTCGCTTCAGTTTATGAACACAGTTTATGAACAGACTTCTGGAATCAATTACACCCATGCTTCGGGTTAAGTACGCTTCAGGTTGAGTACTCCGCGGACCCGTCTGGAATGGATTAATCCACTTTCCATTAGTTTCAATGGGAAAGTTCGCTTCAGTTTATGAACGCTTCAGTTTATGAACAGACTTCCGGAACCAATTGTGTTCATAAACCGAGGTACCACTGTATATGCTAGCATGACAATGTGACTGTGTCCAGAGAGACTCTGTTATCCAACCTCAGTGTTTCCCACCTACTCCCCAAATATGATTGGCACCGGAAAACCTCAAGTCAGCATTTGCAAAAAGACCTGAGATCTGAATAGCAGAAAGTCAGCTCTAGCTGGGATGTTGGCTACCACGTTGCAAAGGGTTTATTTGGATGTAGCAACTATGCAGTACTACCTCCCAAGATAGGTCACATCTCTGTAGTATATTAAACTGTTAATATTCATCTGTAATTGCCTTATGCATCAGTTAGACTGTTCCGACAGGATTAAAGAGCCCACTGGACACTTGCTGGAATAAAGAAATGAGTACAAGCAAATCCCATCCTTTGGAAAGGTGCAAGTTTATGATGGTTGAAATTGGAAGAAAACAAATCTCAAAAGGTGCCAAACAAGTAGAGAGAAATGAGCTTTCACTTTTCTTTCTATTGGGAATGGGGAAAGAAACTTGGTAACAACACAGTGCTCTGAATTATCAGGATGGAGTGAGATAATTATTCATAAATCAAAAAGAGTCCAGTCCCTGAAGAATCCTGTGTTTGTTTTCCACAGCTGACAATAAAAGAGCTTTTGAGCATTTCTATCACTATTTAAAGTGCATGTGTGGATATTCTTAATGCAGAGCAGAAAGCAAATGAGCCCTCAAATCGACATCCTGGCCAAAGTAGGTTTTCTATGGCTATTAAAATCGGGAGAAAGCAAACATCTTCTCCCTACCCTTTCTTTAGCACGGTGTCTGAAAATGATCTAAATTACACGTGTGGGAACCAAACTCGCAGGAGAAATCAAGATGGAGAAACTTTAAAAGATGGAATTGAAAAAGTGATAGATAGATAACCAGGCAGAAAGGGAAAGTTACACAGCGCACATCTGATCTGAGCACTGTGGAGCCTCTGATGTGCACAGAGAATGAAATGTGAGGAATTCTTATTGCATTTGAAACCCCTATGGTTTTGTTGTTGTTGTTGCTTGTGGGGGAGGAGGCAACTGGGAGGGAAATGTAAGAAGCTGACTTGTATCAGTTTGGTGTATTCTTCTTCTTTGGCGATCACTCATAGCTGAGTAACA
The DNA here is from genome assembly GCF_963506605.1 of Zootoca vivipara. Classification (NCBI taxonomy): domain Eukaryota; kingdom Metazoa; phylum Chordata; class Lepidosauria; order Squamata; family Lacertidae; genus Zootoca; species Zootoca vivipara. Next base: position 17,855,977 of record NC_083280.1, on the reverse strand, counting down.
ATGACTCCGTAAGTAACTGTGGAGGCCAATTCTGAATCCACACATCCTTCCACAGTGGGGACATTGGTTTCCGGGCGGGAGTTGATCACAGTGTGGATTTGCCAAGTGTGCCTTCCTCTTAACATGTTTCTCCCTTGCATACTGAGTTCGAGTGTCTTCAAAGCCCATGACACGTTTGGTCAAGGCTATTCTCCAACTGGAGCACTCGCAGGCCAGTGTTTCCCAGTTGTCAGTGTTTATGCTACATTTTTTAAAAGATTTGCCTTGAGACAGTCTTTAAACCTCTTTTGTGGACCACCAGCATTACACTTTCCATTTTTAAGTTCGGAATAGAGTAGTTGCTTTGGAAGACGATCATCAGGCATCCGCACAACATGACCAGTCCAACGAAGTTGATGTTGAAGAATCATTACTTCAACACTGGTGATCTTTGCTTCTTCCAGTACACTGATATTAGTTCGCCTGTCTTCCCAAGTGATGTGTAAAATTTTTCGGAGACACTGTTGATGGAATCTTTCGAGGGGTTGGAGATGGCGTTTATAAGTGGTCCATGTTTCACAAGCATACAGTAAGGTTGGCAGTACAATAGCTTTGTAAACAAGCATTTTGGTTCCTTTCGAATGTCCCAGTCCTCAAACACTCTGCACTTCAATTGGGAGAAAGCTACACTTGCAGAGCTCAAGCAATGCTGGATTTCGGCATCAATGTTGGCCCTTGTGGAAAGATAATTGCCTAGGTAGGAGAAGTGATTGACATTTTCCAACGTTACACCATTGAGTTGGATTTGTGGCCTAGTTTCGTCTACTATTGTGGCAGCCAATGTGGACACCGCAAGATGTTGTTGGACTCCAACTCCCTTCATGCTAGACCAATGGTTGTGTGGGCTGTTTTATTATGATCCTTTGCATGCAGAGCAGGAAGAAAAATGCCCATGGCATGTAAACAAGCAGAAGATCCCAGGTTCAATCCTTAGCATCTCCAGGTTAGGTTGCCTGGGAGAGCCCCTTCCCTGGAAAGCTACTGCCAGTCAGTGAAGACAATACTGAACCAGATGGAACATTTGTCTGACTCAGTAGAATGTGGCTTCCTAGGTTTTAATAATAATAATAATAATTTATGCCACCCATCTAATTGGGTTACCAGAGCCACTCTGGGCAGCTTCCAACAAATTAAAACACAGTAATACATATATATGTATAAGTATATGTATATGTACACCAAGGAACACTTTTAGTTTCAATAAAACCAGCCCAAATGACTCAGATCAGTTTTGTCCAGCAAATGAAAAGCAGGATAAAACCAGTTGGCATAAAACCAGGAGATGGAACTTTAATCCACACAGAAAGTTCAGTGAAGTAAGAGCTTTGTTGTTGTTTAGTCGTTTAGTCGTGTCCGACTCTTCGTGACCCCACGGACCATAGCACGCCAGGCACTCCTGTCTTGCACTGCCTCCCGCAGTTTGGTCAAACTCATGTTCGTAGCTTCGAGAACACTGTCCAACCATCTTGTCCTCTGTCGTCCCCTTCTCCTAGTGCCCTCAATCTTTCCCAACATCAGGGTCTTTTCCAAGGATTCTTCTCTTCTCATGAGGTGGCCAAAGTATTGGAGCCTCAGCTTCATGATCTGTCCTTCCAGGGAGCACTCAGGGCTGATTTCCTTAAGAATGGATAGGTTTGATCTTCTAGCAGTCCATGGGACTCTCAAGAGTCTCCTCCAGCACCATAATTCAAAAGCATCAATTCTTCGGCGATCAGCCTTCTTTATGGTCCAGCTCTCACTTCCATACATCACTACTGGGAAAACCATAGCTTTAACTATACGGACCTTTGTCGGCAAGGTGATGTCTCTGCTTTTTAAGATGCTGTCTAGGTTTGTCATTGCTTTTCTCCCAAGAAGCAGGCGTCTTTTAATTTCGTGACTGCTGTCACCATCTGCAGTGATCAAGGAGCCCAAGAAAGTAAAATCTCTCACTGCCTCCATTTCTTCCCCTTCTATTTGCCAGGAGGTGATGGGACCAGTGGCCATGATCTTGGTTTTTTTGATGTTGAGCTTCAGACCATATTTTGCGCTCTCCTCTTTCACCTTCATTAAAAGGTTCTTTAATTCCTCCTCGCTTTCTGCCATCAAGGTTGTGTCATCTGCATATCTGAGGTTGTTGATATTTCTTCCGGCAATCTTAATTCCGGCTTGGGATTCATCTAGTCCAGCCTTTCACATGATGAATTCTGCATATAAGTTAAATAAGCAGGGAGACAATATACAACTTTGTCGTACTCCTTTCCCAATTTTGAACCAATCAGTTGTTCCATATCCAGTTCTAACTGTAGCTTCTTGTCCCACATAGAGATTTCTCAGGAGACAGATGAGGTGATCAGGCACTCCCATTTCTTTAAGAACTTGCCATAGTTTGCTGTGGTCGACACAGTCAAAGGCTTTTGCATAATCAATGAAGCAGAAGTAGACGTTTTTCTGGAACTCTCTAGCTTTCTCCATAATCCAGCGCATGTTTGCTATTTGGTCTCTGGTTCCTCTGCCCTTTCGAAATCCAGCTTGCACTTCTGGGAGTTCTCGGTCCACATACTGCCTAAGCCTGCCTTGTAGAATTTTAAGCATAACCTTGCTAGCGTGTGAAATGAGCGCAATTGTGCGGTAGTTGGAGCATTCTTTGGCACTGCCCTTCTTTGGAATTGGGATGTAGACTGATCTACATCCCAATTCCAAAGAGCTTAGCAACTCTATTTTTTATTTTTCTTAAAGGCTATGGGCTGCTCATGTTGCTTCATCAACCCTGCCTACCCACCTGTTGTGTTTCCTGCCCCCTCCCTTCGCAGCTCACCCCCAAACACCCATACCCACCCCATCACAGCTTGCCCAAACCCTTCTTCCCTCATCCTCAGCAGAGGTCTTTCACGTTCCTTCCTACCCGATCCTTTAAAATTGAAATGGTAAAGATTTAACCTGTGACCTTCTGTGTACATGCCCATTGCTCTGCCACTGAGCTGCATTTCCTTCCCAAAGTAGCACACCAGCAGTGTGGGTGTGATCTCCCCCGATAGATCCCCCACATGTATTTATTCACCCAGCTTTTATGCTCTGAAGAGGACCTCTGTATTCATTGAAAATACAATGTTGGGAAGAAAACCTTCCGAGTTCTTTGCTCACCATTATACACTGGCTTCTGAGATCCTTTGAAAAAGCAAATGTAACTATTATTTTGTCCATTTCCTACATATATGGCAGTTTTCAGCACTTGGTTTACTAATTGCTTTTGGATGCTTGTAAAACACAGCCTTCATATCCAGCCCATATGTTTAAAACCTGACAAGCTCTCCAGAAGCCCCCAAAAGAGACATTGCAAGAAGTTTACTGGCCACATTGTCAGTAAGTTTGAGAGAGAAAAAAGTCTCTCATAGTGGATCAGCAGCCAGACGTTTTGTCTTCAAAAACAGCATTGAGCCCCATTCAATGTGCTTCCCTCTCTCAGACTGGCAGCAGAGGCCAGTAGTGTTATGTAAATGTTGCATTACGATGCACTCAGCCAGCCAGCAGAACATCATATCCCTCTTCAACCTCTCCTGAAAACTGTCGATAACAAGTAGCACATTAGATGTCCAAGACTGAAATCTTTACCTTTGAGACTTGCTTTTGGAAGGTGTATGGACACTGGGGTGGATAAAATTAGAAATAAGCAAAACTGTCAATTTGAGTTACAGGTAGGTAGCCGTGTTGGTCTGAGTCGAAACAAAATAAAAATAAAATTCTGTCAATTTGAGTTTTCCTGTTTCTCTCTCTCTCTCTCTCTTGTTTTTTGTTTGGTTGTGAATTCAATTCTTCACATAGCCATATTAGTATGTGAATTATATTTGTTTTTAAATTTTACCAGCAATTTACAGCCAACTTCTCTCGAGCTACACTTTTTAGTATGCACTTTTATGTAATACAATGCACCGTTGCACATTATTTTCACCTATATATGCATCTTTATGCATACCTTACAGTAGTATTTGCATTTCTGTATACATTACTTGGCTGGAGAACAGCATTGCAAAATTCAGAGAAATGCAAAGTTCAAAGGACTGTGAGGACTGCATTGTATGTCTCTCTGTTGGATGTAAAAGGTAAAGGACCCCTGGGTGGTTAAATCCAGTCAAATTTGACTATGTCATGCAGCACCCACCTCTGCGTTTCGGGCCAAGGAAGCTAGCATTTGTCCACAGACATCTTTTTCCAGGTCATGTGGCCAGCATGACTAAACCACTTCTGGCGGATGAAACACCATGATACAAAGGTGCAAGGGAGTGAGCATGAGTGAGAGGGGGCATGGCCTCCATCAAGGTTGTATCTCAATTCGCTTCCTTCTCATGGAGGGTATGGTTGTGCGTTTGCAGGAAGTAATGGTTAGCTCTCCCTCCATACAAATTTCAGTCCCAATTCTGATCAGATTCTCCCTGTGGCAGTTAACGTTTAAAGTACAAACAATATATAGGCACCTTCAGCTTCATTCTTCACTATGTTATATGGTGAGGAAAGAGATAACTAACTTTGAACTGAGGTCAAATGGGGGCACCAGTCACGGGGAACCAAAAGAGAGCCCTGCTGGATCAGACAAAAGGCCTATCTAGTGTGGCATCCTGGTTGGCCCACAGGTAGGTCATGAGTGCAATAGCCCTCTCTGTCAAGGCTTCAGGGAATGACAATCCCTCCCCCAGTGGCAGTCAAAAAGCAGATAACCAAAAAGAGTTCTTACCACATAATTTATTCAGTATTCACAAAGGAATGCTGTCTCTATTAAATAATGGTGTTGCTCCAAGTAAAGTCTAACCCCCTCTGTCTCTCTTATTCTACATCAGGGGTCGGCAAAGCTTTTGTGGCTTGGGCTGGTTCATGGTCCCGCAGATACCGCGGTGGGCAGGAGTGTGCACACACGCGCGCACACACACACACACATGCACGAACACTATTTCCAGTGCGCCTTCTGGCGCGGAGGAGGCGTGCACAGCTTCCCATTGGCTACAGGAGCTTCCTGCAGCCAATGGGAAGCTGGCCAGCATCACGGAAGGCGCCCCCGCTCTGCTCCACGCCAGTTTAGCGTGGTGCACATGAACCAACCAAGCAGGTGGTGGGGGGTCCCTGAGCGGGCGGCGGGGGTCCATGGGCTGGTCAAATGACCGCCATGGGCCGCTTGTGGCCCATGGGCCTGTAGAGAAAATGCGGAAGACCATTGTAATTTCAAGGAGTTAGGTGACATGTCTCTTTCCTTTTTACATCCCTGGTTGAAGGCTTGCTGATTTATGATAGTTTAATTTGCTTTTCACACACCTGTGTCAGGAGTTTCCTGGGTCTCCTGCGTTCTAAGTGCTGATTGGCTAGTGGGGAGGATACCCAGTTGCAGTGAGTGGGGTTGGAGACTCTCAGCTGCTCCTCAGTATCCTGGGCTGACCCAGTGTCCTGGGCTGACCATGAGTGATGCCTACTAACCAGGTGCACTCAATTACATCAATGTTGGCTATAAAAGCTGTAGGTTGAAGAGGCTCAGTGAGCTTCTTCACAGATTGAGGTACCTGATGCTGTGGGGCTGTTGGCTGGGGTGTCTCTTGCTGCTCTACCTGGGACTCCAGGTGGCTGAAGGGGAGATTGTGTAACTCCTGTCTGGTAAGCCATTATGTGTGTTCTGTATGCCTGCTGTTGTTTCTTTGACCTTACACAAATAAAGCATTGCTTTTTCTTCACCCACTGGTGTGCTTATTGACTCCAGATCCAGAAAGAACCCCGCCCTTGGCAGAACAGGGCCTTAGGTTGCCGACCCCTGTTTCTATGTCATCCTTGCGCTGGCTGAACTGAGCTTTCTGCCACTGAGTTTTCTGTTCTATCACTCTCAGTGCCTGCCTAGTCCCGGGAGGGGGGGGGGGAATCAGGAATGCTCTCCAAAGACACTGAGCCTGCCAGCTTATTCTCCCCCAGTGCTTCTACCTGCTGCTCCCCCAATATTTCCCAGCTTTCCCCCTCTGCAGCCTCTGAACTGTGCCCTTTTGCAAACCACTGTTCTAAAACTGGAAGGTGTAGAGAGAGGGGGGCGGTGTCCACCATTCCTCCTCAGTCCAGCCCCTGACACACTCCTACTTTTGTTCGTCAGTCATCTTGCTTCTGATCCCAAAGGTGATACACATCCATCATAACTAGTAGCTATCTGCAGCCTCATCCTCCATGAATTTGTCTGATCCTATTGGTAGCCATCAATGTATCCAGCGGTAGCCAATTCTACAGTTTAAATATGTGCTGTGAGAAGAAGTACAACCTCTTGCCTGCCCTGAAAAATATGTGTTCCTGGCTGTTAATAGCTTGTTAATAGTTAACTTCCCTGAATGCATCTAATCCTTCTTAACAGCCACCACTGAATCTTTGATCTTATGAGCATTCATAGACGAGGGTGGTTATGAATCTCTTCCAGCAAAATTCCAGTTCGGAGTTGCAAAGCCTCGTCATTTAGCACACAATTCCTCGCAACATTATTAACCCAGCAAACCCTCATGCAGTAAGAATATGAAAGCAGACGGGCTTAATTACTGTCAGCAGCACATATTTTAAATAAATAAATAATGCCCCACATTTCTTTGGCATTTTGTAAAAACCAAGCTGGTAATTATGTTTACTTAATTCATTTCTGTTTATCTAATACACTACAATAAGAGAAAAAATGGGAAAGTGATTGGACTGCAATGCCCTGGTTGAGTATCTGTAATGTAAATGTTATAAAATATATCTTTTTTTCAAGCTTATATGCCAGAGCAGACTATTTTTGGAAGGTTTCATTCATTTGGCTGAGTTCCAAAACGATTTAAAGTGTCAAGAAAAAGAGAGAGATAAAAATAGCTCCTCGGAAGATAAGTAATCGTGCTTAAATAACACACAAATTATTAAAAATAATGTTCCCCCAAATTTATACAAATTAGATATAGCAGGGTTGTTTTATATTCATTGGAATATTTGCCCAGATGGTGGTGGAAACTGTGAAAGCCTTAGGTCTGGGTGGGTAGAAAAAATATTTTCTGAAGATGTGTCAGGAAAACGTGCCGAATGCTGGCATGGTCTCAGAGAAAACAGCATTTTAGCCCTCATTGCATCTTCCACCATATTATTGGACTGGCATCCATAATCTTTTCCATTTAGAGGTGTGTTTCAAAGGCTTGCTCTGGTCATGAGGCTGGGAATTCCCCACAATATCTCATTAGGCTTGTCGAAGGAAGGTATGTGCAAATGAGAACAGATGAGCATGTCAGCATAAGTTATTGTGGCAATTTGCAAAGCTGTTTAATGAGATATTTTTGGAGCTCATAAAAGGGGAGAGCTGTCATTAAACAACTGTATGATCATTTTATTTTGATATGGGAGGAGAGCTGATATTTTGTCAAATGTGACATCTCTTCTGGGTGAATTTCTTAGTACATGGGACCCAAATTTTTGCTTTTACAGAGATCCAAGCACCCCTTTGTAAGAGAAAAAAACCATTTTACTGAACACTTTGTAAGAGAAAAAGTTTGAAAGATTTGGCTATAGAGGCAACCATTTCACTGCACCCTCCTGTCCCCATACAGACAACAACAACGAAATAGTAATAGTGATAATAATAGTAATAATAATGCTATAATATTTATACCCCACCCATTTGACTGGGTTGCCCGAGCCACTCTGGGCAGCTTCCAACGTAACATAAAACCACAGCAAACTTTAAAAACTTCCCTATATAGGGCTGCCTTCAGAGGTTTTCTGTAAGTCAAATAGTTGCTTATCTTTTTGACATCTGATGGGAGGGCATTCTACAGGGTGGGTGCCAATACTGAGAAGGCCCTCTGCCTGGGTCCCTGTAACCAGAAGGCCCTTGGAACCAGACCCCAGTGTCTGGACTGAATGATGGGGGTGGAAACATTCCTTCAGGTATACAGGGCTGGGGATGTTTGGGGCCTTAAAAATCAGCACCAACACTTTGAATTGTGCTTGGAAACTTACTGGGAGCCAATGTTCTACATTGGGGTGGGGGTGGGGTGGAGATAAGGATCTGGCCTACCAGTTTGATCCAGTTCCCTACCCTTGCTCTAAGCTATTCCACCTCTTCTGAATACCATACTTTCTCCTGCCCACCACGTATTAAATTGTGGCATCCAACACCCTCTCTCAAAATTACCAAGGCATATATTGGTCTCCTTCATTATTATTCTTATTTTTTAATGGTGCAGCTTAAAACCACATGTGGACAAACTAAAAAAGCTACAATATCAGTAGCCTCCAAAAACCAACATCACAATCAACAAATTTAAAACAGCGGAACAAATCTATGATAAGTTTCAAGAAAATGGTCAAAGAATCTATAATTCTTCATTTTAGGTTTCACAAGTTTGACATTTGGAATATCCATTGGATTCTGATTTACAGAGCTTGCTTAACCATTAAAATTTGCAATGTGGTTGACAGAGGATGGGCTGAACTCAGAGAAAGGGTTAAATGTGATTCATTTCTGACCTCTTCTAAGGTTGCTTTCCTTGGTAGTTTAATCTGAAACCCAAATACAGAAGATTAATTGCCCTGTCCTGATTTTAATTAAGACCATCCACCTTTTATTACTCTGCTGCACCACAACTAGAACTCTATTGTCTGTCCCAGCCTCATTGTTCCACCAGATGAGGACAGAACAATACAATACATTACCTTTTATTCCACTGCCAAGATAAGTTTGATGTATAGTCATCAACATTCAACAAATGCTGATTGGATATCTGCACAAAATGTATCATAGGTGTACAGGTGGAACCTGCAATGTGGAATGCTGCCATTCAAGATTCCAGCCACTCCAAGAGAATCTTTCCCACTTCCTGTTCTGGGGGTTCTCTGACATCTCCAGAGCCTTTTTGGGCAAGGCATGGGACACAAGCACAAGAGGAAGGTGGAAAGTTCCAAGGATGAATTATTGCACAGATGGGTCAGGTTAGGTGGAGACCATCCTATTAATTTTTCTGATGGTGCTGGAGCAGAGCTCTTTTCAGGGGTGTACCCAGGATCAAAACTGTGGGGGGGGGGGCAAAAGAGGGGAAGAGAGAGGGAAGGAAGGAGGGAGGGAGGGAGGGAAGAGAGGAAGAGGGGGCAAGAGAGGGGAAGAGAGAGGGAAGGGAGGGGTTTGTGTGAGAGAGAGAGGGGGGGAAGGAAGGAAGGAAGGGGTGAGAGAGAGGAGAGAGAAGGGAGGGAGGAAGAGAGAAAAAGGAAGAAAGAAAGGGTGGGAAGAAAGGATGGAGCTCCTGTCCGCCCCTCCCCCCCCCAGCTCAGGCTGCTCCTCCACCCTCCCACGTTCCTGTCGCTGGCTGCAGCCGTGGAGGGGGCGAAAACAGCCCAATTTCAGGCTGCTTCTCGCCCTCCCCACGTTCCTGTCACTGGCTGCAAACACGGAGGGGGTGGAAACAGCTCGATTTCCATAACCCACAGCGACTTTTCCCCTTCAGTTTTTAGAGGGAAAAAGTGTGGGTTATGGTCCGTAAAATACGGTATTTATTTATTTATTTATTTATGCTTCTGGGGGTGCAGCTGCCCCCCCTGCCCCTCGTTGGGTACGCCCATGGCTCTTTTACAACTTTTTTCACTGTTACACCAAAAAAATTAAAGTGGCAATAAACATTATAGGACAGCGTCAAGAATGCTGAGCTCCCCAATAGGCATAATGTTACATATTACACATTTCAGGGGGAGAGGACTTGACTCAAAGCTACCCTGTGCTTCTTGAAATCTGTAGTTCTCATCTTCTCCCGTTCTGTATTATATCTGTGTCTTGATCTTAAAAAGCATTTAACTGGTTGCTTTTTGTTGAGCTTTTTTATTTGCCTGATGGTTAAATTGCTCTTTACTATGTTGGCGCACATTATTTTTATTGTTTTATTGACTTGTTATTTCATTGTCCATTTTATTGTTGATAGATGCCTTGGTTGTTTTTGATGGGGTTTTTTGGGTTTGTTTGTTTGTTGTTGTTGTTTTACTGGAAAGAATGAGTATGCATTTAACAAGCAAAGAGCCTGGTGCCTTAAAGGCAGATATGGAGGACTAAAATGTAATGCATCTTACTTAATTTTAATATGAGGGTGATATTGCCTCTGCATCCCGTGTGTGTGTGTGTGTGTGTGTGTGTGTGTGTGTGTGTGTACAGAGAGAAGAGTAGTGGTGGTGGGGAGTGTCAAATTTTGCTTCATCTACTTCCTAGGGTAAACCTGTACAGTATTGTCCCTATTGCAGAGCTTAAAATGACAGTTCATTCTTCTTCTGCCAAAGCGGATATACTCATTGGTGGGTGTGTTCATATATATTACTCTCCCCCCCCCTGAAAAAAGGTGGAAGCTGTTTTTGCCCTGTTCCAGTGCCTCTGCTATTATTCCTTCTTGCCTACTTCCACTGACTGTTCTACTATGCTGAGCTGTCAATCACTCTTGCTAGATACATGTTCTCTATATAAAGCAGCAAGCACTAGCAGGACTATTTGATTTCCAGTCATTTCTCATGTAGGCTATGAAACCCTGGGGGTGAATCCCACCATCTGTAGGTTGGACTCACGAACAATGCGACTACTCCAACATGCCTGCTAGTTATGGGTCTCATCATTACCACAATTGTCAGCGCCTCTCTAGCTCCTAGCCATGCAACATCTGCTCCCAGACTCCGAATGTTATCTGCCACTAATTAAGAAGCATTTCTTCTTTTCTCCAGCTGACCTAGTTCAATCCTTCGCCGAAACGCCCGGAGAGGTTGGTGGCTGATTTGCGAATGGGCCACCCCCCAAATCTGTTCCACTTGCTCAAAGAATTTAAGGCACAGCATGGAACAAATGAAAAGATCACATGGGTTGCCTTGGGGCTATAGAGAAAGATTGTACCCTCCTTGTCCACTGCATTGAGGTTGGCAGTGAACGCCCATGATTTGTTGATTCATCCCATTCTGGAAGTCGTAAACTACAGGAGTGGAAGAACTCAATTATTTCTCAGCATAGGGCAGAACCACCGCAAAGATATTTGGTGTTATCGGGGATCATTATTCAAAACAAAAACAACTCTCGACTGAGTTGGATTAGGGCTGTTTTACACACCACACAGGACAAAATGAGTTAGCCCAGGACTGACCTAAGACATTTCGCTGCCTGAGGCAAAGGGCATCTCCCCATCCCCAATCCTACCTGTATGTATAGAAGTCAACTGGGGTGACAGTTGTTTCATCAACTCTAGCAAACGGTGTATCTATGATGGCACCCAAGGGCAGAAGCCTAGTTTAGAGGGGTGCAACTCTGCTCTTGAATTCAGAGTTTATTCAAAAAAATGTGTGAAATAAGGTTTAGGTGCAGTTGGGCATATGGGTTTTAATAAAGAGCTGGGAAGTTTACAGAAAGGAAATATGAAGAGATAGAAAATGAAGATGAATTTCCTTTCAAATCTTCATAACCTTATATTTATATTATGGGACTAGTTACTTGACCAGTTAAAGACAATTATTAATTCATGCTGAACTCAACTTAAAATATATATGTTGTTGTTGTTGTTGTTTAGTCGTTTAGTCGTGTCCAACTCTTCGTGACCCCATGGACCAGAGCACGCCAGGCACTCCTGTCTTGCACTGCCTCCCGCAGTTTGGTCAAACTCATGTTCGTAGCTTCGAGAACACTGTCCAACCATCTCGTCCTCTGTCGTCCCCTTCTCCTAGTGCCCTCAATCTTTCCCAACATCAGGGTCTTTCCCAAGGATTCTTCTCTTCTCATGAGGTGGCCAAAGTATTGGAGCCTCAGCTTCACGATCTGTCCTTCCAGGGAGCACTCAGGGCTGATTTCCTTAAGAATGGATAGGTTTGATCTTCTTGCAGTCCATGGGACTCTCAAGAGTCACCTCCATAGACTCTTGAGGTAGGTGGTGCTATTTTTCCAGGAACTGAACATGAATGCCTCCCTTGTTCTCTTATAATGGCAATGGCCATTATAGGTGTGTAGGGATAAAGTTGTTACATACCAGTACAAACACAGAACAGAATATTGCACAGTTGTGACCCGCCACCTTCTCTAACATTACGCTGAGCATGTTAAAATTTTCTTTTGTTTCAAGATGATAAGATTTGTCACCATCTGCGACTGGGTGATTGTGAGCAGTTTTGCTTGCAAGCCTCTGAAAAACAAACAAACAAACACCAAATCCCTTAAACCACATCTGTTCTCTTGCTTTAGCTGTGCCTTTCGCTTTTTTAACCCACAGGAGCACTGATGCTCTAGGATTCCATTCAACGAATGATGGCATCTTGTTACAGATATTCATTTTCTGAATCAACTGGGAGTCTGTTTCAGCTTGTGCTGATGAGACATTCAGCATCCGCACTATGCTGGGGCTTACCTGCTAGAAGATGCACCATGAGTTCTATGGCATATCTCTATGCATCAGAGAATGCAAGGAAGTGAACCAAAAGCGACAGCATCATCTTGAAAACATAGGAAGCTATGTTACACTCACCACTGGTCCATCTAACTCAGTATTGCTTACACTAAGTGGCAGGGATGCATCTACCAAGATTTAACTTCTAAGACCTTGGAAAGGGAGTAGAATTCTGAACAGCACTTGCTTTCTGGTTCACGCTAATAAAACTTTAACAACTAAACAGCAACATAGGACTGAAATAGGCACAGGCTTTTTTTGCTTTTTCCAGGGACAAGCACCAAAATAATAAGAGATTTCCTCTGGTAAATGGGGGCACTTGGTAAATGTGCAGCACCCATCCTTGTCACAGAACAATTCCCAGGATTTCTACTTGGGACTTTGGGTAGCTGTTAAGTTGCTTAAACCTGCTCTGCAAATATTCTCTAAACAAAATTTACTGATTCTGAAGCTGTTTTAGCCCTGCCCTCAACTGTTCCCCCCTTCTGTTTTCTTTCTTCTAGTAGGCATGAAAAAAGTTATTCCTTCTTTTATGAATTACTTCCCAATAAGCATCTCAAACTGATTTTCCAGGGCAATAAAAACATACGTAAAATAATGGTATATGTAAAAACAGTTAAAACCATTACATGTATTTAGGCACCAAGCCAAACCTTTCCCCTATAACCAGGCCTTTGGCCTTAAACTATCTGTGCCCTTTTAGGCGTGGGTGGGATATTTTTTCATGTATTTCTTTCTCCTGTTGGTTTTAATGGAGCCATGCAGGGGGGGGGGGGGTTGGGGTTTTTTTAATGTCTGTTTTATTGTAAGTTGCTTTGGGTTGCCCTGAGAAAGTTAAATAAATAAATATTTTTAAAAACCAGTTACAGGTAGGTAGCCGTGTTGGTCTGAGTCGAAGCAAAATAAAAAAAAATCCTTCAGTAGCACCTTAAAGACCAACTAAGTTTATATTTTGGTATGAGCTTTGGTGTGCATGCACACTTCTTCAGATACAGATGTGTATCTGAAGAAGTGTGCATGCACACGAAAGCTCATACCAAAATATAAACTTAGTTGGTCTTTAAGGTGCTACTGAAGGAATTTTTTTATTTTAAAAACCAATTTCACTATGGAATTTCCCTGTTGGGTTAAAAGCTCCACTTAGAAGGCTTATTGAAATATGACAAAGAGGTGTTCTTTATTCCAGCTGGGCTGGGTTAGATAAGCCATCCCTAACCTGTTGCCCTCCAAATGTGTTGGTCTCTAGTGAGCAACACAGGAAGCTGCTGTATGCAGAATGAGACTGCAGGGCCATTGAGTTGAGGTCTTCTTCTACACTGATTGGCAGCAACTCTGAAGCCTTACAGGCAGGGGACATTCTCAGCCCTAGCTGTGGATGCTGAGGACTGAAGCTGCGGCCATATGCATCCTACCCCTCAACTGTCCCAATTTGAGTGGGGCACCCCAGAATTACAGAAGCCACCCTGGCACCTAATTAGATCCAGTCCTGAAAGACACGTGTCCCAATTTTCCTCTGTGGCATGTTGGAGGGTATGTATGCATGCAAAGCAGCTGCTTTGCCCCTGAGCTTTGCCCCTTCTCCATCGCCTCCAATCATCCCTGAGCTTTGGACATAGCAGCTGGAACAGCTGGGAGCTGCAGTCCAAAACATCTGGAGGAACCAAGGTTGGAGAAGGCAGGCCTAGGAGCACAACATCCAGCTGCGTCGAAATCATAACGATGAAACTAACAATATTAGAAAATACACTTCGGGGATCTGGCAGCAAGAAAGGGGAAGTACAGGTGTTTGCTGACAGTACACATCTCTTCACCAGGAGTTGGCCCGCCTCTGTTATGTTATTCCCTTCCATTTACTACTTGAGTGTAAAGGTTATACATTTACAAAAGCAAACAAAACATGACACCCTGCCAGAACATCACAGAGCATCCGGGCTTGCTCTATTAAATATTAACAAGTAAAACACAACTGCCTACTTTCTGAGTACTGTATCAGAAAGGAACAATATGTAGGGGAGCTCAGCTCTTTAATGAGGGAAACAGCGCAAATTGTATCTTGCTCTCCCTTCGTTTTCCAAAAAGAGAGAGAGTCATAAAATGCAACCGATCTAGGAAAGATGTAAAGTTAAACCTGTTGTGCATTTTCTGTAGTCCTGAAATGTTCTAAAGATTCAGAGTGGTGGATCCAAGAACCCACGTATTGATCCTAGAAGTTATCAAGAAGGAACTTCTATATATTTCATCTCCCTTACTAGTTTTCTTCTTTCAGTTAACTCTAAATATCAGAACATAAGAAAACAGCATATATCACAAATATGAAACAAATCAAAGCCGCATTCATGTCAAAACAATAATCTCCAAAGCCTATTAAATTAATTTTAGTATGCTTCCTGTCAATGCACAAAAAAAGCTATTGAGCGAGGGGCTTTCAGTATGCCCAAAGGCCAACATGCCTACCCAGGGTCTTCTGAGTGTAAAAAGATGTCTGAATCAACCCTTTTTTGACCCAAGATTAGGGATGGGGATAATTTCAGGTTGGTTAACTTCTTCTTCTTCTTCTTCTTCTTCTTCTTCTTCTTCTTCTTCTTCTTCTTCTTCTTCTTCTTCTTCTTCTTCTTCTTCTTCTTCCACCCTATAATCGGAGGTCTCAGGGTAGTTCACATTAAAGGATCTCAGTATATAAAATAAAAATAAAAGCAATAACCCAATAATACCCCCCAAAAGAGCCACATTTAAAAAGGGTATGCAGTGTTGATCAGGTCAATCAAAGGCCTGGTTAAAAAGGAATGCTTTTGCCTGGCATCTAAAGGTGTATAATGAAGGCACCAGGTGAATTTCCCTGGGGAGGGCATTCCACAGATGGGGAGCCACTGCAGAGAAGGCCCGTTCTCATGTTGCCACCCTCGGAACCTCTCAAGGAGGTGGCACACGAAGGAGGGCCTCAGAAGGTGATCTCAGGGTCCCGGTAGGTTCATAGGGAAAGAGGCGGTCCTTTAATATTAACCTATTAATTCACACAACTGAAATGTGACTTCCCTTGAAATACTGTGATTTGCTTCTCCAACCAAAAATATATGTATGGGGGGGGCATCGTATTAGGAAAAGAATATTGCAAAAATGTGTACATTAGAAGAAATGAACACTGGAATGCGAGCACATATTCATAGGGATTTGGGGGACACACAGGGGAAAGAGAGGATCAGAAGTTATGTTTCATAAGTGCAATTCACTCATGCACCATCACATTCAAACCCAAGTAAGGAAGCAGTCATGCCCTGTCCAGAATGCAACAGACTTCATTCTGGAACCTGTAGGCTGGTCTGGGACTGTCTTCATCCATCTAATGGAGAACTATTAGGGCTGAAGGGAGAAATGTGGGCTCAGCTTTCAGGGATAACTTTTGTGAGTCCTGGAGGAGTCGCTCCTTGCCTCTCATGCCTTTTCCTCACTTGGCCTGAGAGGATGGAGCCTTGATTGACTCCAGCTACAAAAGCAGAGGCTTCTGAACAGACACTTGGGCTGGGGTAATGCTTAAGGGTTTTTGTTGGGGTGGGAGCGGGTTTGCTGCTGTTATTGATATTATTTTTCCGTATCTTTATTTTTAGATCTTGTTATAATTTATGTGGAAATTGTTTGATCTCGTAGTGTATTTTTTGATGTGTTTTATACCGTGTTTCTCCAAAAATAAGACACCGTCTTATATTTATTTTTCCTAAAAAAAACCCACTATGGCTTATTTTCAGGGGATGTCTTTTTTATTATTATTAAGTATGGTACAGTTTAACATACAAGGTTAAACTGTCTATCAGTATGGCTTATTTTGGGGGCATGGCTTATATTCCTTGAATGCTTAAAAATCCTGCTATGGCTTATTTTATGGCTACGTCTTATTTTCGGAGAAACAGGGTGTATTGTTTACGACTGCTTTTGTAATTATGCAAATATTTCATGTTGTAAGGCTCCTTGAGCATGGTTTTAACTATGGAAAAATGGCATACAAATAAAATGATTGCGAAAACATACATGGTTACTGGCAACTCTGCTTCAGCACCCCTATTTTGCACACAAGTGAATTCTCCAGGGGTGTCAAAAGGTAGCTCATCTGTATTTAAAATATTGGGATATTCTGTTCATGGAGAATCTTGCCTGATAAGGATACAGATTTGAACCTTAACTTTTTTTCTGCTGGAGAAGAATTGACTGGACTACTCAAAGAAGGGTCAATCGCCTCCGCAGTTCTCATAACTGTTTTCCATCCTCTTCTCAAGCTGGCAAGTTGTTTTTGCCTGGAGCCAGAATATTGCTCATTAGCAGAATGGCACAGGTACATGTGGCAATGTCAGTCCAGCTTATGAGCTCTCCATCTCCTAGTTAACTCTGTAACTTTAGGATAGCAGTTGAGTAGCTCTTTTTCATGGAGCGAAAAAATATTTGCAGAGTTCATGTGGCAAACAAGCATGGGTTGACTGCGCTTACAAAAACAGACAATGCTAATTGCTTCGGGGCAAGTCTGGGGATTCCCCCCCCCACCTGAAACCAGCATAGATTAGCAATAAAACTCACATTTTGTGGTGCACAGATGGAGGAACAAACAATTCCCCCACTTCCCACTCCCTGCAATTGATTCCAAAATTGAATTCAACAAGCAGATACCTACATGCATAAAAAAAACAACAGCAGCCCATCACTAAACACCTGGGGAATAAATGATGATTGATAACGTCTCAAGAGAGTTCTGTTGACCCTCATAGAGACTGATATGCTAATGCTTTCCAAACACCACATCTAGGTAATGGATGATGAGGTTGATTGACTTTTAATTTTCCTAAACAATATTCACACCAGAGCAGGAATGTGACCCTCCAGACATTGGACTACAATTTCCATCTTCCCTTTCCATTGACCACACCAACTATGGCTGATGGAAATTGTTTACATCCCCCCCATTGAAAATTCTCAAACATGTAGTCTTTTTCTATGCTAGGGGAAGAGGGGAACTTTGCAAGGAACTTTAAAGGGCATGCTTTAAAAGTTTAACTGCCTATATAAACAAACTTTGCTGAATATTTTGTGATTTAAAATCTCTGCTGGCATTCTCTTACCAAAGAATACTTGCTCCAAACTTGGATTTAGGCATCCAGGAAATGTCATTTTTGTTAGCATTTTCACCCCTCCCAATGTGAGAATCAGATAGTCTCCAGAGAGAGAAGTGGGCGGGAACTGTTCCTTCACTAAATTGCCTTCCTGACTCAGCTAATTTAGTAAGGCGTGGTATTGCTATATTGCTCTGTAGCTGTTGTGAGTATCTCTGGCTCTCTGTTATGCTGTGTGTTTGCAGTGAGAGCTGTTTGTAACAGCCTATGTATATATTCTGTAAATAGCTTGAAGTAATAAAGAGGATTAAAAACCTCTGCCGCAGTATCCATTGTTTATCGGGCCAGAAGGTGCTCCAGTCGTCCTGTTAGCCCAGTTGGGGCAGAAGAGGGACTGAAGAAGTGGATACACCTGGCATAAAACCCACACTTTTATACCTATTTTCTCTTTGCCACCAACACAAAACAAAGAAAACCTGTTTCTTCTCTACTAGAAGAGGTTAGGATGAATTTATTACACAACAGTATATGCTAATGTCAAATATAGAGTTTTAAGAAAACAAAATGGAGTATACTCACAAGGAGATATAGGGAAATAGGCAATTTTCCTTCATGTGACTATGCATTGAACATCTTATTTGTTTTCTCTTCAATCTCTTCTATTGATTTTTCCCTGTCCAGGTTTTAACTTGCCCATAGTGGTGAGTGAAGCTGGTGTGTTTGGTAATGAAACATTGCATGGAGAGCACATGGGTTACTTATATTTCTTTTTTTTAAAAAAAATTCCTTCCAGTAGCACCTTAGAGACCAACTAAGTTTGTCATAGGTATGAGCTTTCGTGTGCATGCACACTTCTTCAGATACACTGAAACAGAAGTCACCAGACCCTTATGTATAGTCAGAGGGTGGGGAGGGGCATTACTCAGAAGGGTGGTGGGAATGGGTGATTGGCTGATAAGAGTGGTAAACGTGTTGATGACTGTTAACGACTGCAATTGGTCTTGCAGGAAAAAGCAAGGGGGTGAGAGGGCTGAAAAAAAGCTTTATCATGTATAATGAAATAAGAATCCAATGTCCTTATTCAGACCAGGTCTCTCCATGGTTTTAAGCTTGGTAATGAGTTGCAATTCAGCAACTTTTCTTTCCAGTCTGTTTCTGAAAATTTTCTGTAATAAGACAGCTACTTTGAGATCTTGTATAGAATGTCCTGTGAGATTGAAGTGTTCTCCTACTAGTTTCTCTGTCTTGTGATTCCTGATGTCAGATTTATGTCCATTTATCCTTTGGCGTAGGGTTTGGCCTGTTTGTCCAATGTAGAGAGCTGAAGGGCACTGTTGGCATTTGATGGCATACACAATGTTAGAAGATAAGCAATTAAATAGTCCTGAGATGGTATGTTTGATGTTGTTGGGGCCAGTAATGGTGTTGTCCGGGTGTATGTGGCAGCAAAGTTGGCATCTGGGTTTATTGCAGGCTCTGGTACCAGTGTCCATGTTAAGTCTGGTGGTGGTATTATTGTGGGTGAGGAGTTATTTAAGATTGTGTGGCTGTCTGTAGGCAATGAAAGGTCTTCCTCCCGTATTTCTAAATACTGCTTAGATTTGAACACACACACACACACACACACACACACACACACACACACACACACATGCTCGATAGTTTAGGAAGTTATAATCTATGTAAATCCTATCCTATTTTTTAGCAATTCTCTTAGCCAGGATGCCATTTCTCCAGATTTTTCTTGAATTAATCATGACAAGAGGTTGGCTTCTGAAGAACACAGAATACAATGTGCTTCCTCTGTTTGATTTATACAGTGACATTCTCCACCCAAGTTTTCAGTGTAATTGGATATTCATTACTCTCAGAATCCTAAACAAACCAAGTATAGCTTCTATCTCAGAAGCAGAGAACTTAAGAAGAGCCTGCTTGATCAGGCCAGATTTCCAGCATCATCTTCTCACAGTGGCCAACCAGATCTCTGTGGGTAAACCCACCAGCAGGACCAGAGCATAAGAACCCTCTCCCATCATGTGATTCCCAGTGCCATACATTGTCTAGGCACCATACTCGCAATGCCTCAACAAAGTGGAGATTGTAGGCAATTAAAGTAGCAGCTCCCTGGCTCCAGGTGGAAGCAACACAGTATTCATCAGCATGCTTCTGTTGGCCATTTCTGACACCAACAAAACCTAACAAGGGAAGGCACCACTGTGAGAGGGGAGCTCCCTAAGAAGCACTTTGCTGAGGATTCTCTCTAGACTGTTAATTTATTTACAGACCTTATACCCTGCAGCTTCAACACAATGGTACTTTCAGGGTGGCTCCCATTAACATGGAAGTAAACATGAAAGAAAAAGCTTCAGGTGTGCATTCTTGCACCCTTGTTTATTGGCATGTGGCCAAGGAGTGGAGACGTGACAAATAGCATGGTTCTCTTAAGTGATGGATCCTTTATGCCTACAGCAGCTGTGGGAAAACTTTGGCCCTCCATCAATTTTAGGTGAAAGGTAATGCAGAGAAGTTTTGCTGGTAGGTTCCATGTGGCGCTGTGGGTTAAACCACAGAGCCTAGGGCTTGCTGATCAGAAGGTCAGCGGTTTGAATCCCTGCAATGGGGTGAGCTCCTGTTGTTCGGTCCCAGCTCCTGCCCACCTAGCAGTTCGAAAGCACATCAAAGTGCAAGTAGATAAATAGGGACCACTCTGGCGGGAAGGTAAACGGCATTTCCATGCACTGCTCTGGTTCGCCAGAAGCAGCTTTGTCATGCTGGCCACATGACCCGGAAGCTGTCTGCGGACAAACTCCGGCTCCCTCGGCCTATAGAGCGAGATGAGCGCCGCAACCCCAGAGTCGGACACGACTAGACCTGATGGTCAGGGCCCCCTTTACCTTTAAGTAGGTAGAAGGCAAAGACTTAAGCACTGTTCAGACCATAATGCTCATGCAATTCTTATCTCACGAAGAGAGAGACATGCTACATGCATTTATGCCTCCCCTGTCTTCCATGCTTGCTGCTTTCAGTTGTTCTCCTTGCACTGGGGGGAATTCTGAAGGAGGGAAACCTCTTGAATGCATGTCAGCTGCTCCTGTAAGCTGGAACCCTGCATGTTCCTCCAATATATGGATGGCATGGGGCGAAGGATGCAAAAAACCTGAGCAGAGCTCACACATATGAAAAGGTGGCATATAAAATCAACATCAATTGGCCCAAAGTCTCATGAGATATGCCCAGTAGATGTGAGAGTAGCCCTGTTCATGAACAAGATTTTCCTGTGTCCTTCTTCCCAGTCTAGCCTCTCTCTCGCGCTCTTTTACTTTTACTCTTTTACTTTTGAGTGGCAAAATCTGCCCTCCCCGGGGGGCTCCAGTTTTTAAAAAGATTTTCTTGATTTACAAAAATATGTGCAATGTCTCTCGTAACATTTTTACAAATCAGTTTCGTTTGTTGAGACATTGGGAAGAAAAGGGGAAAAGAGGTAGATGGGGGAAAGATGAGTGGGGGGGTGACAATGTTTCTATTTTACTTAAAATATGTGGGGTTTTTTGTCAGCGTCACTTGTGTAGGTTCTCTGCTGTTCGCTTGTGTTCTTTTGGTGGTGAGATTGAACTGATTCCAAAAAACTGGTTTTGAGTCAGGG
The DNA here is from genome assembly GCF_963506605.1 of Zootoca vivipara. Classification (NCBI taxonomy): domain Eukaryota; kingdom Metazoa; phylum Chordata; class Lepidosauria; order Squamata; family Lacertidae; genus Zootoca; species Zootoca vivipara. The sequence continues at coordinate 17,834,813 of NC_083280.1, read as the reverse complement.
ACTCTTTGCAGGGAATGTGGATTACAGTTTTCAAGTTGTAACAAAGGAAATGAGATGAGTTCCACTTTGCAGAAATGGAAGTGCCTTCTGCTCCTTAAAGTGGGTCTCTGGATCCCAAATATTAGTTGTGTGATATAACAGAAAAGGGACAATTCTGCCCATTCAAAGGGATGCAGGCACATATTTGATTCTCCATGGAAATGAATGGGAGTTGGGAGTGGTACTTGGAATGAACAAATTCAGATTAACTTATTCACTGAATTACGTCAAAAGCGTAGAACATAGACAACAGAAGTTAAGCTATCCCTGTCCAAATAGGGACACAGCTGGGCCACCAGCCAAAGCTTGTGAGAGCCAAGGCAATTGCTGAGCAAAATAAATAAATCATTGCTCACATTACACTGTGTATATCTTTTGAAATTTTCTCATTCTTTTAGGTATACTTTGTACTTCAGCTTGCGAAATTCTGAAGGCTGAAATTAATACAGAGGGTCACATGAATGAATTGTTGAATTAAACTGTGAATTGAACTAGAACAGAATTTGTTCCTTTTTGGAGGGGCGAGCTGGAACTAATTCCTTTTCAAAACAAACTTTCCAAGCGCTAGTCAGGAGAGCTGTGTGTGAGTTATGGAGACCCAGTTCCCAAAACAAATAATTGTGCAGGTTTAATTTTTTAAAGAATGATTTTCTTTAAATTATCTATCTTCCAAAATGATCGTCTGCTGCCTAAAAAAAGATATATCTCTTTTCTGAAAGGAGAGAATAGGTCTGGTTCCTGTTGATTTCCTCTTTGGTTACAAAATCCTGACTCAGGGTGCTGGAAAATGATTTTTCTCAGTATGCATGAGCAGATAGATATCTCATCCCTTTGTACTGTCATGTTGGTAGTCTAACAAGCTGAAAATGCGAGTGTGAAAGGAGAAGACATTTTGGGATCATAGAAACAGGCAGCTAATTTATTGCCAAGACCTACTTCCCTGACAATCTGTAAAAGCTGGATGTGACCCCTTTGGGGATATTTTTACTTGGCAGATGAAGGAAGATTCCCTAACCCTTTATGATACCATGTTCTGCTGTCATTGCAATTGTCACTTATCTAATTGGTTAGCACTACATTCCAATGTAATTTATTGTTATTTAGAACTCTCTCAAACTGACATTCAACACTCTTGTTTTGAGGAGACATGCTCTAGCGAAAAGGCACAGAGCAGCAATCATGTCCCCATTCAGCAATTTTAATGAAGCACCTGCCATTGTTCAGTTATGTGGTCCATAATAAAATATCAGATGCATGGAAAGGGCTGGGGTCAGAAATGCAATGGTCCATTTCACGCTTTTCCCATAAAAAACAAATACATGGTCCTCGTCCCAGTCTGCTGTTGTGAATAGCCTGCATATATGGGGAAGAACTTGCTGTCAGATGTTCTCATATTCCCTTCAAGAGGGCCTCTGATTGACATGGAGAGCCTTACAGAACCCAAACACTGTCTCTATTCATCACAAGTTGCACCACAATGTCCCTGTTAAATGAATTCATTCAATATACTTTTAAGACACTGTGGTCCTCATAATATTAATTCACATGTTCCAAGGCTGGTTTAAAATGGTACTGTGCCAAAGGTTCACACAACATTTTCCTGACCATTTGGTGGAAACACAGGAGCAAAGCAAAGATTGCTTCAAATAAATCAAATCAAATCAAAATTTATTAAACGGTCACAGACCAAATAAAGGTGAACAGTAGGTGAAATTTTCAGTAATAAAATAAATTTTGAAAGATTTCAAAGAAGGTTGTTGTTGTTTAGTCGTTTAGTCGTGTCCGACTCTTCGTGACCCCATGGACCATAGCATGCCAGGCACTCCTGTCTTGCACTGCCTCCTGCAGTTTGGTCAGACTCATGTTGGTAGCTTTGAGAACACTATTCAACCATCTTGTCTTCTGTCGTCCCCTTCTCCTAGTGCCCTCCATCTTTCCCAACATCAGGGTCTTTTCCAGGGAGTCTTCTCTTCTCATGAGGTGGCCAAAGTATTGGAGCCTCAGCTTCAGGATCTGTCCTTCCAGTGAGCACTCAGGGCTGATTTCCTTCAGAATGGATAAGTTTGATCTTCTTGCAGTCCATGGGATTCTCAAGAGTCTCCTCCAGCAGCATCAAAGAAGGAGTTGGAGTTAAAATCACATTTACCTTTTTAGTGATTCAGAGCTCTCTACAACTGACTTATGAGCAACAGCTCTTTCCTTAAAATGTTCCTTTAAGAACATCTTATTGCCCTTAAAATGTCAGAAAAGTGCCCTGCTCACTTACATGGTTACATGGACGAGCTGCCCAACTAGTAGTCCAAGACTTCAGGGGTTTCCCCAACAATGAAGAGTAAAGAAAGACTCATCAGCCACCTTGTTGCAAATTGTTGGAAATAACAGGTGAGGAGAGCACTGTTGCACTCAGGACCTGTTTGTGGGTTTCACATCTTCACATAGACATCTGGTAGCCACTGTGCGAGAAGGATGCTGGAATAGATGGGACTGATCTACCAGGAGTTGTCTTATGTTCTTATACTAAAGCAGGTATGCCAAACCTCCAAGTGTTCCTATTCTGCTTATGTCGGACTCTGTGTACACCCTCGTTACAATCTTCTGATTTCTAAACCTGACACACATAAGAATCACTCCCCTCAAGCATGCAGAACTCATCTATATTTGAGGTTTACTATAAAGCCTAAGCGTCAATTATTGTGACAGAACATTTTAGTGCTTTTACAGGACAAGTCTGTATATATTCCATCTCTGAAGTCAATGGAGAGCTTTAACAGTGGCTCGAGTTAAATGCACCTCAGGAATAGCAAATACTGTTATAAAACATACAGTTGAGGATTTTTTTTATTTTTGTACATATTTTCATTCACATTCTATGTAACAAGTGGTAAATTTCTGCTGCAGCCATAAAATCTTTTCTGAGTAAAGGTTGTTCAATGAGTCCCAAAGGGCTGTTCAGAACTTGAACTGCTAGTTGGTGAATAAGAGATGGAGAGATGATGAATCTAAAACTGGTGGCACTTGGTCACAGTTGGTTTCCAAAGATGGGCAACCTGTGGGTCTCAAGATACCATTGGACTCCAGTTCCCATCAGCCTCAGCCAACATGGCCCATGTTGGGAATTGGAGTTTCCACCAAATAAACTACCAAACAACAACACAAAACATCCAAACCAAGCGTGTTAACAAGATGTGGAATGTATTGCTATGGGTTTATTTTGTATCCTTCAGGATGAAGGGCATTATAACCAATATATCGAAGAGATAGCCACCACTCATTCAAATCCTACCTCTAAACTTGCTCTGTAAACTGTGAAATAGCTTGCACCATCAGCAGGTTCTTCCTAATGGTTCATTAAAAAACCCTTTCCTTGTAATTTGAACCAATTGGTTTGGGAAGGTTTGACTTTCTCTCTGAAGACCACTTTTTGTCAGCATTTATCAAGTGAGAAAACATAATGCAGGCTGTTTCTGTACCTATCTGGAAATACAACTTTCCCCACTCCAGTAGTTGTAGCAGTGCTAGCTTCAACAAAATTGTTCATCGACCAAATCTGCTACCCCTGAGGCTCAGAGAGTGGGGGATAAAAGGATATTTATATATTCCAGGTGTGGCTCACTCATCCACAGAGCAAAGCCTACTAGATGTAGGCAGCTGGTCTCTAGCATGTTTTTGGTTTTTTTTTTAATCCTCACCAATTTAAGAGGCTTAGCCTCCTTTCAGACATGCTGCCCCCACACTTTGAAATTCTTTAAAGCACCATATAATGTAACAAGGTGCATCTTGATATGCTGTAGCCCAAGAGAAGAGCTCGACCACCATATGCACATCACATTGATTGTTAGCATTGCATGGAAGCACATGACGGGTGAAGGTGGTAATATGAAGAGTTAGATCTGAGATGACTTTCTTAGTTTTTCTCACTGCAAGGCCCTGGAGAATAGAGGAATTACATGTCCTTACAGGCCCTATGTTGACCCAAACCTCTTTCCCTTTTATTATAAGCACTGGTTCTTAGTTGAGTCGATTTTTCTACATGCCAAATGGTGTATACCCTTGTATAGTCTTTTTTTTTTTAACATGCTCTCAAAACTTGTGTAATGAAGGTATAGAGGCGGTCAGGATCACGACCGCTATCCATGCCCCTGACCTTTGTGCTTCCATTGGCTTTGTGCGCTCACAGCACACATATTTGCATGTTGGATACATTGTCTTTGAATGGAGACAGTAGTTGTGTAGCACCCAGATAGTCTGTGTACAACACTCGTGAACAAGGTCATTTTAAAAAAATAAATCTCAGACAAAATTTCACAGTACATTGAGTTACATTTGAGTACAACAAATATTGCATCTGTGGCTCAGGGGAAAAAAATAACATGATAGAAAAGAAAAGGAGATTGAATGGGAATAAAGCTATTAATTAGGGGAGCCTTATCAGTCTTTCTAAATTAACATGGCACATTATTTTGAGTCATTTTTTAACAGATAAATTATGTCCTCATTAATATATAACAAAAGAAAAGAAGTTATTAGTTTAAACATTTCAAAACCTTTTCTGAACTTTAGTGAGGCAATAATGTGTTTGGAAATGCAAAATAAATGGGGACCATACCTCCTTTCACGGATCACTGCCTTGTTGTGGCGAAGGAGCTTGAATAACTCGGAGAAGCTATGAGCTATGCCGTGCAGGGCCACCCAAGATGGACAGGTCATAGTGGAGAGTTTTGACTAAATGTGATCCACCTGGAGCAGGAACTGGCAAGCCACTCCAGTATCCCTGCCAAGAAAACTCCATGGACAAAGACAACAGGCATATAAAAGTTATGACGCTGGAAGATGAGCCCCTCAGGTCGGAAGGCGTCCAACATGCTACTGAGGAAGAGCGGAGGACAAGTACAAGTAGATTCAGAGCTGATGAAGCGGCTGGGCCAAAGCCGAATGGTCGCTCAGTTGCGGATATGCCTGGAAGCGAAAGGAAAGTCCAATGCTGTAAAGAAAAATATTGCATAGGAACCTGGAATGTAAGATCCATGTACAATGGTAAGCTGGATGTAGTCAAAAATGAGATGGCAAGAATAAATATTGACATCCTGGGCATCAGTGAACTAAAATGGACGGGAATGGGAGAATTCAATTTGGATGACTATCATATCTACTACTGTGGGCAAGAATCCCGTAAAAGAAATGGAGTGGCCCTCATAGTCAACAAAAGAGTGGCAAAAGCTGTACTGGGATGCAATCTCAAAAATGATAGAATGATCTCGATACGAATCCAAGGGCAGACCTTTTAACATCACAGTAATCCAAGTTTGGGGACCCAGGTGGCGCTGTGGTTAAACCACTGAGCCTAGGGCTTGCTGATCAGAAGGTCGGCGGTTCGAATCCCTGTGACGGGGTGAGCTCCCGTTGCTTGGTCCCAGCTCCTGTCAACCTAGCAGTTCGAAAGCACGTCAAAGTGCAAGTAGATAAATAGGAACCGCTACAGCGGGAAGGTAAACGGCGTTTCCATGTGCTGCTCTGGTTTGCCAGAAGCGGCTTTGTCATGCTGGCCACATGACCTGGAAGCTATACGCCGGCTCCCTCGGCCAATAATGCGAGATGAGCGCGCAACCCCAGAGTCGGTCACGACTGGACCTAATGGTCAGGGGTCCCTCTACCTTTACCTTTAATCCAAGTTTATGCACCAACTACCCGTGCTGAAGAAAGTGAAATTGACCAGTTCTATGAAGACTTACAACACCTTCTAGAAATGACACCAAAAAAGGATGTTCTTCTCATTTTAGGGGATTGGAATGCTAAAGTAGGGAATCAAGAGATAAAAGGAACAACTGGCAAGTTTGGCCTTGGAGTTCTAAATGAAGCAGGGCAAAGGTTAATAGAGTTCTGTCAAGAGAAGAAGTTGGTCATCACAAACACTCTTTTCCAACAACACAAGAGACAACTCTACACATGGACATCACCAGATGGGCAGCATCGAAATCAGATTGATTATATTCTCTGCAGCCAAAGATGGAGAAGCTCTATACAGTTAGCAAAAACAAGACTTCAGGGACCGTGGTTTCCTGAAGCAGTCGGGGATAGAAATGCAGTTTCCTGTTGATATGGCTTTGCATACACCATTGTTGCTGTTGTTTAGTTCTTCTTTGCTTTCCAAGAAAGAGATGCCAAAAGGTTGGGATCTAGCTTCTGGTGACAACAGCTTCTACAGTAAACCCATAGCAAGTTTCCTAACAGGAACCTGCGAGGTTTGCTGAAATGGTCTGATTGCAACTGATTATGCCTAAATCCCCCTTCTGTCACTTTGTATTGCTAATGCTATTGTGTACTTCTTTATAACTTTCCCCCCTCCCACCCCCTCCCCATGAAATCATTAAAAAAAAATAACATGTTGTGAAAGATGCTATGTCTAGTCAGAGTTTTGTGAAATCACTTTTGTGTTCGTGAATAATTTATTCAGCTGTACAACACATCTCCTTTCTTTTTCTTTTTTTCAAAAATCAATTTTTACTAGATTTTCACTTACTAATCAATCATATCAAACCAATTATTACAAATTATACGAATATATATCTATTAAACCAAATATTATGCCAAATTATGAAACTTTTGCTTCCCCATGCTTCAAATTCTGAGAGTTCTGAATATCGATAATTGCTGCCATGCTAATCAAAGTTCCAAGCTCTTTCCAGTCCTTTTAATCCAACTTAGTCCAGATCTTTTCCAACAGTTCTAATAATATTGTTCTCTTCCTCTTATCACAACCAGGATTTTTCTGTCCAGCTTCCCCATAAATCCTTGCATTCTTTTTCCAGACTGGCATGTTTTCCAAGCCCCACCAACCGTTCATCACGGACAGACGCCATCTTAAAGATCCAATAAATCATGTCCAGGCTTCTGCTCGTTAATTCCTCCGGTTGTGGATTTGCAGTCTTTCTGGGCAGGGTCAGGCAGATCCAGATATTAACACACATGACAAACCCATGGCTCCCCCCGCCACGCCCTTTGACTGCTTTCCACTCCTCAGCATCCATTTTTAGTGAGCTCAATTAAAAGTGCATCACAAGTCGTAAGTCTTCTTAAAACCACCCACAAAGAATTTTAACAAGCTCCAGCTGTTGATGTAACCACCTTAGGGAAGTTTTCATCTTACAGACTTATCTAAGCAAATTCAAATAAATCCTCTATTGTATATATTTCAATGTCCACTCAGTTTATATTTTTATAACTTCTTGCTTGTTCTAGGTACTTTAGACAGTCCATCCAGGGAAGGTGTTCAGTGTAATCTTGAAACATAAAAATAAAAGAGTTCACTTCTATTTCTGTTTGGTCCAACATAGTATTTTCTTTCTTTAATACAACATTTCATCGACTCTTTTGTCACTCAAAGGCTGAATTTTCTGGCAGTATCCTCCTCCTCTTCATTTGAAGCATGTCCATGAATTTAAATCCAATTATTCCTCTTAAATCATGGACTCGTGCACAACAGGGTGGCCTCCAGGAGTTCTGGCCCCCACGGGTGCTTGGCCCAGGCCCCCCACCCCCCTGAAGGGTCGGAATGGGTTAAGGGGCATCCGCGGGCCAGCGGCCCCTCCCATCATTCCAGGAGGGTAGGGAGACTGCCTACTCCCCAAACAGCTGCCAAATTTCCCCGTGGGAGTCGGGAGAGATGTTATGGGTCAGCCATTTCTCCCAACGAGCAAGAGCGGAAGTGCACACATCTCCTTTCTATATGCCACTCTGCATTTATTTCCTTTTCCCAAGCAGTGAAAATTCCAGGAATGGGGAATGTGGGGAAAGTTCGATTCTGTTTTCATTTAAAGGAAATTATCCAATAATAATTGTTGTTGTTGTTTAGTCGTTTAGTCGTGTCCGACTCTTCGTGACCCCAAAAATAATACGTGAACCAAAAGAGAGCTACACTTTGAAAGGTGCGCAAAAATTTTGTATACTAAAGTGTGCATAAAGATTTAGTGAAATTAAAAAAATGCATTATATTAGGGGACATTTGTTTGCAAAAGAAATATATTAGTCAAAAATACATACAAAATAATAATAATAATAATAATAATAATAATAATAATAATAATAATAATAATTTATTATTTATACCCCGTCCATCTGGCTGGGTTTCCCCAGCCACTCTGGGCAGCTTCCAACCGAATATTAAAAACAGTACAGCAGACGGTAAGTTTTTGTCGTTGTCTTGTTGGGCTGTATAAGTGATGAAGGGGAATAAAAATAATTAATAAAAACAACAACAGTACAGCATCAAACATTAAAAACTTCCCTAAACAGGGCCGCCTTCAGTTGTCTTCTAAAAGTAAAATAGTTACTTATTGCCTTGACATCTGCTGGGAGGGCATTCCACAGGGCGGGTGCCACTACCAAGAAGGCCCTCTGTCTGGTTCCCCGTAAGCTCACTACTCGCAATGAGGGAACCGCCAGAAGGCCCTCAGTGCTGGATCTCAGTGTCTGGGGGTGGATACGCTCCTTCAGGTATACAGGACTGAGGCCGTTTAGGGCTTTAAAGGTCAGTACCAACACTTTGAATTGTGCTCGGAAACGTACTGGGAGCCAATGTAGATCTCTCAGGATTGGTGTTATGTGGTCCCGGCAGCCACTCCCAGTCACTAGTCTAGCTGCCACATTCTGGATTAATTGCAGTTTCTGGGTCACCTTCAAAGGTAGCCCCATGTAGAGCGCATTGCAGTAGTCCAAGCGGGAGATAACCAGAGCAATACAAAATGTGTATATTAGGATTTATTTATTCATTTGCTAAAATTCTGATGATTTCATGAGGGCCTTTTGGGGGGTAGAAAATTGATATGGAAATGTGGAAAACAGAGCTTAAATTTGGAAGGATGAGAAACTGAGAGGAATCAAACTGGACAGATTTGCCCATTCCTTCTGGGAATTGTGTAATACAGATTTGGTTTCCTTTGGATAAATGACCACTGGAAACCTACCCGGTTTTCTAATATTTGCAAACATACGAGTGGTTTTTAGGTGCAGCCAAACAGCTTGTGCTCCTACCTTGCAGCAGATTAGCAACCCCAGGGCAGATACCTGGAAAGAACTTCATTTGCAAGATGCTGCTAGCATTTGACTAATTCCCAGCTCTCTGAGTGTCTCTGTTTCAAATGGCAAAAGTGTTGTCTCTTCACTGGGGATGGAGAAGAATGTCATTCCGTCTGGATTTAAAACAAAGAGAACCAGACTCATTCACAGTCCCTCAATTTAAATGTGAATCAGAAAACAGTTAATAATTTTGTGGTGTGTACAATAAATGCATATTTTATGGTGGAAATGCATACAAAAATCCATATTTCATAGGGAAAATGCATATAACAATTCATATTTTAAGGACGAAATGCATATAAAAAATCATATTTTGTGGAGGTAAAAGGTAAAGGTAAAGGGACCCCTGACCATTAGGTCCAGTCGTGACCGACTCTGGGGTTGTGCGCTCATCTCGCATTATTGGCCGAGGGAGCCGGCGTATAGCTTCCAGGTCATGTGGCCAGCATGACAAAACCGCTTCTGGGAAACCAGAGCAGCACATGGAAACGCCGTTTACCTTCCTGCTATAGCGGTTCCTATTTATCTACTTGCATTTTGACATGCTTTCGAACTGCTAAGGTTGGCAGGAGCTGGGACCAAGCAACGGGAGCTCACTCCGTCACAGGGATTCGAACCGCCGACATTCTGATCAGCAGGCCCTAGGCTCAGTGGTTTAACCACAGCGCCACCTGCGCCCCAGGTGGAGGAAATGCATACAAAGTGAGAGAGAAAAGTCAGTTTTGGAGGATAGGTGCATAAAAAGATCTACAAATGAAACCCATCTTTTCCCACTATATGGGGTGGAATAGATTTACCAAAACCATGAAAAATAGGCATGGAATGGAGTTAAGGTGATTCATCCATCCCAAGTCTTATATACAAAAATTAACACACACACACACACACACACACAGAGAGAGAGAGAGAGAGAGAGAGAGAGAGAGAGAGAGAGAGAGAGAGAGAGAGAGAGAGAGAGAGAGAGGACTTATTGAAATACTCATTGAGAGTTCTCCAGGTACCAAAAATCAATCTCCTAATAATTAGCTTCCCTGTTGTGTATATTCTGACTTTTGCTTTAAATCCTTATAGAGAAACCTCCCTCTTCTTCACCCTTCTCTTCCATTCCCATCTGAACAACTTTCTCAAGCACCAGGCATAGAGGAACACCTGCCTAATAAGCACAAGTCTTCCAACTGATACAGGGGCCCTTGCTGAATGCTGGGCTTTAAAGATTTATCTTGTGTAACCCAGATAAAAAAAAAGGATCTGACAGCCAGAGACTGAAAGGACTGTTGTTACAGATAGTGTTGAGAGATTGTGACTGTATGAGAAAATGAAAAGCTCCCATTGCATCAAATCAGAATTGGACAAGGAGAATGTTAAAATATAAATTAAGTTAACAACAGAGTCCTATACATGTCTGTCTCCTCATGATATGCCTTACTCCAAGGAAGGTAGGGAAGGATCTGTCAATTTTTATTCTTCCAGTTTATCATTTTCCCAATCTTAAATTGCATTGTCCACATTTCTGCAGCAATTTGGGTGTTGTCATTGTTTTTAAACTAATGGAAAATCTTCAGCATTTACTGTCAATTTCACCTAATAAACACATTTTTAAGTAATGCACAGACTTGTGCAAGCAATTTCTCTTAATACAATGCATTTTGTATGCTATATTCATTGGTGCCTTAGTTCTTAGCCCAATTTCCTCCTAATATGTGCCTTTTTCTAAACTTTGCTTGGTCGGAGGCGTGAATTAAAAAAAATCAGATAAGTGCAAAATTGAAGAATGGCTGTGTTTCAGTTCTCATATTATTTCAGAAACTGCAAATTTTTGATTAATTCGGCTTTAAAAGGAAAGGGAATCCAATTTATCCCCCATTCATTCTCCCAGGTGAGGATTTCAGCCTAAGTCAGATTTTGGGGTGGTTTTTTTGTTCTATGACCTTTGAATTTTAACCTTCCCTCATAATTTAATTTAGTTTTGCCCAAGTTGAGGACCCTTTTGATCATAGCTCAAAATGGGACTGGAGGCTGCTCAGCACCATTTTCAGGGTACTATAATGCAGCCTAGAGAAGCTTTATAGGACGTGGAACTGCACAACCCCAGAGCTAAATGCCTAAAAGACAGTGGAAATGGTAATTGATTTCAGAAGGCACTCTTCCATCTTGCCGCCACTTTCCATCCTTGGTAACATGGTTGTAGTAGTAGAGTCCTTTAAGTTCCTGGGCTCTATAATTTCTCAAAATTTAAATTGGTCAGGCAACATCAATAGTATTATTAAAAAGGCCCACCAGAGGTTGTATTTCTTGCGTCAACTAAGAAAATTTAATTTGCCCCAAGAAGTGTTGATCCAATTTTACAGAGGTACCATTGAAACTGTTCTCTGTAATTCTATTACTGCCTGGTATGGCACAGACTCCAAGATAGACAAGAAAAGGCTCCAACGAGCAGTAAGAATTGCAGAATGGGTAATTGGTGTTAGTTTGCCTTCAATAGAGACACTTTATGCTGTCCGAGCTTGGAAGAGAGCAGAGGGAATTGTCGCAGATCCTTTGCATCCTGGTCAACATCTGTTTGATTTACTTCCAACTGGACGTCGTTACAGGACTCTATACACAAAAACAGCTAGGCACAGGAACAGTTTTTCCCCTTGTGCCATCAAATTGTTAAATTCGTAGTTGTGTAGCAGAAGGGGAGGCCAGTTGTGGGTGAGGTTCCTTTGCTGTGCTATTGTATTGTGAGTGGAACAGTGTTTGTATAAGGTACGTTTACATTGCAATGTAGTCGAAGCAAAATTCCAAGTATGTTTGGTACTTGGCCAATAAATTATTCCTTATTCCTTATTTATTACCTAGCCTGTAGGAAGGTTCTCCATTCAGACATCCTGCAGCTTGAGAATCACCCCTTTATGCTCTCTTAGCACTCTTCTCCAAGTCTCTATTTCTTTTATGATGAAGCCAAAAACATTGTTTTAAAAAGCCAAAGTGTCAAATGCAAAGTAGATGGAGTTACTCCAACTACGCAAACCCAGCATGGATGTGCTGGTTCGAGACAAGCAGCATGTGGGCTTCACAATCTGCAAGTTTTCATGCCCACTGGACATGTAAGATTATTGCTGGGAAGTCCTGCGTCGTAAGGTTATTGGTTTAAAAGTTCCGCAGAACACCAGGATGTGAAGGAATGTATTGCTTAGAAAACACGGGGCATTTTACACCAAATGATGGAAAGCATCACTAATGCAATTCATAAAGTGTAAAATATTGCATCATGAATATGCAACAGATTTATAAATGACTACATTTACAGATTGATACCTTTGGAATTTTCAAGTTGCATTTAGTTATATTAAAATTCACCATAAATGTCTTTCATAATAAATATTTCTCAAGTAAACTTCAGAGCACTTTTAATCTTATGATAAAAAATTCAGGGACCTAATAAATATTTACTTTAAAAGAACCACATTGTGGTATCTTAAACTGCAACTTGGCTTCTAGCATCAAATATGGGGAGAGGGTGGCCTTTAAGAAAAATAATTTGTGGAGGGTAGGGATGAAATGCACAAACTCTTTAAAAACGCCACTGCGTGCTTAGAGAGACTTTTATTAATAAAAAGTTGTGAGATCACTGGTTTAGTAAATTGCATCAGAACTATTACATCTCATAATACAGCAATAAATCCAACAGTAGGGATGGATGACAAATTTGACTGTTTGCATTAGGCAAAGCAGCATGATTCACAATTATGAAAACTGAAACTCAACCATTCTTCCAAATTTGCACTTCTCCGAATTTTGCAATGCAGTTCTCCTGTCCAGTAATGTTTATAAAAGTACATATACTGGGATGAAGTGTGCATAAAAATGGATATATTAGTGAGAACAGCCTTATAACAGGGGAAATCGATTTGCAAAAAATTCACATATTACACAAAAGTGCATACAAACATATTTATTTGGATAACTTCTCAGTAAAACGCTGGTGAATTTTCACGAAGACTTCCTTAAAAAAAAAAAGCTAACTGATGTGTAAATGTGGAGAACTGAATTTGAGATTGGAAAAAGGAAGACTCCCCTTCTATCCCTCTGTCAATCAAAAAGTTTCAAATGAAGGAATCAGACCACTGAATTGGCTAAAGCCAGCAGACCTGGTGATATTTCTAAATAAATAGTTCCTACAGCAAACTAGCCGCAAAGCTACCAGTAAAAATGCAATGACAACAATTTAATGATGTGCTGTAACTTCACACAGCATGTGTCCTTAAGCATGTGTCAAGAATGCAAAACATAGATTATTTCTGGAAAGTCAGTTCCCACACGCAGAGTGTATTTGTCTTAATTAGCACTAATGTACCTGAGAAGTGTGTAGGGATAAGGCAGATTGACACAGATCTGTCAAGTGCATCCTGAAAGGGCTAGCAATGTGAGAGAAACACCTGGAGACTTGCTGAACAGTCCTCAGTTGTCCTATTGTTTGGAGACAATTTGCATTCAGAAAAGGGAAGCAAGTTCATCCAATTATGTTATGTGCACGAAATAAAGGGATGAAAATTGGCACTTATACTTGAGTCAGGCCATTGCTTCTTTTAGCTCAATATAGTCTACACTGACTGGCAGTGGCTTCTAAGAGATTCAGGTGGGGGGGGGCACTCCCAGTGCTACCTGGAGATGCCAGAGATTGTAGCCTTTGGGTCATAAAAGAGATGCTCCACCACTGAGCCCTTCTCTAATTTTTAAATCCAATCTCAAAACATAAAAAAATCAGTACACTTAGTACATTCATTGTTTCATTGTTACTGATCACCTTTAAGAAGAGATAAAATAGTTTTAATGGAAAAGAGAATACTGAAGCACCAGTGAGCATGATCACATGAATTTTGCTTTTTTATTTTTTGCATGCAAGTGCATTGCCATGTCACCTCACCATAAGAATCTTAACTTAAACATACAGTATAAACAATTCAAAAATCGCTCTTCTCTTTGACATTGGCGCAGAAGCAGGGAAAGATGTAACTGAACTGACAAGTGTGACAAGTGTTACTCTGGATAACATTCAGATTTATTTTTATAAAGATGATATTAAGTCCCAACCGTGTCTCATTCAGCTGAGCTGAGGCCAGAATAAGTCCCCAACAAGTGGTGCCAAATAAACCTTTCAAAGGAACAAATTCTACATCTGGGGTACAGTCACAGAGAAGTTCCTTGGAAAACTGGATTTCAGGGCCTCATGTGCCTTCTTACACTTTCTGTAGGCAGCACTTTGCTCACCGGATCACATCTCTTGAAAACCTGGTGTCAGGCCCGGCTCTAGGGGTAGTCTCGGTGGCGCGGGGCACCAGGGTGCGGGGCCGGCAGGAGGGCGCTGCACCTGCCCACCAGGGCGGGGGCGCCGGAGCGATCTCCGCGCCACGGTGCCAGGGCGCCCGGCCAGCTTAAGACGGCCCTGCCTAGTGTGGGAGGTAGAAGCTAAGACTTGCTTGCAAAGGTGTCAGGCAAATCCACCGTTACCCATGTAGAGTCAAATGAAAACTTTCCCAAGCTTCCGAAGTTTCATTTAGCAATGTTCCATTTCTTTGGCTTGGGCCCGGGATTGAGTTTTCAGTTAGCAATAAAAGAAAGGCATACTATATATACAGCACTTTCTGCACAGGATTTGGGAAGAGATGTGCAGAGAGAGAAACTGCAGCCTGCTGACACGTGCAACTAAGCTATAATCTGCAGATTTGCTGAAAACAGCTTCCCATAGCCTTCAATTACCAATTTGGACATTTGAAATTGGATCAGTGATGGCTTCTTCGACCAGAGCAGCAGAGCATTTTTAAAATTATGATTATGATTATTTTACACCAGGGGGAGCTAAGCCCAAGCCATGGGCCACGAGAAATCTTTCTTCTCCTCCCTCCCACAAGGAACCTGCTGATTTTGGCAGTGGTGGGGAGAAGTGTGGACACAGCACCTCTCCACCCAGCTCAGTATCCTGATAGAGATACAAATCACCCTCCCCAGTTCAATCATCTGAAGAGCAGGGGGAGAGGGAGAATCCACCTCCTTAGCTGAACTGCATGGATCAGCTGAGGAATATGTCCTGTGTTCATGTACATTAGAAGGTGTACATGAGAGCCCATTGGGTGGTATTTTCAGCACATCTGTCATGGGCATATGGCCCTCAGAGGACTGGCCAAGAAGGAATGCAGCCCTCAAGCCAAAGATCCCCTCCTCTGTTTTTCACCACAGTAATTTGATCCAAAGCATATTTTAAGCTAGGCATTAATTTCTGTTTTAGTTCTGATTTGTGCTCTGAAAAGACTAACATCCATAAAGGACACCATTTCGTTTTGTTCAGGAAATGTATAGCCTGCTTTTCTTCCAACATGGCCTGCTTAGAGACCTCTTGCTTCTTTATTTAGCTTTTCCTTAGACCTGCTTCTCTCTCAAAGACTCAGTATAGCTTGTAAGAAAGAAATGCAGATGAAGTAAATATTATATAAACAAGCCTGATCCAGCAGTTCTCTTATTAAGGATTTCCTGGCCTTACATCCTGTTCTCACAGTAGTCAGCCAAATGACTACATGCCACTGTCCCATTTTGAGTGGGACATCCCGAATTAACAGAAGTTTCTACCCCCAACCCCAACCCCAGATATTCCTTTTTGGCTTCCTCCTCCTCCTCCTCCTCCTCCTCTCCCCCCCCATGGCCTCTGCTGCCGCCATCACTGCCGTACTTCCAGAAGCCAGTGCTGCAGTTCCAGTACTTCCAGAATTATTTTGGCGGCCCTGTTGGAGGTGGAGGCCATGGAGGCAGCAGTGGCAGAGGTCATGGTGGAGCTTCTACAAGTAAGGTGTGGTGGTGAGCAGGCAACAGTGGGTGGTGGCAGGCAGTGGAGGGGATGGTGTGGGGTGTCTGTGTCCCAATTTGCCCTCCCGAGATGTTGGAGGGCATGTGGACTAAGAGAAGCCTGCACACAATACCTGTGTAAACAATACCTCCGTGCGCTGCTCTGGTTTGCCAGAAGAGGCTTAGTCATGCTAGCCACATGCATGTGGACAAACGCCGGCTCCCTCAGCCTATAGAGCGAGGTGAATGTGCAACCCCAGAGCCGTCTGCGACTGTACCTAATGGTCAGGGGTACCTTTACCTTTGATTAACTGGGTGACGGAGTGAGCCCATTACGTACCGGACCCAAAGTTTGGAAGCAGTTTGAGCTTGCTTCGTAATCGGTTCAGAAATGAAGGCTATCCATTTCTGAACCCTGCCCATCCTGAAATTCCGCACCATCGTAAATCATTGTAGAGAGTTTCTTCTTCCCATTACTTTAAATTGCCAGCTTCCCCCCCTTTTTTCCTTTGCTTTGTGTAACTTATGGTTTACCGTGAATTACAAAGGTCATTATAAATCCCCATCATTACACTACAATGGTGGGAAATAGATGAAAATACTTGCCCAGACTGCTCCTTAAATTAACAGATCCTGGAGATAACAAGTGTATAGGGCAGCAGGATTTTCAAATGAAACTCCATTGGTGGAAGTTTTCTTTGCATACAGAAAGTCCCAGGTCACTTCCTAGCATTTTCCATCTGAAATACTGAGCTTGAGGGAACAGACTTGATATAAGGTAACTTCCTATATTCCATTGTTTGCTTGATAGGAAAGTTAGGTAGAGAGAGGTGTTATTGAAGCCCCTTGCAGATTGATCGGGGCCTGATCTCCTTCCTTTCTTCAGCTACTGGACTCTGGCAGTTTTCTTTCTGCTGACTTGAGAGGGCCCATGGAAAAGTGTCACTGGTGTGTCCTGTTATATGGCAATGGTTCTCTGGCTGTGGGCTCACTTGAAGACAGCAGCAGTTGTGTGAAATGAAAACGGAGGTTCAGTTGGAGGTCACCATTTTAATGACCCACAATGACCTGGCATCATGCCACTTAGGCATTTTAGGGTAGTGTGGAAAAATTAAACAATGGTTTTTCAGACCCAACCACTTCACATATGATGGTGGGAGGCAAGGTCAGACATGGGCACCAGTGGGTTCTGCCAATTTTGTGGGGCCTTGGCATATGCTGGAGGGGGCAGGGAGCAGACAATGGACCTGTTGGCAGAGCCAAGACACTTATTCAATGACAGAAGGACAAGGCCTAGTAAAAGTCATTATTTCCTTCAGCCACTATTGTGTACATGCAAGTGTTTTCAGGATATGTCCCAGAATACTTGTACTTTCTGTTGCCATTTTTTTTAAAAAAAGAAAAGAAAAACGAACCAGTTCAATTAAATACACACACATTATAAAGTTTCTTCCAAGTTTCCTTAATCTATGCTCTGAATTGACAATAGAAAAAGCTACAATTTCTACAAATCTGCAAAGTTGCCATTATTTTTAGTACCCTCTTCACTTACCTTTCCTTCTAATGGCTTTAACATATCCCATAAAGAAGGACATTTCATATTCATTGCGGCAATAACACTTGCAATAAATTGATTTGTTACTATTATTAATGTTCCGGGTTTCTATGGAAATGTCAGTGACGATTTCCGTGTCACCTAATGGGGGCATTTGTAGCCATCCTTCTGAGCCAACGTCTCCATGACCTCCTCAGCTTATATGTTATATTTTTAGCTGAAGGCCATTGTTCATGCCTTTGGACAGTACTTAAACAAAGGGCCAAGTCAGCAGCAGGTGCAAATGTCTGCAATTACTAACTGATTAAGCAGTTTGTAATAGGAGCGAGATATTGGCCCACTGTTTATGCCAGTTCTTTCATTGTCATAGAAACCTCATTTGAATTATTATATTTGTTCTCCAGATTCTGACGCACTCTTTTGTTTAGAAGAATTAATGCAACAAGGGTTTTGTTTTTGTTTGTTTTTTTAAAAAAACACCATAACAACAACAACAAATTCCTGTATAAAACCAATGGTTTAAATTCTAACATATAATGTTTAAGTAAGTTTATGGTACATTGTGGGCAAAACAGTCCTGTGCTTATTATTTGCATTTAATTTCGCCAATGCACCAATATGAGGGTGGAACAGCCACCTCTATTATTCAGTCATTCACTGGAATATTCTTGTTGAAAACTGTAACAAACAAAGAACATGTTCATCTTGTTTAAAACAGGCAATGTCTTCAAACGTCTTCAGTGGCACAAATCTTAATTAGTTGCTTCTCTTGAATGTCCTGTGTTGTTCTTGAATTTTTGTATGGATGTTACCATTTCATCTTTGCCATGTGATTTTCAAGTGCCATTTTAAACAGACAGAATATATAAAGTCAGAGAGGTTGTGAGACAATGGCACATCTGTTTGTTTACGATTTTGGTCCTATATTAACTACTAACAGAAAGTGCCTGGCATTGCCTGAGAATTCGAAGAAATCCAATAAATTTGGTAGAGTCTTGAAACTAGTGGTTAGAATCAGCACAGTTCTAAAACGTTCAGCCCACCATCTTGATTTTAAATGGTGTCCAATTGTATCTTTTGTTGTTGTTTAGTCGTTTAGTCGTGTCCGACTCTTCGTGACCCCATGGACCATAGCATGCCAGGCACTCCTGTCTTGCACTGCCTCCCGCAGTTTGGTCAAACTCATGTTCGTAGCTTCAAGAACACTGTCCAACCAACTTGCCCTCTGCCGTCCCCTTCTCCTTGTGCCCTCAATGTTTCCTAACATCAGGGTCTTTTCCAGGGAGTCTTCTCTCCTCATGAGGTGGCCAAAGTATTGGAGCCTCAGCTTCAGGATCTGTCCTTCCAGGGAGCACTCAGGGCTGATTTCCTTAAGAATGGATAGGTTTGATCTTCTTGCAGTCCATGGGACTCTCAAGAGTCTCCTCCAGCACCATAATTCAAAAGCATCAATTCTTCGGCGATCAGCCTTCTTTATCTTAACAAAGACAAAAACCCAGCCCCCAGGAGCCATCATGTGAAATTTGGCTATAATCTTTCAAAATGTCCGGACTATTTGTGGAAAAGGCAAATTCCATGTTCAGGATCATTAAGAAAGGAACTGAAAATTAAATTGAAAATTAAATTGCCAATATCATTATATTGTTATAAAAATTCATGGTGTGACCACATTTGGAATACTGTGTACAGTTCTGGTTGCTATGGAAATTGGGGTGTCGCGAAAACAAGTTAAGCCCTGGAGCTGACATTGTGGATTCCCTCCCATTGTTTTGTGTTTTTTTTTAATATAAATGATTTTTGTTGGTTTTACATATAATCACATTACATTATTTTATCTCTTTGGCTCAACTGAGTCTAACAACTTCCCTCCCTCCTGCCTGATGGTTTACAAAATTAAACTTTACATCTTTACATTTCGCTTCGTTTCCTATCCTTGTTATATCATTACCTAAAATAGTATATTTCTCAACCTGAATAGGTAGCAATTTCATCTTACAGATCTTCATATAACCCTGCTAATGATGTTAATTGCTTACAGTTGTCTTTCAAATATAATATAAATTTGTTCCAGTCCTTTTGGAATGCTTGGTCTCGTTGGTTCTGGATTCTTCCCATCAGTTTCGCCATTTCTGCAAAGTCCATCGTTTTCATCTGCCACTCTTTTGTTGGTAACTCCTGTTGTTTCCATCTTTGGGTCCCTCCCATTGTTTTCAATGAGTTTGACTTGAATAAAATAAATTGATCAAAGAACTCTAAAGGAATGGATGGGCACATGGGTGTAGACAGGGGGGGCAGGAGGGGGCAGCTGCCCCCCCTAGAAGCAAAAAAAAAGTATTTTACAGACCATAACCAGCACTTTCCCCCTCCAAAAACTGAAGTGGAAAGGGCTTTGCTTTAGCAAGAGCAGCTCTCCACTTGCTGGGGGCGGGGGGGGCGGGCGGAACACAGCTGTAACAAAAACACATCAAATAAATAAAGCAAAGTGGCTACCGGTACTTAAGCAGTTAAGAATATCCCTTCAGGCAAGGTTCACCCTATTCACCCTATTGTTCTTCAGTGGAAGTTGTTAATGAGCATTCAGGGATCGCATTAACAGTTCTATTGGCGATTTAATGAGGGTGCAGAGGATTCAATTTGACTAAGATGTCCCTGCAAGGCTAAAAGGAAGTGAATAAGAAGGGGGGGGGCTGTAGCTTTGATAGACACAGTGATGTTTATAAAAAGCAGTGGTGTTCCAGTCTGCCCCTCCTCCTGCATCTGTATACTGTAAATCAGTTGTGGCCACCTCCCAAGAGACTTTGATCTACTCAGAGTTAAAAACTGGGAGTGATCTACCCCCTTTTGGGGGGTTCAGGTCAAAGCTGTTGAGTTTTTTTAAGAAAGGGAGGCCCTGTTTTGGGGGGTTTTGGTCAAACTTGTTGAGCTTCTTTTAGGAGGGAGGGGGGCCCATTTTTGTTTAGGGCTTCAGGTCATAGTTCAGCTTTTTTTAGGGAGGAGGAAAATTTTGGGTGAGCTTTTTTTAGGGGTGCCAGTGATCTAGCAGTGATCTACCACAGACATCCAGTGATCTACTGGTAGATCACAATCTACCTGTTGGACGTGCCTGCTGTAAATCAAGCAGAGAGAAAGCTCCTGTACAGGAGAAAGGCTCCTGTACAGGTGTACCGGTATCTTCCTCTTGCTGCAGAGTTCTAGCATCACAGCGTCACCCAGAGGCACCCACAAATGTGAGTTATCCCTCTCTCTATTTCTTCCTTCCTTTCCTCCCTCTTCCATCCTCAATAAAATACTTGGGGGGGGGGCAGATAAGCCCCACATAGAAAGCCCATCAACATGGGGGGGGGGAAATGACTCTTTAAAATACAGTATTTACCAGTAATTGGGGGGGGAGGCACCTAGGCCTCTAGGAGTTGGCTGCTATGCCTAGGACAATTCAAGAAAGCAGAATGATGCATATGCTATGGTAATATATCAATAGAATCATGGAATTGTAGTCGGAAGGGACCACAAGGGTCATCTAGTCCAACCCCCTGCAATGCAGGAATTTTTTCCTAAGGTGGGGCTTGAACCCACGACATGGTTGAAATATTATGCTGATATGCAGCAACGCCGCGGAGCCATCGTGACTGCGGCCGTGCCTTCCCTCACCCTCGCCCGCCCTGCCACCCCCTCTCGCCTGCCCGACCCTCCCGTCCTCTTGCTGCAGAGTTCCAGCATCAGAGCATCACCCAGATGCACCCACAAATATGAGGTATCCCTCTCTCTATTCTTCCTTCCCTCCCTCCCTCTTCCATCCTTAATAAAATACTGGGGGGGCAGATAAGCCCCACATAGAAAGCCCATCAAAATGGGGGGGGTGTGACTCTTTCAAATACGGTATTTACTAGTAATTGGGGGGGGGCACCTAGGCCTCTAGGAGTTGGCTGCTATGCCTAGGAGTAGGAGAATTCAAGAAAGCAGAATGATGCATATGCTATGGCAATGCATCAATAGAATCATAGAATTGTAGTCGGAAGGGACCACAAGGGTCATCTAGTCCAACCCCCTGCAATGCAGGAATTTTTTCCTAAGGTGGGGCTTGAACCCACAACATGGTTGAAATATTATGCTGATATGCAGCAACGCCTCGGAGCCGTCGTGACTGGGGCCGTGCCTTGCCTTGCCCTCGCCCACCCTGTCACCCCCTCTCACCTGCCCGATCCTCCCGTCCTCTCCAGCCAAGCAGGGTAGCCGCCACCGCTGATCCTGGCTACGCCCCTGGATGGGCAATTTCACTTCTTATCTGCCAGTGAGAGTCCTGCAGAGCATTGGGTGTGGTGGTATACCCCTCTTTGGTTCTTTTTCCTAGCCACCTTTACTAGGGACACGGGTGACAATGTAGTCTAAACCACAGAGCCTAGGGCTTGCTGATCAGAAGGTCGGTGGTTAGAATCCCCACGACGGGGTGAGCTCCCGTTGCTCGGTCCCAGCTCCTGCCAACCTAGCAGTTCAAAAGCATGTCAAAGTGCAAGTAGATAAATAGGTAAGGTAAGTGAGAAGGTAAACAGTGTTTCCATGTGCTCCTCTGGTTTGCCAGAAGTGGCTTAGTCATGCTGGCCACATGACCTGGAAGCTGTACGCCGGCTCCCTCAGCCAGTAAAGTGAGATGGGCGCCGCAACCCCAGAGTCATCCCCGACTGGACCTAACGGTCAGGGGTCTCTTTACCTTTAGTCCTCACACATATGCGTGCTCACCCAAGATCCAACTTACTTCTCCAAACAAGTAATGAAGAGAGGGAGGATCACACTGAAACAAATATTAGATGGAAGAATTAGGTGTGCTGTTTTGTATTAAGTTGAGCAATCCAAAGGTATAGTTATTCCTAATGACACTGAAACTGGTTCAATGTACTCAAAGCCATCCAACACTGGTCAGCATTTCTCTCTTTTTCAATTGCATGGCAGGCCAACTAGTGCATTTAACTGACATTTTAAGATCCAGTTACTCATTTTTAATTGAGATTCTGCTCATTTGTAAATTGCTCTTCCATTGTTGAAGCCATTACAGTCTATGACCTTTGCAGTCATGGAAACATGGGATTTAAAGACATTGCAGAAGTTTTCAGAATGTTCCTATATCACATTTACTACCTTAAGAGCAATTCCTGGAACCATTACTCACAACTACTGTGTGAAATAATTGAAGTTATGAATGTGAAACTTTTTTTTTTTGCTTTCAACAAGAGTCTGATTAGTCCAACACTCTGCAACAAATCCTGCGATTGCCCATATATCCACAGTGAGCTTGCACCTCAAGCCTAAACTTCAGAATTGGATGTTTTGACATAACTAGGCGTTAGGAAAACTTGCCTGCAGGGATTTATGCTCCAATAGCATCCCAGCCGGGCTACTGCAATGCACTTTATGTGGGACTACTCCTGAAGATAGTCCCACATAAAGGGACTATGGTCCCACATATAGTCCCACATAAAGGGACTATTGCTTTTCTTGGGAGAAAAGCAATGACAAACCTAGACAGCATCTTAAAAAGCAGAGATATCACCTTGCCGACAAAGGTCCGTATAGTTAAAGCTATGGTTTTCCCAACAGTGATGTATGGAAGTGAGAGCTGGACCTTAAAGGAAGGCTGATCGCCGAAGAATTGATGCTTTTGAATTATGGTGCTGGAGGAGACTCTTGAGAGTCCCATGGACTGCAAGAAGATCAAACCTATCCATTCTTAAGGAAATCAGCCCTGAGTGCTCCCTGGAAGGACAGATCCTGAAGCTGAGGCTTCAATACTCATGAGAAGAAAAGAATCCTTGGAAAATACTCTGATGTTGGGAAAGATTGAGGGCACTAGGAGAAGGGGACGACGGAGGATGAGATGGTTGGACAGTGTTTTCGAAGCTACGAACATGAGTTTGACCAAACTGCGGGAGGCAGTGCAAGACAGGAGTCCCCGGCGTGCTCTGGTCCATGGGGTCACGAAGAGTCGGACACGACTAAACAACTAAACAACAACAACAACTCCTGAAGATGGCAAAGAAGCTACAGTTGATGCACAAAATCACTGTCAAGTTGTCATGGGGAGAGAGACAGGATTTAGTGTTACCAGTCCAAGGATCCAATTGCTGGAGTAGCCAGACAAGTTTCTTGGTAATTAAAGTATGGGTCATTAAAGTAACAAAGGAAATGGTTCTGTGCCAGAGATAAAATGTGTGGACCCTTTCTTCAACTGTCAGTGTTGAGAGTTGTGTGTATGACTATGACATAGAATCTAAAAGCTCCAGTCTGAAGCCTCTGAGGGAGAGACAGAGACATGTCTGATGCCTGCCAGAATTCAAGCTTGTGGCTTGTTGTATATGTGCAAATAAGCCATATATCATAGAGGCAGCACAATCTCCACAATCTTCCTCATTCTGAGGAAACAGAACTCTGGGTAGGAGCCTAGAATGCCTGGCATATTGCACCGCTCAGAGATTGGGGTGGTGTGCAACAGTAGCATATGTAGAAGGAGACCAGGAGGAACCAGGTCATGCATCCCCACCCCTCCTGCAACATCAGATTGCATGGTGGTCTCACTTGCTTCATCACCACATTGAGCAGGAAGTCCGAAGGGGGATTCAGAATTTGTAATGCAGGGTTCCTGACCTGGGGAGGCTTCTAAGCATGTTCAGCTGACCTTCCCTGTTCAACTCAGGATGATCGGACATGGAGATGGAACCCCTCCACAGGCTGGAAACTGCAACTTCTGAATAAAGCTGAGGTATGTTGCAATTTAATTATTTAGAAGAAAAGGCATTAATTGCTAACTCATTAATATATATATTAGAATAATAGAAAGCATTCTTGACATATGCCTGCCAAGCCTCTGCTTTGTTGTTGTTTAGTCGTTTAGTCGTGTCCGACTTTTCGTGACCCCATGGGCTATAGCACGCCAGGCACTATCTTCCACTGCCTCCCGCACTTTGGTCAAACTCATGTTCGTAGCTTCGAGAACACTGTCCAACCATCTCGTCCTCTGTCATCCCCTTCTCCTAGTGCCCTCAATCTTTCTCAACATCGGGGTCTTTTCCAGGGAGTCTTCTCTTCTCATGAGGTGGCCAAAGTTTTGGAGCCTCAGCTTCACGATCTGTCCTTCCAGTGAGCACTCAGGGCTGATTTCCTTCAGAATGGATAGGTTTGATCTTCCTGCAGTCCATGGGACTCTCAAGAGTCTCCTCCAGCACCATAATTCAAAAGCATCAATTCTTCGGCGATCAGCCTTCTTTATGGTCCAGCTCTCACTTCCATACATCACTACTGGGAAAACCATAGCTTTAACTATATGGACCTTTGTCGGCAAGGTAATGTCTCTGCTTTTTAAGATGCTGTCTAGGTTATTCTATATTATTCTACATTAGAATAATAGAAAGCATTCTTGACGTATGCCTGTCAAGCCTCTGCTTAAAGACCTCCAAAGAAGGAGACTCCACCACACTCCTTGGTAGCAAATTCCACTGCCGAACAGCTTTTACTGTCAGGAAGTTCTTCCTAATGTTTAGGTGGGATCTTCTTTCTTGTAGCTTGAATCCATTGCTCCGTGTCCGCTTCTCTAGAGCAGCAGAAAACAACCTTTCTCCCTCATCTATATGACATCCTTTTATATATTTGAACATGGGTATCATATCACCCCTTAACCTTCTCTTCACCAGGCTAAACATACCCAGCTCCCTAAGCCGTTCCTCATAAGGCATCATTTCCAGGCCTTTGACCATTTTGGTTGCCTTCTTCTGGACACGTTCCAGCTTGTCAGTATCCTTTTTGAACTGTGGTGCCCAGAACTGGACACAGTACTCCAGGTGAGGTCTGACCAGAGCAGAATACAGTGGTACTATTACTTCCCTAGATCTAGATGCTATACTCCTATTGATGCAGCCCAGAATTGCATTGGCTTTTTTAGCTGCTGCATCACACTGTTGACTCATGTCAAGTTTGTGGTCTACCAAGACTCCTAAATCTTTTTCACATGTACTGCTCTCAAGCCAGGTGTCTCCCATCCTGTATTTGTGCCTTTCATTATTTTTTTGCCCAAGTGTAGTACTTTACATTTCTCCTTGTTAAAATTCATCTTGTTTGCTTTGGCCCAGT
The DNA here is from genome assembly GCF_963506605.1 of Zootoca vivipara. NCBI lineage: Eukaryota > Metazoa > Chordata > Lepidosauria > Squamata > Lacertidae > Zootoca > Zootoca vivipara. The sequence goes on along the minus strand of NC_083280.1, from coordinate 17,809,216 downwards.
TTTCTAATCTGTTAAGGTCATTTTGAAGTGTGATTCTGACCTCTGGGGTATTAGCCACCCCTCCCAATTTGATATCACCTGCAAACTTGCTCAGGATGCCCGCAAGCCCATCATCCAAGTCTTTGATAAAGATGTTGAATATTGGCAGACCATAGATTATTATTCACTATTTGTATCTCAGGTGGCTTATGTTAATCTAATAGATGCAATGAAGAGTTAATGAAATAAAAAACAAAACCTCTGTTCAAGGTGTAACTGACACAAGGGCACCCAAAAGTGTTGTCGAAGTCAAGTACACAGATCCCAACTTTGACTCAAGCATTCTCAAAGCCAACAAGTTTCATTCTGAACTTGATTGATGATCTATTCCCCTTAAATGCATAAACACAGTGATTGCTCTCCGTTGACTTTGCCGTGCCCCAGTCCGCAGAGAATTGAAAAGGGCAGCTTTTGCTGAAAAGTTTCAGGTGTTTAATTCAATTAAACCTAGACATGCATGGAGTATTTAAAGTTCAGAGTAGCAGGGAGCATCTGTAAACAGAAGCTATCAAAACAGACATTGTTCAGGCAGTAGGAGAGACAGGAAGGGACAGCTTGTAAATGAAGATAGGCGAATGCCAAAGTATTTCTGTCACTGGTGGACTCTCTATGTCTATAAGAGGCCTGGTGCTCAGAAACCTTTCTCTCAGAATGTTTGCATGGTGAGGGTCTGGAGCATGGAAATAGCAGACCCCTGACAGCCTCATACAAAAGGAGCTTCGCGAATGGAAAACATGAAGCCAAGACGTGGCAAGAGGAGGGGATGTTAAATCTCTTTTTCTTTTTTTCTTTTTTTAAAAAGCAATTTATTGAATTTTCAAATAAACACATTAATAACAAAACATTCAACAACAAACACAACAATACACAATAAACGCAAAATTTTCTCCTTTTAACATCTATTCAACTATCTCCAATTCCTTGTGCTCTGCCGAGCTTTGACTTCCCTCCCTCCCCTCATTCGGTTTTCTTATCCACTCTTATCACGCAGTTCCTTTACTCCCTCTACTTAAAATCATTTCGTAGGATTTATTTCAGTCCTGCAAGTGTCTTTAAACTTCTACAGTTCCTTTCCATATAATCCACAAATTTACTCCAGTCTTTTTGGAACCTTGCCTCTCCCTGGTCTCGGATCCTGCTAGTCAGCCTTGCTAGTTCCGCATAGTCCATCATTTTCGTCTGCCACTCTTCAATCGTTGGTAACTGCTGAGTTTTCCATTTTGGGGCTAACAAAGTCCTAGCCGCGGTTGTCGCATACATAAATAATACTTGGTCTCCTTTTACAATCTCCTGTCCTATAAGTCCTAATAAAAAAAGTTTTCGTTTTTTGGGGAAAGATGTATTTAAAAATCTTTTTCAGTTCATTATATATCATTTCCCAAAATCTTTTAATTTTTTTGCATGTCCACCACATGGAGTTTATTTGCCTCCTTTGATGTATTTCCTGCCCTGAGGTGTAGAAACCTGATCCTAGGTCATGTGAAAAGCACATGAGAACTGCATGAGGACTGTGTGGGGAGGTGCTGTCTCAAATGTGATTGGAGGATTTGAATTGTGGGAATGCCACCTTTGGATGTTAATAAAAAGAGCCTGCAGGGAAGGAGAAGGGGCCACACTTTTCTCTTTTTCCTCCCTGAGAGCTTTGCTGGTAAAAGTCTCTGTCTTTGTCTTCCTTTATTCACCCTATTCTTCTCTTACTCATGAGTAAACGCTACAGGGAATTGAAGTCCAAAACATCTGGAGGGCTGAAGTTTGGGGATGCCTGGCCTAGATCCACACTGTGTGAGTGTCATTTTTATTTGACAGGAGGTAAACATAGAATGGGACCCAGGTGGCGCTGTGGGTAAACCACTGAGCCTAGGGCTTGCTGATCAGAAGGTCGGCGGTTCAAATCCCTGTGACGGGGTGAGCTCCCGTTGCTCGGTCCCAGCTCCTGCCAACCTAGCAGTTCAAAAGCACATCAAAATGCAAGTAGATCAATAGGAACCGCTATAGCGGGAAAGTAAACGGCATTTCCATGTGCTGCTCTGGTTTGCCAGAAGTGGCTTTGTCATGCTGGCCACATGACCTGGAAGCTATACACCGGCTCCCTCGGCCAATAATGCGAGATGAGCGCGCAACCCCAGAGTCGGTCACGACTGGACCTAATGGTCAGGGGTCCCTTTATCTTTACCTTTAAACATAGAATATTAATATTTTTAATTAACACATAATTAATTAACACATAAATCTAAATCTAATACATTGGTTGGGGGAAGATCATGACTGCAAATGACACACATCTTCACCATCTCCCTAGTCCATTCATTTTGGACATTTTCATATTTCAAGATAGTCCAGCATCTAGCTCTAGCACTTGCTTAATTGACAAATAATTGCAGTGCTACAGCTGTTTTGGCCCAGCCTGCCAAAGCAGAAAGGGGAATTTGGTGACAATGACTTCTGCTATAAATAATCTCTGGAACAGAGTCTGACAATTCTGGAAGCCATACAGATTCTTCTTGACCTAAAATGAGAAGAAGGTTCACTTCCACTACAATCATCTGCCTGCCTCAAACCATCCCTTGAGCATGCTATAGTTCATGCCATGGCACCTTCATAATGGCTTCATAATGGGGATTTGAAAATAATAGTATTAGTATTTTTTTTTAAAAAAATGGACAGTTCTCACATCACAAATCTAACACCAGCTTCTGCAAAAAAAAGTGATGTTTATCTGGGTTGCATTCTGAACCACATATTCTTAGGAAAAAAAGGGGGGATATAACCTATCTTGCTGTTAGAATAAAATCTCTCTACATTGTTCTTATATTGCTATAAAAGGTATTGTAGGAGTATCTTTTCTTCTTTGTTGGTTCAGTTTAAGTCAGGCCTGTACAAATTGTGGTTCATGAAGCTAACTCGGCATATCAGTGGGCTGTAGCCCTGTTCAAAGGCAGGCAGTAAAATTATTATTATTATTATTATTTATTATTATTATTATTTATTATTCAGAGGTGGGTCTAAGTTTGCTTCACTACATCCCAGTTGTGGATGTTTATTTTAATGTTTTGATGGAATTGTTTGCTGTGTATTTTGTAACTGGTGTGGATGTTTATTTTAATGTTTTGATGGAATTGTTTGCTGTGTATTTTGTAACTGGCTTTCTAACCCGGAGGCAGGGTTAGTCCTCAAATAATGCCAGTAATGACATGGTCTGGTCTTAGCGTGACTCCTCCTCCTACCCGTGATCACTGAGATCGGTTGTCCCAGTGCATCCCCCCCCCATCCCCGGTGGAACCTGCCCCAGCCATTTTGTTGGCTGGGACCCACTCCCAGGCAGCCCTGACCCCTCCCCTTAAAACAAAATAAAACCTATAAAAAAAAACCCAACAGAATAAAACAATAAAACCAAAAACAGTAAAAATTACAAACATACCAAAATTAAGCAAATCCCCAAACCCAACTAAACATCCATCCCACCCCCCACACCAAAAAGAATTGAAAAAGGTAAAAAAGAAAATTTAAAAACATTATTAAAAGAACTCTGCACTGTTCTGAATTCTCCTGGGCAGGCCCAACCCTGGCACTCACAGCAGGCGAGCAGCAGCAGCAACAGTCCTTATGAGGCTTGTCAGACCCCAGCCAGGGCCACGTGGTGAATGGCAGGAACGGGACCGTCAGACACTCAAGCAGGGGAGTCCTCCTGGGCAGCAACTTTGAAATTCCCATGGGCAACCAAGACAAGAAGTGGGCTCCATAAACGCAAGAGCCACAAGCGCAAATTCTTACCTGAATAACAACAGCTTGTAGATACTGTGTATCCCAAGGGAATACATTTTTTTTCATACCTCCAACTGTACATAGATATACATGTCATTTTCAATGCTATACATGTCATGTTCAATGCTATATAAATGCAAATCACTTACATTTATACTCATATTGTACTACTTTGGCTATGTGTTTAATAAAATATTGAATTCTTGCATTGCGAAAAGCAAAGATTATGGTGAAAAGTGAAAAACATGAATTGCAAAAAAACCCAAAAACCTAGAGCTTACAGAACAAAACCAACTTCAGATATGGAATCAGCACGTCGAAATTAGGTTGGAACAACTGCAGGTGTCAGTGAAACAAACATTTTGTTTCCCAGTGAAGTGCTGGAGATGTAAGAAACAAAAAAGGAACCTTCTACCACATGTGGTGGACATGCCCTGAAATTGGGAAAATTTGGAGCATGATCCATGAAGAAATAAAGAAAATACTAAGAATATCATATAGTAAAAGTCCAAAGGCATTCCTTTTTAGGAATATTAAATGATGATATCCCAAAAGACGAAATTAAATGTTTCTTATACGCGACGTCTGCAGCAAGAAATCTGGTGGCTAAGTATTGGAAAGGGAATCAGTTACCTACTAGGGGAGAATGGTTATGTAAGCTTTCAGAATATCTAGAGTTAGGCAAATTGACAGATATAATAAGACAAAAAAAGTGAAGTGAAAAATGAATGGGAGTGCCTAAACGAATACCTTAAAAGGTTCGGAGACAGAAATCTGGCTGAGTCTGGAATAACCTTGTGAAGTGAAAGGATAAGAAAGAGGGATTTATATCTAGATGTTAGGATTCAGAGGATAAGGAAAACAGGAAAACAGGAAGATACAATGAGAGGTAAAGGAGGTGCTGTGGGATTGGTGGAAGTCAATGTTTGTTTTCCTTTTTAGTGTTTATATTATTAATTTGAAAGATTTGGATTTGTTTTTCATATGCTTGTTTTTGTGCTTTGTGTTTTGTGTATTGATATTTTTCATTGGTTTTTTGTTGTTGTGTGGAAAGTACTAATAAAACTTACTATTTAAAAATAAAACAAAACAATAAAAAAGAATTAATATAGTAGGTCAGGGGAGAGAAAGTGATGCTTTCCAAATGTTGTTGGACTTCAAAGCCACCAGCCCCATTCAGTGTGGGCAAGGGCCAGGATTGATGGAAGTTGGAGGCCAACCACATTTGGAGGGCACCACATGGACTAGACAGAATGTAGCCTTCCCCAGTGTGTGGTACTGGTGGAGGGTATTGCTCAAACAGCAATACTTTGTAGGTGGGTAAGTTTATTGAATATATCTATTTTCATCTCTAAAATGAATGAAGGATCAAGCATTTGCCTTGTGGGAGAAGGGGTCTCCCCAGGTGAGGCCCAGGTGACTTCAGTGATTGGAAGTGTGTGGCTTTTCTCCAGCTGTTGCAGCAACTAAGGCCATTTCTGGGCAAAGATAGCTTGGCACAGTGATCCACACTCTAGTGACCACCCAGCTGGACTACTATAATGTAGGGGACTACCCTTGCAGAGGATCCAGAAGCTGCAGCTAGCTTAAAATGCAGCATCATGGGCTGTGAGTAATAATAATAATAATAATAATAATAATAATAATAATAATAATAATAATAATTTATTTATACCCCGTCCATCTGGCTGGGTTTCCCCAGCCACTCTGGGCAGCTTCCAACAGAAAAATAAAATACAGTAATCTATTAAACATTAAAAGCCTCCCTAAACAGGGCTGCCTTCAGATGTCTTCTAAAAGTCTGGTAGTTGTTGTTCTCTTTGACATCAGATGGGAGGGCGTTCCACAGGGCAGGCACCACTACCACGAAGGCCCTCTGTCTAGTTCCCTGCAACTTGGCTTCTCGCAACGAGGGAACCGCCAGAAGGCCCTCAGTGCTGGATCTCAGTGTCCGGGCAGAATGAGTGGTGCTACAAGAAGGGATCACATTATGATTGATCCTGTTTGTACTGTGGTGTCCTCCCATCTGATACCTTAGTCAATGCAAAATGTTGTGTATAAGGTAAAGGTAAAGGGACCCCTGACCATTAGGTCCAGTCGTAACCGACTTTGGGGTTGCACGCTCATCTCACATTATTGGCCGAGGGAGCCGGCATATAGCTTCCAGGTCATGTGGCCAGCATGACAAAGCCGCTTCTGGGAAACCAGAGCAGCACATGGAAACGCCGTTTACCTTCCTATTTATCTACTTGCATTTTGACGTGCTTTCAAACTGCTAGGTTGGCAGGAGCTGGGACCAAGCAACGGGAGCTCACCCCATCCAGTCCAACCACCTGCCAAGCAGGAAACACCATCAAAGCATTCTTGACATATGTCTGTCAAGCCTCTGCTTAAAGACCTCCAAAGAAGGAGACCACCACACTCCTTGGTAGCAAATCCCACTGCCGAACAGCTCTTACTGTCAGGAAGTTCTTCCTACTGTTTAGGTGGAATCTTCTTTCTTGTAGTTTGAATCCATTGCTCCGTGTCCACTTCTCTGGAGCAGCAGAAAACAACCTGCTTCTCTGGAGCAGCAGAAAAGAACATGCCACAAGTCAGGAGCCACCACAGAAAAGGACCACCCTCTTGTTGCCACCCGCTGGACCTCATGAAGAAGGGCTTAAGGTGATGGTCACAGGGTCTGTGTTGGTTCATATGCCACTCATCATATGCCACAGATCAAATCCTGTGGTCTGGGATAGATATTTTTATGATTGCTGCTGGATTAGTTTAGTGTGATGCTGTAATTATGTCTAAAATTAATTGTTTTATGATGTATATTCATCATCTGGGGATCCTAGGATAAACAATGGTCTATATATGATAAATAAACAACTTCCAAAAGCAGACATTAAAATCTGACACCTTTTATCCATTGTGACTTGAAAAGTCAGGATCATTTCATCCTTCGTTTGACTTGTATACTATTTTCCTTACTGAGTCAAAAGCTATGAAGTATGAAATAATCCTGATTTTCTCAGGCACCAACAATTGAATATCTGATACTGAAACTGTTTCAAGCTTTCTGATCTCTCCAGGATACTCTTGGGGGCTTTCATCATTGAAGAACTGACTATATTAATGAAATTTGCATTAATATGCTCTTCTTCATCCATGCGGGATCTCAGATACATTATGGACCACCCATAATTATCAGCTAATTGAAAGGAAATCCCAACCTATTGCTCATCCGTTGAATTTGCATTCTGCGTGTTTCTCCTGTAATGTTAGTAATATAACCTGCATCTGATGTGAATATACCCAGGCAAGGTTCCCATGCCAGGGACTGCCCCAGGTCTAGAGCAGTTTGGACATCAGCTATATAATACATGCAATTGAATCCTTAGGCACAACCAAGACTAAAACGGAGTTCATAGCTACATGGAGATGGTGATGATGGTTCATTCCATTTCTATACCACTTTATATTTTAAAGAAAAAAACCCCAAAGCGCTTCGCTTTACAACACATTGAAACATCAAATAAAACAATTCAGAATAAAACAAATTCAAGATTCAAGGGAAATATTTCAGGTCCTTCTCCAAGTGACATTTTGCTTTTCCCATACTTATTTACCCACTCTAGGAAGTACTCTAGGAAGCCAATGTAGTGTAGTGGTTGGAATGTTGGACCAGGACCTGGGAGATCAGGGTTCAAGTCCCCACTCAGTCATGAAGTTCACTGGGTGATCTTGAGCCAGTCACAGCCACTTAACGTACCTCACAGGGTTGTTGTAGAAATTAGCTACCTGTTGTTGATGTATGTCTAGAGCAGAGGTGGGGGACCTATGGCTCTCCATTGCCAATGGGCTCCATTTCCCATCAACCCAGCCAGCAAGACCAATGGCCAATTGCCAGGGATGATAGGGGCTACCAGGAGATATAAAATTAACTGTTTACATATAAGATCCACACCATTTTTAATCAGGAATGGAAAAAATACATAGTTTTAGGAGCCAATGTCACATTTCTTTTTCCTATAGGTGTACTGACTTTTGTGATTAAATGCTTCCAGAATTTATGAACTTTGGCACAACTCCATCGCATGTGCCAATAAGATGCCTGCTCCCCAAAGCTTCACCAGCACAATAGGATCCTGATCTTGTAATTGGAGCCAGATGTATCACGGTAAAAGACCACCAATGGATGACTTTTAAAGAATTCCCATTGTATTTCCAAGATGCTAAAAACCTTCCCCTGTGAAGCTTCAAATTAATCTGAGCTAGTGAACAATTCCAGGCTCTTAATGCACACCTCTTCACTGAGGACAGCATAGTGGTCCCCCCCAAAACACATAACCAAGTCTCAGATCAATTAGTTTCTCTGGTAATATCTGATTACAGTTCCCTTAATTCATTTTCCAGTTCAGAATTTAATCCAAACCAGATAACTTTCTCTGTTTCATCCCCACACCCTTAGCAGATGCTTGGATGGCTGCCATCTTCATGAAGGCAGTAGACCACCTTCTCCAACTTCCTTCTCTTCTCCCAGGTGAGGGAAGTCTCTCTCTTTCCTCCTCTCTCTGTTCCTCCCCCCCTCTCTCTGACAACCGACCAACAAAGGAAAAAATGAACCTAGTGTCATTTGACTAGATCATGAAGCAAATAGCCCTAGCAAGCTCCATTCACTGCTGAATATCCTGTCCAAAGAAGTGGCGTTTTGGTTTGGTTTGCTACTGCTTCCATTTCTACATCTGCCTAATCTCAGCAGGACTTTCCCCAAGTCACTAGCAATTTTACTTCAGGCAAAATTGGGTTGCAAGTCAGGGATAATTTCAAGAACCTGTGAGATATCTTGAGGGATTTTCGGTTCGTGGTCTTATATCATATCTGGAAATCTATGTATGGGTACACGCTTCTGATTTCTACAAGACAATTTATATTTCAAAACCACGAAGCAAAGAAATTCCTTTTTAATTTTCCTCTCCTCTGAGATGTGATGACAGGCTTAAGCTGATTCAGCAGAGGAGAAATAATTTTGACACTTGCATTTACCAGATGAGTCTTAATACAGGAATACACGCTCTCGTGGGAAATTTGCAAATGCCTGCAGATTCATAAGTCAATCCATAAATATTTAAGAATTTCCAAGTATTAGAGCTTCATTTGCAAAGGGAAAGCAGGGAGAGGAACTTTAGGGAGATTTCCAACCATTTCAGAATTCAATACAGCTCCTCAAGCTAACATAAAGCTACTTTATTAGGAAAAAATCCAATACACAGAATAGGAATAAACTTATATTGGTACTATGTTAGGAAGACAATCATTTTGGGGTTAAAAATTATATATACAAATTGCTTTTAATAGAATGTTCTAGCAGGCGTGTAAAACATATTGACTGCCTTTCTCCAATACATGCCAAGGCTACGCAAATCCCATTGTAGTCAGTGGGGGATGTTGAAATGAACTGGATAGCTGCTTATATGTCAGAAAGGAGGAAGGTCCGTCAGTGGTGAGAGGGAGGGAAGAAGGAGATGCAGGCAGCCTGCCTGGATCTCCTTCTGCCTCCTTCTGCCTGCCTGTTAAAACTCAAGTTAAGCACTGTGCAAGGACGCCAATTTGGTTTGAGCCCCCAATCTTTGTTGGGTTGGCATTCGATCATCCCAGGTCAGATTGGGACTGCTCTGTGATGGGTCGGAGTCCCGTAGAAAGCATTGGCACACATCCAAGAGACATGTGCATGCTATGAAGCATATTAGCAGAGTCAGCGAAAGCAAAATTGTGTAGGAAGTATGTTAGTATTTACAGCAAAATAAACAAAATAAACATGGCAGTTTGTGTGAGCTCCTTCTCACCCATCCTCTCTAGCTTTCTAGCTGGACAGAGAGCAAAGAGCAGAAGTTTGTCGGCTTGACTTCTGCTCACACGCGCAGTGATAAGAAATGAAATCGTCCAATCACGTGACCCTCAGCAATAGTGGCAGTGGAGAATACTGACACTCTGAAGCATCATATACTGGATTCCGAATCAGATGAAGGGGGTTGCCAAACGGCTTAGTTGTCGAACAAATTGGCTCCCGAATGCCGCAAACCCAAACCCAGTTTGGAAGCGGAACATCTGACGCGGCTTATGCGGCTTCCGATTGAGTGCAGGAAGCTCCTGCAGCCAATTCAGGAGCAGACTCCCGGAACAGATAAAGTTCTAGAACCAAGGTACCACTGTAGTATCATGTTGTGTCAACATGTTACACTGACTAGGCCCACCCCTACTCACCCATCAGACTTGTGACGCAGTTCTCTGTTCAACAATACACAGGCTTTAGAATAAAGTATGCCAAAAAATGCATGTGCTGAGGTAAAATATGGACTAAAGATGTATTTTGTGATAAAACGTGAGATAAAATGCACATTTAAATACTTAAATGAGAATTTCCATGGGGATTTTGTCCTTTAAAAAAACCGTTAGTGAAGAAACAGGATGGAGTAGACTCACAAATGCAGATTGGAAATAGGCTGACCTGTCAATCTCTAGGTATAACCACCCCTCCACACTGGACTGTTGGCATGGATATGAATTTTATGTGTGTGAATCCCCGACTCCTTGTTTTATTTGCTATTGTATGTTTTTGTTCTGTTGTTTTATTAATGTTAGGTTGTATTTTTTTGTTTTAATTCATATTGTTTCTGTATTGTACAGAGTATAGACCACCTAGAGATTTGTGTTTTTTTTAAAGTGAATTAGAAATGTTTTTTAATAAAATAAAACATAAAATAGCACACTATGTTCTTTTAATAAAGTTGTGACCTTTTTAACCTTGGTATCTTGGCATCTTCCTCCGAAGCTTGGCATTGTCACCAAACGTGACGTCAACAATCCAAAGGGTACAATCCTGGTCCTATCCAAGTCCAAAGCAAACTAAAACTAAAACTAAACTAAACCCCAACCCCCCCCCCCTGATCTTAATGAAGTGGGATGGGATAGCAGCCAACGTTAAATTGTAGCTTCAAGATTCCAGTATATCGGGCTTGGTGCAGCTTGCAGCTGCTCCACAACTCCCAAGAATATTTCCATTTCCACTTGGCTCTACATTGGAAATCAACAGCTCGCCGACGTTTTATACAAGCTGACTGCTAGTGCTATGGCAAGAACTGATCCTTGAATGGAAGGAGGGGCTATTAACATGCTTGGGAAGAGAACACAGCAAAATGCACAATCACTCAGCCAAAATCTGTCCCATTTCCCAATTAAAACATTAACATGCTTCCTCAATTTGTTGCCATTATTTCACTCCTGCCTATATGAATCAATGTAACCTTCCATACTCCTCCTCCTCCTCCTCCTCTCCTGCTTCTCCTCCTCCTGCTATTTTTATCCCTTTCTGCCAGCTGGAAATTGTAGTTTTGACAGCTCAGCTCCAGCTTGGATGCTTACATCTCAGCAAGGTGCATTTCATAGGAGACACCTCCCCTCTAAAACTAAACTGGTTTAACCACAATACCCTCTTCACTGGGAAACCTGGGAATAATAGTTGTTTCAGGTATCTTGCTACTACTTGGCAGAGATTTGGGTGGCCTGTAACAATATATATTAACTGGAAATGCTAAAGTTACATGTATGGCAAGCGTATGCTGTTCCCACCCTAATCTGGTATGCAGGCTGAGACCCTACCTGCCTGCAGACTGTCTTGTCAAAGTGGTTATCCCGCTTAGACTACTACAATGTGCTCTACATGGGGCTACCTTTGAAGGTGACTCAGAAACTGCAATTAATCCAGAATGCGGCAGCTAGACTGGAGACTGGGAGTGGCAGCTGGGACCACATAACACCGGTCCTGAGAGACCTGCATTAGCTCCCATTACATTTCTGAGCACAATTTGAAGTGTTGGTGCTGACCTTTAAAGCCCTAAACGGCCTCAGTCCTGTATACCTGAAGGAGCGTCTCCATCCCCATCGTTCAGGGGAACTGAGATCCAGCGCTGAGGGCCTTCTGGCGGTTCCCTCACTGCGAGAAGTGAAGTTAGGGGAACCAGGTAGAGGGCCTTCTTGGTAGTGGTGCCTACCCTGTGGAACGCCCTCCCACCAGGTGTCAAGTAAATTAGCAACTATCCTACTTTTAGAAGACATCTGAAGGCAGCCCTGTTTAGGGAAGTTTTTAATGTTTAATACTGTGTTGTGTTAATATTTGATAGGGAGCCGCTTTATTATTATTATTATTATTATTATTATTATTATTATTATTATTATTATCTTCATCATCATTATTTTCAAATTAGTGTTGGGGAAAGTAGTGTCCGATGAGACTGGTGGGACAGAAGTTAGGGAGCTGAACAGCAGGTGGCACCATAACCAATAACAGGGGAAGCCAACTAGGCCTAGTTTAGTCCCTACCTCCTCCTTGCTGAGTTCTGCAATGAGTTCTACACTGAAACAAAGGAGGAGGAATCTGACAGGCAGTTCCATCCCTGGGCAGAATGTAACTAGGAAGGAATGTAAGTGGCTGAGGGCCGTTTGAAATTGGATGAGCGCTGTATCCTAAAATTCGGGATCTTGGGATAGATGCCTTTTCAGTTCACATATTGCTCCAGAAAAGGTGAGAATTAGGTATACTTGCATTCTAATGTGAACTGAACTGAATTTCTCCCCCGTACGCACAGGTGAATTTGTGGGAAGATCATTAAGGGAAGTTTAGGAACACATACACCCCCCACATACAACCCCACATACACACTGATTTTATTTTTTCAAAGTCATCACATAACCTCTAACATTTCTCCGACGAAAATAGGGACATCCCATTCCATAAGGACAATTTTACTATTTATACCCCACACATCTTACTGGGTTGCCCTAGCCACACAAGGCAGCTTCTAACATATATAAAAACATAATAAAATATTAAACATTAAAAAATGTTCCTATACAGAATTGCCTTCAGACAGCTCAAGGGTCGGATAACTCCATACTCTCCAACATTTCTCCAATGAAAAAAGGGACATCCTAAGGAAAAGTGGGACCTTTCGAGATCACATCAGAAACTGGAATGGCTTCTCTGAATCAGGGACGTCCCTAGAAAATAGGAACACTTGGAGGGTCTGTTATCAGTAATAGCTGTAGCTTTAATAAGAATCCCAGCTTGTGCTCAGCTGAAAAGTGACCAATAAATTGAATATATAATTGTAGACAGCAGCACTGCTAATTTCCGGAGCTTGTTTTGCATGCAGTACATCTGCTAACCGGTTTATGTGCACAAAGCACGAGGTTTTAAACTCATAAAACATAATAAGTGTAAAACAATATTGTTCTCATTACTGAGTGTTCCCATTCATGGAAAGCAATTGCATCTTCTGAAAATGTCACTGCACAGCCATGCAGAAACACACTTCTGAAATGCACAGGGATATTTTCTTAAATAGAGACCTCTGGGCCTGGTTTTCCCGATCCTATCTTCCAGATCAGTTGTATTTGTGAAGCCACATAACTATGAATAGCTGCAGACTCTACAAAACTACTGGGAAAATCCTAATGGCATGGTCCTCACTGAGAATGTTAAGCATGTGCTAAAGTCAATGAGTCAGTGGATTACGGTCTATGTGTACTGGCATTGCTGTAGCTAAGAACTACAAGGCACTGTGGTGCAGTGGTTAGAGTGCTGGACTAGGACCTGAGAGGCTGGGGTTCAAATCCCCACTCAACCATGAAGCTCACTGGGTGACCTTGGTCCAATCTTTCAGTCTAACTTACCATAGGGTTGTTTTGAGGATAAAATGGGGAGAGGGAGAACTATGTATGTTACCTGGAGGAAAGGTGAGTTATAATGCAATGAATAAAAATGAATAAATGATAAAAATTTCATACATCCAAATTTAATACAACTCAAATATGGGAATGTTGTTATGTGTCTGGCGACCACCTAGTTTACATAAAAGTCTAAGCTTTGGCACAGATTTTTTAACAAGGTTGCTATCTTCAGTTTTCTTCTGTTGTGGAGAGGTGGGAGGTTTATGCAACAGAAAAACAAAACAACATCAACCCAGCTCTATGCCTTCACCACCGAAATCAATAAGACTCAGAGGTCTGAGGCCCTTCTTCATGTGTCTTCTCCACGAGAGGTCCAGAGAGAGGCAACATGAGAACAGGCCTTTTCTCCAGTGGCTTCCCCTTTGCAGAATGCTCTTCCCAGGGAAGCTTGCTTGGTGCCTTCATTATACAGTGGAACCTCGGTTTATGAACACCTTGGTTTATGAATTTTCGGTTTACGAACGCCGCTGACCCATATGGAACGGATTAATTCACTTTCCATTACTTTCAATGGGAAAGTTCGCTTCAGTTTATGAACGCTTCAGTTTATGAACAGACTTCCGGAAACAATTACACCCATGTTTCAGTTTATGAACGCTTCAGTTTAAGTACTCCGCGGACCCGTCTGGAACGGATTAATCCACTTTCCATTACTTTCAATGGGAAAGTTCGCTTCAGTTTATGAACAGACTTCCGGAACCAATTGTGTTCATAAACCGAGGTACCACTGTACATCTTTAGGCACCAGGCAAAAATGTTCCTTTTTAACCAGGCCTTGGGCTGATTATGTCTATGTCCTTATAAATGTGTCTGTGGTTATGGATTTGTTTTGTTCTTGTTCTTAATCTGTGTTTTGTGTTTTTATTTTGTATTTTGTTTGTGTGAACTGCCCTGAGATCTTCAGATGGAGAGCTGTATACAAATTTAATAAAATAAAGAGATAGATAAATGAATGGGGCTGAACCATGCCCTATGGCTGTTTATCCAACTAACTCATTCCACACATTTCCACTTCGCAGTGGAGCTTTCCCACTCTCCTCCTCTCTCTCACCCCCACCCACCCCCAAATCTGTTTTAGGGGTTCCCCCAACCCTTAAGGTTTGGGGAGGACACAGGGTATGTCTGGGGAGAGGAAAGGGGGAAGTTCCATTGTGCAAGCAAAAATCCTTCCAATGACAGAATAAGTTAGTTGAATACCATCCTGTGTGTGTATGTGAATGTGTCTATGTGCATATTTCAACAATTCTTATTTCACTTGGGATTGTGGTTTCTAAACAGTGTGCAATGAGATTGCAAAAGAGATGCAAAAGATAAAAACTGTTAAAATTAACCATAAAATAGGAAGTGCTTACTTAAAATGCCTGCTGAAATAAGAAAAAAAGAAAAAAAACCAGTCCTCAGCAACCGTGCATATGCACAGTGGGAAAGTCCTACATGGCTACCTGTGTTCTATGCTCTTAGTGATAAATTAAAAATAATCTATAATTGACACCTGTCAAGATTTCCAAGTAAGATTCAAGATTTTAAATGACATTTTGGCAGAATTGGGATCCTTGCCATCATGAATCTACTGAATATTCCATTTCAATTAGCTGGCTTAAAATATTATATAGTGTGTGGAACTATTTTAGGCATAAGAGAAAGAGAGAGAAATCATATGCCACAGTTGTAGCATTCCTTTCTTTTTCTTTTAAAATAACCACTGTCACAGTGAAAAATGCCCAAACAGAGCATCATTCTACTTTACGGTTCGTAAGTTGTCTCTTGGAGTACAGTGTTGCTGATATTTTAATCCTC
Source organism: Zootoca vivipara (assembly GCF_963506605.1). Taxonomy (NCBI): domain Eukaryota; kingdom Metazoa; phylum Chordata; class Lepidosauria; order Squamata; family Lacertidae; genus Zootoca; species Zootoca vivipara. The sequence continues at coordinate 17,793,844 of NC_083280.1, read as the reverse complement.
ATTAATCTTTGAAAAATATTATTCAAAGTACTTTTCCCCCCTTGAAGATAACAGAAATCCATATGTGATGATCCACAAGGGCCCTTTCCTTGCTGTTATCCAGGTAGAATGAACACATCGCTGTGGGAACAAGCTTGTGACCTCTAGGCCTGCCCCAGAACTTTGCATGTTTGGCTGAACCTCAAGTATTCATCAGGGATAGTTATCCATGTTGGTTCCACATGACCCAATAAAAGGGCCAAAGAGGTAACTTACAGGGTACCATAGAGGGGGGTCAAACTGGGCCCGGACCGAAGGCCAGGTGGAACAACTCTGTTTTGCAGGCCCTGCGGAAAGATGTCAAGTCCCGCAGGGCCCTGGTCTCCTGCGATAGAGTGTTCCACCAGGCTGGGGCCAAAGCTAGTTTAACCACCTTGAGTCCCGGGACCTCCAAGATATTATTATTTGCAGCCAATCAGAAGCCCTGCCTTGGTTTTCGAATGGTTCCGGGAGTCGAACGGACTCCTGGAACGGATTAGGTTTGACAACCAAGGTACCAATGTACTGACTTTTCTCTCTCTTGAAACTTCCAATATTCAGCTTCTTTTAATGTCCACGAGTTCTTTGTCCCATGAGAGATCGAGGAGAACTTTTCTGTATCCGAAATGGAGAAGCAAAACCATTTGGGGTGTTGATGTTGTGAGCCCCTCCATCCTATGATCTGGTCTTATAAATGTGCAAATGCAAGCATGTATCTTAAAAAAACACACATAGTTTCTGCCAATCTTCCTTCCAAGGAAAGTCCTGGAGTCTCTTACCATTTGGAGACTGGGATGACGTGCAGCAATATGTTGATAAGAAGCAGGGCATCTGTTAAACTGGAAGTCTTAGGTTCCATCTGAAATACGGTCTCCCCTTCTCCCTGTTTCTAACCTTAGGGCGCACAGTATTAGCTAATGGATTTTAAACTAGATACAACTTGGGGAAGGAAGGAGGCTTTCCAATTTCATCTGCAGTGGGTGGGTGGGGGGAGAGGGAGCAAACACATATAGCATTTTTAGTTTCCTTGCTGAACTGGAGCCTATTTGCCTTTGATCACTGAAAAACAGGCTAAGCCTTCTGAAACATTTCTCTCAATTATTTACCCTTTCATACATTACCCTAAAGCAAAAAACGAAGTTTGATAGCGTGTCCTCCACCCACTCCACCAAGCAAATGCAAATTTATGTGTTTAATTGTGTTTTTTTCTTCCCCTTTTTTTCTAGCCGGGCATAAGCAAATAGAGATTTGAAATAATGAAATGGGCAACATCACATGTTGCTACTTTGTTAATCTTAACTAAAGCATGGGGGAGGGTTAAATCAATTCAAATTAGCTTTGTGATGACTAGTGGGGGGGGGGGAGATAAACCTTTTCAGAGGAGATGTTCTTTTGCATTTCCTTCGCCAAAGAAGTGACAGACTCCCACCTTTCTCGCTGGAGACAAGAATGCTGTGCTGCTTTCTAGTAGAACCATTTGTGCATTATTAACCTAACGCTAGCACTGTTATGTTCAGGCATCAGATAATAAATGATGCTGTAGGGGGGTTTGCAGCCTATTTAAAAGATATTCAAAACATCTCCTTTTTTTGGGAGCAAGTGTCCTAAAATGACCTGATCACACCCTTCCTGTTGAATTTAGAAGAGGAACAGCTCAATCTTTCTGACCTGCAAACAATCATTCTCAAACTGTGTGTCAGTATAACTTCAGGGAACTGCCGTGAGCAACCAATAAATTAAATAACAGAAGGCCCGTAGGAGGCACTGGGCGCACCCCTTTATGCAGTTAGTTAACATTAGTCTCCGGATTTACTGGTCTTATTGCTCCCTGATTTAAATGGTAATGTGCATTGTTACAAGTATTCCAGATTGTGGCTAAACTGTTGCATTTGGAGGTCCTCCCGCTGAGTGGGGACCTGGACCTCTGTCCCAAAGTCATGCCTCCTTTGGATCTTACCTGGCAGGGGAGATATCTTGATCATGAAAGAGGTTTTGTTAAGTATAATTAGACTGGACTTTTGTTAAGTTTAACTATACATGGAAATGGGGGGGGGGAGGAAACTCTGTATGTGTATTGCTAAAAGTTTGCCATTGGAAAATTCCATTGATGCAAAGTAAGAGCAGCAGAGTGCCTAAGAGCTGGTAATTAATTAAGAATGTATCTCTGCTAGCTCTCACATGGTGTTTAACTTAGATCACATGAAAAAGGCATTCAGTTGCAAATCTCCATTTTATGTGAGTTAGTTTTTCTTCTGCCTGAAGCAACCAGAGAAGAAAGGGTGTGCCGTTGATTGTCTCCAGGAACACAACCTCAGGCTGTAATGAAGGCTGTGGGAGAGACAGAGCTTTGATTTCAGTTCTGGATAAAGTTAGTTCACATTTGTAAGATGCTATACATGTGCTTGGACAAGCACATGATATTATGCAACTATTTGGATGTAACCTGGCTGTTTCGAGTGTCTGTTTTGGAACAAGTTCTGTTAGTACAATTTTTGAACCATATTTTTGGACTGGACAATTTTTTTCCTAAGACGAGTCTGGTTTTATTCATCCTGTTGCTTCCAAATGCACAATATTAATAACTGCAATCGGTTTTCCCAGTGGAGGCTCATTCATTCACTCCAGGTGTGCTGGCCCCTGTGATTTCCCTAGATGTGGGAAATGACTTGACTCCTCTCTGTCTGGCCCTTTGAACTCTCCCCAAGCCAGACACCCTTTACTCAGGCCACAACGGTCACTCACACTGCTTTGCACACTGAGCCTTTTTGTATGGTTTCATTGTGACTTTGAAGATAATGCCTCTTGCTTGCAGGATACAGAGGGGCATGTGTGCATGTGTGTTCATGTGGAAAGTAGCCTAACTGTAGAAAGGTAACGTGAATTATTCCCTCTGCGCCCTTTTGTCTCTGTCCCCATCTGCCACTGGCATGTGGCCCTCAGAAGGTTGTGGAGAAGGGAATGTGGCCCTCAGGATGAAAAGCCCCACCATTTTAATATATTTATTTTTTAAAAAAATTGTGATAGTTCTGCATGCTATTCATTTACTGCTGTGCATAGTTATGCTCGTAGTGTTTTCGAGATTAACCTCAAACAATAACAGCATTTGGACAGCGGATGCTCACAGTTTCCATACACGAAAATATCCAATAATGAAAAGGGGACTAAAAAATGAAATGCAAAACAGCGTGCACCAGCAGGACATTTGTGACAAAGTCCAGGGACCTAAGTATTTTGTTGTTCACTCCATTCATTGCCCGTTGCCTTTATCTGGCACGCATAAAGTTTACCCAGCAAGTGTTAGATAGTCTTAACTTCAAGTACTGGGTAGTAAATTTCTGGATCACTTACTCTGGTGGCTCTTCAGTACACAAAGAGCGAGCAGATGGTAAATGTGCTTCAGATGTGCTGACCACCCTTCCTGAAACACTTGGCAGTAGATGGGGATTTTTATGTGACTTTGTCACTGGCAGCAGATGTACAGTAAAGAAGAAATAGAGCTGATGGGTGGATAGAAAGACAGATGCACAGATTTCTTTGCCCACCACTGTAACTCCATGCATTATTGCACACACCCCGGTTTTCATTTTGGAAATGGAAACGAGTTTTGATTATCATTGTTGTAGAGGGAGGCCGAGATTCAGAGTGGCTGCTCGGTTTCCAGATGCAACCTGCATGTTCTCTATCTATATTAAGAGTGCAGGGTTCTCCAAGCTTGTAAAGGAGGGGTGGAGAGCCTGTGGCCCTCCAGGCATTACTGGACTACAACACCCAGAATTCCTGGCCACTGCCTATAAGGATAGGACTTAAGAGTGTTGAGGATGACTGTTTGGGGGCCAGAATGTTGGGTTATTTCCTTTTCTAAAGTTACCAGGAAGGATGCAATAAGGTCACTCTTTACTTACTGTCTTTATCCTACTCGCTGGATCATCACCTTGTCGTGGTGAGTGGACCTGCATGTTCCTATGACCCTTGTGAGCGAAGCCGTCGGGAATCTCATACTCCCAGCAGGGTCACCCAAGGCAGTAAGGTCAAAGGGAAGGAGCTAGACAAAGAATGATCCAAGAAGTCCTCAACGGCAGAACAGGCGGTATGTTACAATGGCTGTGAAGGCGGATGAAGGCTGCAGCAGATAGGAACCTGCCGTTTTGCCGTGACTACTTCATGCCATCGGAACAGAGCCCTACTGCGAAGACTGTGCGTTGGTCAGCGTGCACTGATCTACACACATAAAACAAATTCATGCACAGGCGTCTTCCAAAAACCCAACCTGTGTTTATGAAAGACAATCTTACTCGGCTACGAGTGATCGCCAAAGAGAGAGACTGTCTTTATTTTATGCCCCTACCCCCCCCCCAGTTTCAGTTAATTTTGTTCCTTTCCCAATATTTGCATAAAGAAAACAAGCCATAGCAATCCAATTTACAAGGAACATTGTTACATTTGGTTCTCACCTCCTTTGATCCAAGGAAATCAGAAATGCGATTCCTTTCTTCCGTGCCACACAACTGTCAAGCAAAACACATCCCTGAGCTACATTTTAAAGCTGTTCTGGAATGCAACAAACCCATCACTTCTAACAGACGTTAGACTCACTGGCGGGGAGTGGGGGGCGGAAACAAACAATGCCCCACATAATTAATATCCTCCTTGTTCCAAAGAAAGTGAAGAGTGAAAATTGTTTGTATGGCTTAAATTATTGATTGCCCTTAAGCATCTCATTTCAAGGTCTTCAGAGGAGACAAAAAAATTTATTTATCCAAATATAATTAGGTTTGATTAAAGATTCTAGTGGACAAATTGATAATTATACTTGGTAGTTATTCTTTAAAAATGTTTTAAAGTAACCCTCCAGACTGAGGTTTTTATGCTGCTCTGGTTATATTTGTATAGTTTCTACTGAGGGAACTTTTGAGGAGATCAAAGGGCAAAGGGCAAAAGTGCCTCATTATCGGGAGATTGCAAATGTATGCGGTGAAGGGTTTACTTTAAGGGTTGGAGAGAGCTTTGGATATGATTGGAAGGTTACATTCCAGCCTTGCAAAGTCCTTCTCCATCCTCAAACACATGCTTCTCCCTCCTGTTGCATAAGAGGCATTATTACAGTTACCGTAAACATTACCGTCAAGCAAAGGCATTTGAGAAGGTTGTGGCCTGGGAAAGTGTCATGAGAGCCAGTTGGACAGGCTTGGAGGGCTACGTTTCACCTAGCAAGGGGTGGAAGAATTCCTAGGTACTTAAAGGACTCAGGCCGGCGACTCAAATTTTCATGAAATTTGCATAAGCAGATATTGGGAATCTGAGGTGAGAGACACACTTCATGGAAGCTGTCTCCAGTTCCAGTCACTACATAGAGGCAGCTTAAGGTCCAAAATAGTTTACTGCTGCAGAAGATAAGGCTTATGCAACACAGTGCTGGACATGGATATACACAAGACATAAGGAACTTTGACTCACTTCTCAAGACTGACGCTGACGCACAGACCAAGACCTTGGCACAAATGAGCTGATGGGCCTTAATCAGCTATGTAGACAGCATTGGGGCAGTGCCATAGCAACTGGCTTGGCTGACCCTTGTTGGCTTATCTCATATATGGAGTGATTTGTGCTCAGGAAGGAAATTAACTCTTTCCTCCATGTCCAATCCCCCCAACGGTGAATGCTTCTGTAATAAATTAAAATGGTAGCTAACTGGCTTCCCACCTGCACTGTTCTTTGGAGTGTAGCCAGCTGTATAAGCAGAGCCTGAATATTGGTTTGTAGTAACGTGGAGGCGGGCTTTTTCTCTGGTGGTCCCAGTGTTGTGGAATAGCTTCCCTGCTTAAATAGAGGAGGTTCCATCAGCATGGGCATTCCACTGGCTCCCGAAGACTTACCTGTTTAGCATTCCCTGGAGCTGACCTTCTGATTGTATTATTTTAACCATTTTAACTGTTAATGCTTTTTTCAACATTCGGAAGGGACAGAAGACACAAAAGACCTTGGGCTCATTCACACCTGGGTCAATTCCTAACAGCATCCTTGCTAAGAGGTCGCAGGTGCTATGAAACTATAGCACCAATTCTGGTTAACAACTGAATGTGCAGATCCTGGGGCAAAGAAATTAAGACGTTACATCATGGGGTCTAAAGCAGTTCCCCTCATTCTGAATTTTGTCAGGAGGTCAATTGTCCATTGCCACCATGACTATAAGAACATTGAAATGGAATGGAAACTAAAAGAGAAGACTTGTTTCTTTTCAAAGATTAAAAACATTTTAATCAATTTTTTCCCCCTGGATTGCACCATTTCAGGCAGCAGGTTTGTTATGCTGCCATCTTTCTGACATGCCGTTTGTTTGTGTAGAAATATTGAGAAATATTTGAATGTGCTGCCCCATGTTCACAGCCTAAAATGTCTCGTGGTATAAACTGACCCTACCTTGCAGCCAAACATCCCAGTTGCAAACTGAGGGTTGTGTTATGTCTCTTCTCCTGTAGCTTCCAGAAGCTGGTCCACCATGTTCCAAAGATTTTTGTAATTCTGCTGCACATTGAATTATACTTTGCTTCCTTCCAGAAGACTTAACACAGAAACCATGTTCACAAGCAGGATCCACCTTTCCGACCTACATCCTTGATCTGATCCAGTGATTCCTTGTGGGTACAGGAGATCCTTTTCACATAAGGACTTCGCTGTTCATGCCGTTGGAGGAGACATCCCCATTTATTACAAAGGGATGCACATGTGCTAACTAACTTTGTACACTACCAATGTATAGAGGCTCTATTTGTGCTTTGAGCACATGCAAAGCATTAGATCAAGGGCCACAGGGAGCAAAATCTCTGATAATTTAAATGGTCTATCTGAAGAGCTCATCCGGCATAGGTGGTTTTAAAAGATGGGAACTATATTGAATCACTCAGCACTACTTAGATAAGGGAAACAATTAAGATATTTCTTTCCTCTGCTCTTGGAAACCATTCTTATTGCTTCTCAGATAGTTATCAGGTAGCCTACTCATGACAAATCAGCTCTTTCTGTATAATGTCACCTTGCTTCTCTCCATAGTTTTTTTTTAATAAAAAATCATTTTTAACTTTAAAAGAACTAACACAACGATTAATCATTTGCTTAGATGTAAAATGAGGCCAGAGACCCCAATTATGCATGGGGCCGTGGTTATCTTTATTAAAGAAAAATATTTAATTATAATTGTTGACTGTAAATTAATTAATAATGAAATTAATTCATAATTAAACTTAATTATTTTAAGTGTTTGTTTTTGTTTTTTAGATTTTGCATTCTCCTTCTACTCTTAGTGCAAGAAAAACATTCAGGTCAGTGAAGATGACAACACTAAACCAGAATGGAAGATAAATTGGAGTCAAACTAGACCAGGGTTAGCCAATGTGGTGTCCTCTACATGATTTGGACCGCAACTCTAATCACCCCTGGCTATTGACCATGATGGCTGGGGCTGATGGGAGTTGTAGTCCACAAGATATTGCACAACCAAGCCGAAAGCTATACCTCAGCCAAGTAAACTAAGCCATATTCCCAGCTAGTGCCAGATGAGGGTGAGATAGTGAACCCCTTTAAATCTTCCTGGGTCAAACCAACCTTTGGCTTCTCTTTGCACACTTTCTTGTGCAGTAGTCCTGCTCCCTGATTCTGCATATTGTCCATAGCTGCCAAGTCTCCCAATGAAAAATGCGGAATCAGCAGTGGCGCAGCACTGGAAGTCGCTTCTACGCATGTCTGGACATGCGTAGAAGCAACTTCCAGTGCTGCTCTGCCCGATTTTCGGTGCCCAGGCATGGGCGGAGCGGCACCGGAAGTCGCTTCTACATGCGTAGAAGCGACTTCTAGTGCCATGCTACCCATGTCTGGGAACCGGAAATCGGGCGGCACAGGCACCCAAAATGGCAGGTAGAAAATCCGGGGGATTTACCGGATTTTTTCCAATCCGGACTGCCAGCGGGAAACGGTTTAAAATACGGGGGTTTCCCACGAAAAATGTGAGGCTTGGCAGCTATGATATCGTCCCCTTCCTTTCCCTACCTATCCCTTTCCCCCTTTTCATATTGAGTCATATTGCAAGCCATCATTTTTAACTGTGAAAAGTCTTGAGTGCATTGACAGATATGTGAGGTTTGTAAATATAGTACAGTATAAGGTAAATAAATAAATATTGCTTAAACTCTCTTTCTAACCTTGATATTAACTGGTAATATTCCATTGGTGAAGGTACGAGGAAAAGTCTTGGGGGAATTAATAATAAATCATCATCTTGAAACTCTTTTGCTTCCCTTGAAATTCTTCCACCATCTTGGCCATGCAAGAATCCAATTTTACTTGCAGCTTGCTTTCTGATGATGAGGGAACTAGGAACAGGAAGGAATTTTGCAAAGAAGAAAGTGCTGAATAAATAGTACATGATTAGCAGAATAAGAAATACCATTTTGGGGGGTGGGTGGGCGGGTGTACATTTGAGCAAATGTAAAGCATGGAAAAATGAGCAACTGTCTATATAACTAAAGAAGTGCCTTTCTCTCTCTCCCCAATATAAAGATTTATTATTAGATGGACACAATCTGTAGAAAACTTTAATTGTTTAGATTTACAGTTAACCCTGGATATTAGCATCAGTGCTATGGATTGCCCAGGATGGTTATAATTGTTTTGTTTAAGAAAGCCACATTATAATCACATTAAGACACCTCAGGGTGTCTACCGTAACAACGACATGTCCTGCTGTGTTTTATTACTTAAATGTTGATGCAATTTGGTCTCCCTGCTGATTACCCATTTGTCTTTCCTGGGCATAGATAGATAGTTAGCTTTATTGAATTGTGCTTGTGTTTATTTTATTTTTTTCCAGGAAGAACTTTGATCAATAATACATGAATAGTGACCAACACACTCATTTTCTAACTGGGCTACTTCTGTGGTAGGAGAATATTGGATGCTACAAAGCAGGTTCTCCCCATAGAGGAGAACATGGGTTGCGGAAGGGTTAACAAGACATCCCAGGGTTGGAGAGGCGGGTCAGTTTGGATGGCCACATGGGTGGGTGTGCTGTTGCTGGGGAAATTTGCATGTAGCAGATGATTGATTGACAGCTTTACCCTATATATGCTTAGCGAGCAGCTTTCAGTTCCACTTTGGCTGCTCGCAACGAATCTCCCGACCGCCCTCCTCTAATTTTAGGCATTCTTGCATTGACCTTGCTGCGCCTCTCATGGGGTCGCCTGTTTTGGATCAGGGGCCTGGTAGGAATTTTGCCACTTGGCTGATTGGCTGGTGCCAGGTGGTTTTTGCCTACTACGCTGCAATAAGTCACAACTTGTAAGGTTGGCGGTTAGGCATTGGTTCAAATTGGATGGTTGAGGGGTACGGATTTTGGTTGGGCCTGCCCCTCATGGTTGCTGCTGCCTTTAGGGGTATTCCTTTAAAGGAATCCTGGGGCTCTACATGTTTGTCCGTTTATCCCCGTTAGGGGCCAGGGCCACGCATGAGCCTCAGGGAGCATCTATGGGGTGAGGTCAAGGGCGTGGGCCCCTGCTCTGATCTCTCCCGGAAGGGTGCTTACCTACTGGCTCCCCTACTAGGCTAGTGGGAGTCAGATCTGTCCCAGGCGGGGGACAGATGGCAAGAACCAATGCCTAAGCAACCACTCACATTCAGTTGTATTTAAATAAAGTTGTGGCCAAATTAATGCCAAAAACCTTAAACTTTAAATATTGTGTGAAGTGTGAGTTATTGTGTGAAGTGTGAGTTATTGGTACCTCGGCACGCAATTAAGTCATCCATGCTAAGAAACACAGACTGGTTAGACAGAACCACCAATATGGCTGTCGTTGCTGGCGCACATCCATGGCAGGATCCTATCTACACCTAGCAGCAGGCCAATGACACAACAACAGTAATGAGAAATGCAGCAACAATGTCAACCACTCCCAATGCTTTCCTAGTAATTGGTAACCTTGGAGTCCCCAGCCAATCACAGTCATTGCCCCATCCTGTAGCAACAACAGTAATCCTTATGTAGCCAAGATGGCACCACCCACCCACAAGAAGGAGATATCAGGAAGCTCAGAGAAACCCTAAGCAGCAGGAAGAGAACTCCAAAAAGAGGCCAACAACTCCTTGGTCATGCAATGCAGACTAACTTTTGGGAAGGGAATTGGAAAAGCAGAGTGGACATCATGGAGTATCCTGGAAAAGAGATGTGGCTGGCTACAAGGAACCACGACAAGAATCACTCCAAACTGCATCATTTTGTTGTGGGCCCCACTTGTAAATAATATAATGCTAAAGTGGAAGCCGCTCCCGTGTAGACAAGGGGGCGTTTCGGCCCCTTTCCTACCTGCCCTCGCTGCCGCACCACGCCTCCAGTAACCAGCCAATAGGGCTGTCTTGGGGGCGGGGTTTAGCTGCACTTACTGCAGCCGTGGCAGACCTCAGCCTCACAAGTAGTTTTAAAGGTAAAGGGTACCTTTAAAACTACTTGTGAGGCTGAGGTCTGCCACGGCTGCAGTAAGTGCAGTAAGTACCTTTATATTTTAAAGGTAAAGGGTAGGTTCCGGTTTCCGCCTGCAGGAATGGCGGACCTGTTTTCCATCTCTCTGACCTTCGTAAGGAATTTGGCGGTTGCTAGGGGAGTAAATGGCAACCCCCTACCCTCTCCGGGGGTTACGGAGAGGGGCCGCTGGCCCGCGATGCCCCCAGACCCACTCCGACTGTTTTTGGAGTGGGGGGAGCTTGGGCTGAGCACTTACGAGGGCCAGGACTCCCGGACGCTAATCTGCATGGCGGGGATTTCCATGGTTAAAGAAGATAATTAGGCTTAAATCTATGGACATACTTCAGAAGGAGGGGAAGAAGCGCTGTTTACTGCTGAGAAATTTATGCTGCTGAGGGAGAGGAGTCAAAGACTGTACTGCATCTGGAAGAAGGATTGATGGGGACGGAGCGATAAGGGAAGTGAATTTTTATTTTTTTTCTTCATATTGTTGCCTCGTACCTTCCCGGACGCGATGTCCTGGCTTGTTTGGAGTGAAAGAGAAGCAAAAGACTGTGTGAGTTGAACTTTATAACTGTTGTTACTGAGCATATTTTTTAAAGATGTGGAGTTGCCGATGAGAAAAGCCCCCCCCCCCTAGTCGGACGGAAGGAGTTCTGGACGCGTTCGGAGGATTTATGAGCTGTGACGCACTTTAAATTGGAGCAGCGACCTGAAGCTAAGTTCAGCTATAGGGCAAGGAGATCCATTAATTTACCAAGAGTTTATGGTTTGATGTTTGGGTCTCCTGCCTGGAAAAGCTGTAAATTCTATAATGATCGTAAATCTTCATGGCTATGAGAGAAAACGAAAGTGATTTGAGCTTTTTAAGATGGCGCTGCTTCGAGCTGCTTCGACGCAACAGGGAGCTCCATTAAGAAGATTTATGGGGAGGCTGGACTGATTAACTCACACAGGAGAAAGAACATCTGTGAAACTTTGTTTGATATTTATCTCAGCAGCTGGGAAACAATCGGATGAAAGTGGAAAACATCTATGTGACTGTAAGGGGAAGATCTGGATTATTATGAACTTGGAGGACGATTTGAACTTTAGAAAAAAGACGGCAGTGGACAGTTGCGAGGAATTCCCAATTTCTTGAAGCATGGGAACCCAAATAAAAAATTCTTTAGATGATTTGGCATAACATTCGGTTTGATTGATATATATATGTGTATAATTTGAAATATTGAATGTGATATAATTGGTTTTAATTGGAAAATTAATAAAAATATTTTTTTTAAAAAAAAAATAAAGGTAAAGGGTAAAGGGACCCCTGACAGTTAAGTCCAGTCACGAACAACTCTGGCGTTGTGGCTCTTATCTCGCTTTCAGGCTGAGGGAGTCAGTGTTTGTCCGCTCCGCAGACAGTTTTTCCGGGTCATTTGGCCAGCATGACTAAGCTGCTTCTGGCGCAACAGAACTCCAACACCAGAGCAGTACACGGAAACACCATTTACCTTCCCGCCGGAGCGGTACTTATTAATCTACTTGCACTTTTTGGGGGTGCTTTCAAACTGCTAGGTTGGCAGGAGCTGGGACCGAGCAACGGGAGCTCACCCCGTCGCGGGGAATTGAACCGCTGACCTTTTGATCAGCATGCCTAAGGCTCTGTGGTTTAGACCCTAGCGCCACCCACGTTTTACTGTTATTGAATTTCTGCCAGCATGCAGCCCTAAAAGCACAGGACAGAGGGAAAGTCACCTTTCCTTCGTCAAGCAACCTGTGATGATGATACCAGGAGAACAAAACTGTTGGATTTCTCATGCCATTTCCCATCCTTCAGTCTCATGTAGAAACCTGCATCTGCCAATGCAATGGACTCAGGTGGCACAATCTAAATATTTTCACATGAAATGCTCCCAGGTAAACAGATGTTTCATTGTTTTGCTGGCAGAGATCAGACACAAGAGTGTGCGTTTCTGAACGGGGAAAACATCTCGAAATCCTGTTCCTCGTCAACACTTTACATTCTTCAACTGATGGAGCATACATACATGCCAGAAAGCAATAAATCTGAATGAATATGTGAAAGGACCAATTTTTAGGAAATGTATTGCACATTCCATCTCCAATTTCTTAGACACAACTTCATGGTATAGCCTCTCTCCCTCTCTAATAAGTATTGGTTGACCACTGGGGACAATATTCAATGCGAGAATAAACTAACTGCACCTCAGTTATTAAAGGGGTGTGATTTAAAAAATAAGTAAATTTTAAAATCATACAGTGATTTAAAAATAAGTAAATTACAAAGACATTTTTTTCCTCATTCAAACACTCAGAGGAAGAAGCCTCTTGCCATTACTACAGTGGAAAATAAATTTAAAAGGTGTGTAGAGTCAGAAAGGCACCTTTGGGAAAATTCCTTTGCAAAAGTACGTACTGTTTATTAGACAAAACTAGATGCAAAAGAGGGAGGAATTTGTGCTAAAATGCTGGTGAATTGTCATGAAGACCTTTATATACGTATAAAAAAAAGTAAACTGATGTAGAACTGCAGTTAAGAATGAATCCAATAGCTGTCATGTAACTATCAGTACACCAATGCACCAATATTATACCAAGATTACAAGCCAGGAGGGAAGTTGTGGAGAGGAGAGGAACTTAGCCCAAGAAAGCTCATAAAAATTAAGTTGAATCCAAATCAATCTGAGGTGAATTTGCCCTTCTCTGCTTTTTATGACCTGGAAAGATTTATCCCTCCCTCTGTACCCTTTGATAGGCTGTGTTGGACACTGAAGTGTAAGTAACCTCAAAAATTCTGCTTATTAATGTACTGATTTGAAGAGCTTGGACTTCAATCAAGCTATATAATTTATTCCAGTTTTCTGAGCTTTTTTCCTGATCTCTGTTTAATTCATTTTTAATCCCTTTATACATTTTTAATTACATTATTAGAAAGCGTATGTCAAAATTCACCTAGAGTGTTACGGAGTGATAATTAGTATATGTATGACTAGGAATCCCATTGTACTGGCCTCCACTGAAGATTATAGGAAATCAAAATGCTCTGGCTTTTCAAACTACGAGGATCACATGTGCCTTGATGTAAATTTCCTTTCACAATACAAAGCCGTTGAATATAAATCAGGACGAGACAAAAGGCTTTCGGGATTTAATATTTATCGAGTAAATGCTTTTTTGTGTTTCACCTGAACCTGCAGTGACATTGCCAATGAACCTTGGTTTTTTTAAATTAAATATATATATATCCTAATTGCTTGGTGTGTATGGATAAAGCAATTGTATTACACTTTCATGAAGAAGGGATTAACTGCAGGACAATGATTTAATAAATCCAGTACTGTTCCACATAGTTAAGAACTCTTAACAAACTAGGCAATTAGCATTACAAGTTCAAAATACTGGGTTAAAGTAATGAGGTCTTGGAGGGTGGAAAACTTGTGGATTTTTAAATATTAAATGCTAGGAGCTAGTGGTTTTATGAAGAATGTTTTCAAGGTCTGATCCCACATCTATTAGAGTTTAGAGTTACTGGATGATGTCCAAAAGGCTTTCCAATTACAGCTTAAATGAATTTGTGGAGAAAAGGTCTCGGATTCTGACTGTTTGAATTTGCTTGCTAATATTTGCCTCTCAGAATCCAAGTTTTAGATTTTAAAATGGAAAATTGTGGGTGACAAGTCTGAGGTGCTAGTGTTGTTGGGTTTTTTAAAACAACAACAACAACAACAACCAATGCCAATACCACCACCACCACCACCAAAAACTGGTCTGCTTTATGAAATGGCTTTCATTTGTATGCTTGTTTCAGAGAAGGATGGACAATGTTGTTTTCTCTAGGTTACTGATTTTCCAATACTATGTTGAGTCTACCAGATTTCTGCATCAGTTTGATTTTTTTTAAAAAAAGTAAAATTCACCAGCATTTTACAGGTCGCAGCCCTGTCAAAAAGTGCATTTATTTCAATAATGCAACTTAAAAGGTGAAACCAATATATGAGATAGATGCATGACATGCAAAGCAAGATATGCCAAGCCTTTATTTGTTGTAATTTTAATTATTTGTTGTTAGGCGGGTCAATTATAAATGGAATGTAATTAATGAAATGTAATAGTGATGTTTATTTTTGTATTATTGTAACTATTTGTTTTATTACTGTGGAATTTCTGAAAGAAAGCATTTGTAAAAATAAAAATAATAAGTTGCATTACTGAAATAAATGGACTTTTTGACAATATTCTAATTTTCTGAGTTTCACCTGTAGTACATGTTTCTCTTGAGATCCACATTTTTGTAAACAATTTTGTCTAATATAACATTTTAAAAAAATCCCCCATAAGTAATACATTTTTGTATGTTATTTCTATGAAGAGATACGTTTTAAAGCAAGTCTCCCAGCTAATACTGCGCATGCATTTCTTTATACTTCAAGGAATCTTTACAATGCTTAGTTGGATTGTGCCCAGAGTCATATTGATTTCATCAAGAGAGATGTAAGCTCTGAAATCAAGGAATCTCCCGAATGCTTGGCTGGTTTATGCTCAAAGTAATATTTCCAGAATATGGAAGTGGGCTTTGCAAAAGCAATATCCCAAGACTGTAAGCCACGAGACTGTGAGGGCCCAGCACTCTTGCAGCTACTCTAGGCCCGCAGGAGCTGTCAATATTTTCAAAGCAATTTCAGATTTTAAAAAATATATCAATAATGTCATGGTCAGCGTTTGGCACCAGAGTCTGGGGAGAGCGCCCCCACAAATAGCAGTCCACCATCCAGAGTTCAAAACTCACACCCTCTGGCAGCTTACAGCCATTCTCTTCCCTCTGCCACTCCTCCCTCCAACATGGTCCCACACCCCGCTCTGACACAACACTGCTGCCTTCCTCCAGCAAGGCTCTGCTGCCCACCATCACTCCTTGGTCCTCACGCGACTCCTCTGTCGAATGTCCACCCAAAGATATTGTGTCGATAAGGGTGCTTCCTCACACCTTAAGTAGCCTTTCCACAACCAGGTGTGCCTAACACCTAATATGCTACAGGTGTGGGAGTCACACACCCCTTGTCTGCTGCTTGCCTGCTCATTGGTGGACAGCCATAAAGGGTGGTCAGACTTTCCCCACCTGCACTCAGCTGTCAGTGACATTGTATTGATGCTCATGTGCCGCCAGGCGCCCATTGCATTGCTGAGGCAACTGCTGTTGCTCCTCTCTCCTTGGCCTCTGGTGCACTTGTGGTATCAGTGGCAGCAGGGAAAATGGCACTGGGGGTTCTCCTCCATCCCGATCAGCTTCTGCCGATAGCTTCTCTCCTCACTCGGGCCTCACTCCCCTACTCCTGCTAGCCTCCTGCTTCTCTGAAAAATCCCACTCATTGCAAGGTGCCCCACCCTGTGGTCCTGGCTCCGGGCTCTCCTCCCTGTTGCTCATCTCCATATCTGTCTCTCCCTGATCACTCGGGGGGGGCTGCCTAATGCTCCCCCAGCTCCTGCTGGGTCCTTCCCCAGTGTCCTCTTCCTCCTCAGACCAAGCATGGAGTGTGGGGCATTTCATGACATCTAATGACAATTGGAGTGGGGCGGTCTTGTAGGGGCTAAAATAAAGATGGTTGTTTGGTATGAGTGTTGCACCTGCTCTTCTTTGTTTAATTATATCACAGCAGATTCTGAAGTATCTCAGTGAGTAACAAGAGAGGGAAGGGCAGTGTACTTTGCTGGGCAAACTCTGTTTCAATAGTTCAAATGCTGACCTCAAGTTAGCATCATCTATGGGGCAGAATTTGAAAATCAGTATGTTTCTGTTTGTTCATTTTAAAAGTTCACTCTCCTCCATTTGCTTGTCAAATTCCACACGAATTTTGCATTCCATTCCGGGTTTTACAGGCTATTTTTGTCAGCTGGCTCCACCACTGGCAAAATATTTGTTCCAGTTCTAGTCCAGATTGTCTGTCCCAGACAGCACAATGTGAAATGGAAGGTTTCACATTCAAATGCCATTACATGATACATCCTTGTGTCTCCTGCCTGGTAATAAAACACTCATAAATCCCTTTGGCAATATCATAAAAATAGCCAACCTGAGGCTTCTGTTGGAAAGGAGTCCCACTAAGCAGCATGATCTGTACCAAGCTGTGGTAATATCCTATTCCCATTCTTTGGATGCTCCATTTCCATTTGGAGTTTGGGGTTTTAATTGCTCAGATGCTGAGAATTCATCACAGTACTCTGGAGTTTCAGGTGTACATCAGGCATTGTCCCAAGGTGAAAATTGAGTGTGCTTAAGGCCCTAGAGAAACAGCCACTGGGGGAAACTACAGGCAAATCTCTTGAAATGCCAGTGGAGGACCATTTCCTGCATTCTGCCCAGCAATTGTATGTAAATGCCACCTTCTGCAGAATTAATATTCTTTGCACAGTGCCATGGGGGCTTGTTTTTGGAGCATTTGCTGTCTTGTGTCAAAAGCTGAATCTTGACTCATGGTCATGGGAGCGCACAGCGATCTCTCGTAGCTACCATGCACTGTAAAAATTGTGTGACTTGGCCCCTAAGTTGCACTGGAATAAAATGGAATAAATCACTTGTGCCCCATTGATTTGAACGGAACCAAAGTGTTGAAGTTTTCAGAAGAAGAGGAGTTTGGATTTGATATCTCACTTTATCACTACCCTAAGGAGTCTCAAGGGGACGCGGGTGGTGCTGTGGGTTAAACCACGGAGCCTAGGGCTTGCCGATCAGAAGGTCGGCGGTTCGAATCCCCACGACGGGGTGAGCTCCCATTGCTCGGTCCCAGCTCCTGCCAACCTAGCAGTTCAAAAGCACCTCAAAGTGCAAGTAGATAAAAAGGTACTGCTACAGCGGGAAGGTAAACAGCATTTCCGTGTGCTGCTCTGGTTCGCCAGAAGTGGCTTTGTCATGCAGGCCACATGACCTGGAAGCTGTATGCCGGGTCCCTTGGCCAATAATGCGAGATGAGCGCCGCAACCCCAGAGTCGGTCACGACTGGACCTAATGGTCAGGGGTCCCTTTACCTTTACCTTTAAGGAGCTAACATCTCCTTCCTTCCCCACAACAAACACTCTGTGAGGCGAGTAAGGCTGAGAGACTTCAGAGAAGTGTGACTAGCCCAAGGTCACCCAGCAGCTGCATGTGGAGGAGTGGAGATGTGAACCCGGTTCACCAGATTACTACGAGTCTACTGCTCTCACACTATACCACACTGGCTCTCAGCTAGTATGAATGTAATATATTGGGCTGCCTTGAAATTATATATAGAAGGTGGGACACAGTGCTGTTCTCCTAGAAAAGGAGGTGCCAAAACTCACCAAGAATGGCCCCCTTGTTCCCCTGTTCTCTTATAATGGCAATGGCGCCCACCTGAGAGGTGTCAGAACTGAGTTCCAGTGAGTAGCAGCTGATGTGATTCTTTTTGCCTCATGGAAGCACCAGCCCCCATTCCAACAATATCTGGAAGGCAGCATGTTACCTGTCCTTGTTCTACATGACAATCACGGTCCCTGCAAGGCTGGCTGGGCCAAGACAGAGAAGAGGAATGGTCAACAGATGACCCCAATGATGGATCCAATGGGCTGGAAAGGTTTCTACCTGGGTCAGGAGAGCCCGAGGAAGAGGATCCCGTGGAAGATCCTATCTCCCCATATGTCCCTGCAGGGCTACACTTCTGTCTCTGTCTCCAGAGCTGTTCTGGTTCTGGCTCATCCATTTTGCCTGTTGCCCCCAAAACTCTACCTCTGGAGTTGCTAACTGTGCCTGCCCCTTTCCCTTATAACAGGATTGCAGGGCATGGATCAACATCTCTGCTTGTGTAGCCATGTGTATACAGTGGAACCTCGGTTTATGAACACCTCGGTTTACGAACGCCGCGGACCCATCTGGAACGGATTAATTCACTTTCCATTACTTTCAATGGGAAAGTTCGCTTCCGTTTATGAACGCTTCAGTTTATGAACAGACTTCCAGAACCAATTACACCCATGCTTTGGGTTAAGTACACTTCAGGTTGAGTACTCCACGGACCCGTCTGGAACGGATTAATCCACTTTCCATTACTTTCAATGGGAAAGTTCGCTTCAGTTTATGAACGCTTCAGTTTATGAACAGACTTCCGGTACCAATTGTATTCATAAACCGAGGTACCACTGTAGTACCTGCTGTGCCTTTGGACTGCATTTTGCCCATGTATTTCACCAATCAGATTTCAGTAGAAACCGCAATCTGAGCAAGTTCTTCACTGAGTGGGAGCCTGGGCAATGACTTAGCAATAACTCCCAACAGTAGCCCTTTAAAGTGGTATCTGTGCAGTCACTGTTTCATGCACACCAACCTTCAGTATCAAGTTCAACTGAAATTGTAGTTCCTGATAGGAGAAGCTCAATATTATATTCTGTGTCTCTGTATTTTTAACCAGAGCTGACCGTAATTGAAGGATAGCACAAGGAAGATGATAGTGCTGGAAAATCCACATAAAAATCCACTAAGAAAGGAATAGTGGTTTGCCTAATCTGCCTCGCCAGGCAGAGGAGATCTCATAGCACACCACTCTGTAATCTCCAGGAAAGTAAAACATCAGTATTTATCTGTCAACACTCCTTAATATATAGTCAGCAGAATCAGAAGTCACCCGACATAAAATAAATCCTGGCAAAGCATAGGGACCGCTTTCCATCCAGTGCTTTTCAGAATGTCATGGAATGACATATTATTGCATTTTGCAACAGGGAACACTGCCAAGTGCAATGAAATTTAAACAGTAACATTACCTTTGATTGTATCCATCAGCTAATTAAAATTCTTTGTTAGGGATACCTTAAACAGAACATAAGCCCAGAATCCTTTGGTTTTGGGGTTTCGTGCAGGCACAGATCCTGAAGCAAAGGTTTTGATGCAGCTACAGAGCAGGGGTGTGACAAAGCACATGTCCTGTCCTCTCTCTCTCTAGCACAGAAGAGGAGACAGCAGCCATGAAAAGCAGAGCAAGGCTCAAGATGCACCTGAGAGCAACTGACTTTGAACATTAAACAGAGTAGGACTGTAGCATACTGGCTCCACTCACCAACACTCAAGAGAGAATTGACTACAAGTGGGGGGAAATTGCAAACTTGATAATTAGGAGTGTGAAGTCAATTCCCTGAATAGAAGAGCAGAATTGTGAGGGGTTCTTTAACTAAAAAGGGGGCATACAGCCATGATACATGACAAATATGGGTGTTTTGCGATAGGAAGAGTCCTGGACTTTTCCTTGAAGGAATAAAGGACTCATTCAAACAGCTCAATGAATTATAGGCAGTTATTGTATTAATCTTGTTTGAAAATTAATAAAAAAATATTTTTAAAAAATGAATTATAGGCAGTTCAGGGGTTCTGAAGGCACGCCGAACCTAAAATGAAACATTTATATCAAAGGGAAAGCATTAAGGAATCTCACAAAGGGTTTCTCTTCAATGATGGAGAGGGCCGCACACCTTTCATTGCATCAATGGAGCCCTGAAATGCATGGGGCCTCTTCATGCAGAGATGTGGGATCACACTGAACTATCCTATACACAATGGGTATTGACATGCTGGATTGTGGGTTTTTGATATTTAAATCATTTTTTCCCCTTCTGTCATTCTGTCTATCACAATGTGGCCCTCAAGCCACTACAGGTTGGCAATTCCTGGGTCTAAGAGTTGGAAGAACCTTTTCATGGGATCTATTTTGTTTGTTCTTGTTGATATGATAAATTGCCAATAAACTGAACTGATTCCATTGAGTAAGGCTACTATTCTGTGATTCTATTAGCCTGGAGAAGAGAAGCTTAAGGGGTGATATGATATCCATGTTCAAATATATAAAAGGATGTCATATAGAAGAGGGTGAAAGGCTGTTATCTGCTGTTCCAGAGAAGCGGACACGGAGCAATGGATTCAAACTACAAGAAAGAAGATTCCACCTAAACATTAGGAAGAACTTCCTGACAGTAAGAGCTGTTTGGCAGTGGAATTTGCTGCCAAGGAGTGTGGTGGAGTCCCCTTCTTTGGATGTCTTTAAGCAGAGGCTTGACAGCCATCTGTCAGGAATGCTTTGATGGTGTTTCCTGCTTGGCAGGGGGTTGGACTGGATGGCCCTTGTGGTCTCTTCCAACTCTATGATTCTATGACACTAGAACTTCACCCAATGAAACTGGTTGGCAATTGGTTTGGGACTCGATGGGTCAAAAGACTGTGTCATTATAAGGCAACACCAGATTCACATGCAACTCCTCTATTTCTTTATTATTACACCATCTGTAGTTGATATTATACAGATACATGGCTCAGCAGTATTTTCCGTGAGTTACACAGGCCATGTCTTAGGGGTGTGGTTTGCTTGCTATATACGGGAATTTCTATCTCAGGCATGTACATGTCTTCCAGTGCTTCAGGTAGTTTGTCATGTCACACTCCACTGCATGAGCAGCACATTAGATTCTGTTTGCTGCACAGATCTGGCACATATTCATCAGGACGTGCTGAGCTATGAAATCTGAAAAGCTGCAGTTTGCTGATGGCCGCAACTAAAAAACATGTTCTCGCTCCCTTCTTTCTCCTCCAGCTCTTGAAATATGTGTAACATTCAAAAGCCAGATTTGAAGCAAGATTCCTTCTGTTTGGTTCACTGTCCTCTGCAATTACTATTGCTTATTGATTTAGGTCACGAACACGGGGGCATATTTAACTGCTTTTAAGTCCCATTGATTTCTATGAGAGAGATTTAAGAGCCTGCTTAACTCTCCCTTTGAAATCGATGGGACTTACAAGTGCTTAACTAGGCTGGCTTCTGCCCCTGGTTATAAAATAGCGTATTGCAGTGTGAGATGTGCTATTCGCCTTGATGCTGTGAATCCAGGGATGGTGAACATGTGGCCTTCCAGCTGCTGTTGAACTCCAACACTCATCGACCTCAGCCAAGCATGGTCAGTGGTCAGGGGAGTTGTGATGCATATAGAGTCAGAGCCAGCTGACAATGACTCTCCAGAGTTTCAGACCGGGAATCTTTCCCAACGCTACTATGAGGTTCTGGGATTGAACATGGGACTTTCTGCATGCAAGGCAGATGCTCTACCACTGGGCTATAGCCCAAAACATCTGGAGGACCACATGCTGCACACTGTCCTGTAATTGCTTGTGGACAAAGGGGTTTTCATGCACACAGAACTCCCTTCTGCTGGTCTTCCCCATTATCAGCAACCAAGGGGGGGAGGGCGGTGGATGAGCATCTTCTCATGCACATAGAAAAGGGTATGCACACTCCATAAGAGGAGTCATAACTCAGTGTTTTATATGCAGGATCTCATAAGCCCAACTCCTTATAACTTTCATGCACACACCCATTGGGGGGAAAATGCAAAATTTAAGGCAAGGTGGTTGAGCAAGCAAGCAGTGGGGAAACAGCAGAAGAAAGTTTCATTCAGCACTGGGAAAGTTGTGGTCCTCCAGGTATTATTGGTCCTCCCATCAACACCAGCCAATGTGACCCCAGTTCAGGGATGGTGGGAGTTTCCAGCCAGCAACATCTGGTTTAGACACCAAGAAGATGTTTGGATGTGGTAATGGACTGGATGTGGTTCCAATAAATTGAAGCTGAATCCTTAAAAGACAGAGGTGTTATGTGTTCCAAATTCTCATAACCTTACTTCCATGATAAAAAAAATTTCCTTCCAGTAGAACCTTAGAGACCAACTATGGTATGAGCTTTCATGTGCATGCACACTTCTTCAGATACACTGAAACTGAAGTCACCAGACCCTTATATATAGTGAGAGGGTGGGGAGGGGTATTACTCAGAAGCGTGGTGGGGATGGGTGATTGGCTGATAGGTGTGGTAAACCTGTTGATGACTGTTAACAACTGCAATCGGTCTTACAGGAAAAAGCAAGGGGGGGGGGGAGAGATGGCTTTATCATGTGTAATGAGATAAGAATCCAATGTCTCTATTCAGACCAGGTCTCTCCATGGTTTCAAGTTTGGTAATAAGTTGCAATTCAGCAACTTCTCTTTCCAGTCTATTTCTGAAATTCTGTTGTAATAAGACAGCTACTTTGAGATCTTGTATAGAATGTCCTGGGAGATTGAAGTGTTCTCCTCCTGGTTTCTCTGTCTTGTGATTCCTGATGTCAGATTTATGTCCATTTATCCCCATCCTCTGAACATGCAGAACCCCACCCAAAGGCAAATACAACAGCATCACTAGAACCTGTAGCCTCAGTGTAGTGGGTGTTGCCTTTATAAAGGACCCTTTGCCTTAGCTCAACCTTCCCCAAGCTGGTTCCTTCAAAATGTTGCTGTAGTCCAGGGTCTAGCAACCCAGGCAGCATGTCTAATGGTCAGGGACAGTGGGGGGGGGGTTGCAGTCTACAATATCTGGAGGGTACCAACTTGTGGGGAGCTTGAATTACACCTATTAATCAAGAGGAGGGAATCTGTGGACCTCCAGATGTTGCCTGACAACAGCCGTCATCATTTCTGGCCATTTGCCATGTTAGTTGGGGCTGATGGGAACTGGTGCCCAACAACTTCTGAAGGGCCACAAGTTCTCTATTAAACTATAAGTAAAGGTTAAGAAAGCTGGATAGACCCAGCCATAACCAGGAACTGAGAGAGCTAAGGAGGAAACAATTGTTGCCTCCAGCTTCCCAAATCTGAATGTTTCAGGGTGTGATCACCTCCAAGGCACAGTGGAGCATCTCAGTCGCTTAGCCTTAGGGGCTGCACCAAGTCATGAATACTTAAGTACTGCTACCCCTTGGGGAACAACCCTAGAACAATCCACAAATCCCGTCTCTCTCCACTTACCATCTGTCTGCTGAAGAGAAGAAAAGTATCCCTAATAGATCTTGACATGCCAACACATAATATAAGCCAGAAAAGAAAAAGGGAGCTAGCAAACTTTCCAGCATCTGTTTTGGGTGTCTCAGTAATATTAGGGTGTATGAATCCAAACTGACACATCTTTCCAAATGTGTTACTCTTTCCATCCTGCTATAGACAACCTCTTATGAACAATGTGTGATCTGTCAATCAGCATCAATGGAGGTGGCAATCAGAGCTTGGCACAAGGCAACTGCTGCCCTAACCCAATTCTTCACGTTAGAGAAAATGGAGCATAAGCAGAGGTAGCGCTTCTCTCTGCTGCTGCTGCTGCCCAAGAAAAAGGTGGCAGGATTATGTCTGGAGACAAGGGGAGCAGCATCAGCAAGATTGAATGCTAGTGAGCCTGAGTAGCTGGCAGAATGCTCAAGAAGCAGGTCAATGGTCCTGATGAGGATAAGGGGAAGGGATTGGATGCAGACTGGAAACAAGTGCAACCTGCAATAAAATTACCTAGCGGGGTGCTAAGAGGTGAAGGAGCAGCAGGAGGCACTAGAGTTGCTAATGTCTATCAGATTCTGAAAAGCTGGCGTCCTTGGGTCAGCTTAATCCATTTTGTTGCCTTAATTTAATTTAATTTAATTTAATTTAATTTAATATCGTGTAATTGAATTTTGAATAAAGGTGCAATTAACTGTTACTTGGTTTTGAGTATTACTGTGAATTATTATCTTCCTCCATGAGTTGTGCAAACCAAACAATGTTTTTGCATGGTACAATAGGGGGCACTGGGAATGGAGGAAAGTGGGCTGAAAAGGCTTGGGAACCACCAATCTAAAGTATGGTAGAGGGGGAAGATGAGTGAGGAACGCTGTGTGAAAGGGAAACAGGATGGGGAGGAAGAAGAGCAAACATTGTTCTATGGATCAACAGACCACTAGGCATCATAGTAATATTTTGTGTAGATTAAGCCCCAAATGGGAGTCATTTAAAAAAAAAACCAGCTATTTAATAGGTATAGACCAGGCATCCCCAAACTTTGGCCCTCCAGATGTTTTGGACTATAATTGCCAACATCCCTGACCACTGGTCCTCTTAGCTAGGGATCATGGGAGTTGTAGGCCAAAACATCTGGAGGGCCGCAATTTGGGGATGCCTGGTATAGACCAACCTGGTGCCTTCTCCATACGTTTTGAACTAAAACACCCATCAACCCCACCCAGCATAATCAATGGTGAGGGATGATGGAAGACAGCGCCTGTAAGTCACTAGGTTGGGGGAAGCTGAGGCACACCAATACTCAGTGACAGAGCACCTGTTTTGCATGCAGAAAGACTCTCGTTTGGAAACCAGCATCTCTAGTTCAAAAGCTATTGGGCATCAGGGCTGGGAAAGATGTGCATGTGAGATGCTGGAGAGCCACTGCCAACCTTAGTAGCCTTACTGCCAACACAGTAATGCAAAAAATCTAGAATGCAACAGATTAGTCAATACTAGGGCTGAGAATTCTTTCAGCTCGTGTTAGTTGGGAGGGCATGGGGAGAAAAGGGGCTGAAACTGCCCCTGCCGGCATACAGTTTGCTTGCTACTGCTGATGGTTTTGCAGCGTTGGTTCTCCTTCCACCAGTCAGCAGAACCCATCTGTTCTCAGAATGGTGCTATATTGCTCAAAATGGAGCATTATTGGAGGGGAAGAATGTCATCAATGCACCCACTTTTTACACTCTTCTGCCCAGATGCCACCAATTTGGAAAGCCATGAGTGATGTAGAAAATTCTGGGGGAGGCATTTCAGCTCTGCTTTAATCAGTAATGGGCAAGGCCAATGGTGGTAGACTCCATGTTTTCCATGCAAAACATCTTCAGACTTATCATCTCAAGTGAAGAGTATCTTGGAGCCAAATTGTACTTTGTATGTACATACAAAACTGCTTTATAATGCATGGAATCAGTGGCTCACTTTTCCGTTATTGCCTTCTCTGGATGACAGTGGCAATTTGAGGTCTCAAGCCCATGATCTTCTACTAGGCAGAGCTCGGCTGGGACTCTTCAGCTGGAGACGCTGGGAACTGAACCTGATGAGCAAACAAAGAAATCAACGTTTCTTTGGTGCCAAAAGTTGAAAGGCAATGATTCAGAGCACATGTGCACTAGAGATTTACAGACTAACAGTGGAATCCTGCATGTGTTTACTCCGAACTAATGCAGCTGGTTTACCAAATAACCCTTGGTGAACCCTGGAAATTACAGCCATATGAGCAGGACTGCTTGTCTCTAACAGAACATTTTCAGTTCCAATCTTATGTTACTTGATGTTTTAAAAGGACTTTATTTGAAGCCGTGCTTCATTTTGGAAGAGCTATTGTCTTTACATTGTTTTGCTGCTGCTGCTGCTACTACTACTACTACTATCATATTATGATGATTATTCATAAGGATATAATAGTAAGAACAATTACAGTTAATTTATTAATTGCCTTCTAAACCAACATCTCAAGGTGATCTACACATAAGATATTTAAAAACAGTTAAAAAACAACAAAAACATTTAAAACAAGATGAAAACCCTAACAAATAGACACTTTTTTTTTTATAGAAAATAAAGTTTATTGTAGATTTAAACATATACAACAATAAAAAAGAAAAAAAGAAATTCCAACTAAACAGAACAGGCCCAAAAAACACAATCCCCCCTCCCCCCTACCTCCGGAGACCCCCTTCCCCTCCCCTGCCCTTACCCCCAACCCTATTCCTTCACAACCTAAATTAGACTTATCTATGTTATAATTATTTTCATCACACACACATTATTACAATTTTGTACAGTTAGAAACAAAATCCAAACTGAAAATAATAATGCAGAATATTACCATCCAAATAATATCCAGATAATTATAAACTTATCTACATTATCCTTGAGTCTTACTGTCTCGGAGAGAGAATAAGTATAATCCACATATACACATATACATTTGATACTAGAAATATGCCATCCATAACTTTAATCCTTTTCTTCTTTATTCTAGAATCCTGCTACGTCGGAGAGAAGAGACGGATTATCTATGTATGTACTAAGATAAATGGTAAGTGATTCCCAATTTTTTAATTTATCCTTCACATTTGTTTCCTTCAATAATTCGTGTTTTCTTGCTAAATTGTAATATAATATTAATTTATGTAACCAGTCCTCCTTCTTTGGAATCTCTTGAGATTTCCATGCTCTTGCCACTAAGAATAAATAGACACTTGATAAAGTCCCAGTTACACAACTGGGATAGCCTGTCAGAACAGAAATACCTTCAACTCTTTCTGGAAAGTGCATACAGTGCACTTTCCTATCTCAATAGCAATGCTATTCCACAGAACAGGCTTCTGAGATCTTTGGAACTTTCAGGATGTAGCAGCTAAAAAAAGCCAATGCAATTCTGGGCTGCATCAATAGGAGTATAGCATCTAGATCAAGGGAAGTAATAGTACCACTGTATTCTGCTCTGGTCAGACCTTACCTGGAATACTGTGTCCAGTTCTGGGCACCACAGTTAAAGAAGGATACTGACAAGCTGGAACGTGTCCAGAAGAGGGCAACCAAAATGGTCAAAGGCCTGGAAACGATGCCTTATGAGGAACGGCTTAGGGAGTTGGGTATGTTTAGCCTGGAGAAGAGACGGTTAAGGGGTGATATGATAGCCATGTTCAAATATATGAAAGGATGCCATATAGAGGAGGGAGAAAGGTTGTTTTCTGCTGCTCCAGAGAAGCGGACACGGAGCAATGGATTCAAACTACAAGAAAGAAGATTCCACCTAAACATTAGGAAGAACTTCCTGACAGTAAGAGCTGTTCGGCAGTGGAATTTGCTGCTAAGGAGTGTGGTGGAGTCTCCTTCTTTGGAGGTCTTTAAGCAGAGGCTTGACAGCCATCTGTCAGGAATGCTTTGATGGTGTTTCCTGCTTGGCAGGGGGTTGGACTGGGTGGCCCTTGTGGTCTCTTCCAACTCTATGATTCTATGATTCTAACTCTCCAGCAGACTGCAGTTAAAATATTGGCTTTGAAAGGGATTTGAAGGAAGAGAGAAATAGAGAAAGACAGGTCCATTGGGATCTTGTCCCATGTGTTGCAGCCAGAGAGGGTTCCCCCCCTTTTTTCTAGCACCATCTTAAAGTCCGCGCAAAGCACCTGGAAACACCCTGGGAGATTGCTGTGGTTCTTAAAAAAAAAAAAAAACTATATCCAGTAACAAAATAAGCTTCTATATCACACATTCTAAATCCAAAGATTGTTTTAGTGTAAACAAAAACTTTTGAGAAGAAATGGCCACCTTGAATTGTACCCAGGCTTTAATGAAGAAAATGCTCTGAACTTTGCATTGAAATAATTGCTTTTTATAAGAAAAACAAACAAACAGAGAACTCTGGTTTCATGGTCTACATAAAAATAGATTTTATTTTATATATGTATATTTTTTAAAGGAAGGTGTATCTTTTATAAGCAGCCCTAGCATAACCAGAAGGATTGATATCCAGAACCTATTGCTTCACAGTTCAATGGCTTTATCATATCCGCCCTGTGGAAAGCTGATGGCATCAAGAAGGGTCTTGTCAGTGTTGTGTTTATGACACCTGCATGTAACCATTAATCTTTTCTTGGAGAGTATATTAATGATACAGCCCTAATGGGGGGGATCCATCATCTCTGATTATAAGAATCTGCCTGGAAAATAAATGGAACCAATTAGCAGTTAAAAGAGTACTCTGAAGTAATGTCGAACAAGGACAATCTATTATACATATGAACCATGTCCTTAAGGCAACTAATGGCAAACACATAATTCTCCCTAAGTTAGGCAAGACAAATATTTCCATAAAGTTTCATGGAGAGAAACACTCAAGAAGAGCATTAGATTAGACAACTTTCTTTCTGCAAAATGCTAAGGTAACAGCCAGCTGAGTCATGGATCGGTCTACTCTGAGTATGACCAATGTTGGCTATGGCATCTAGTCTCTCATAGTTTGTTTCTCATGGTAAGGGAGTCTGGTTACAGCCAGAGCTGTGCACTAGTGGCTACTTAAAATTCTCTATCTATTTGTAGGCAGAGAACGTGGGAGGGTGGGTCTTCAGCAAATTTCTCGAGCTGGAGGAGAGATTCCCCAACAGTTTTTTTCAGGACTGGCACATGTTGTTAGCAGTGGCAGTAGTGCAATGAATTTATCTTTCCCTAAAAAGCTGTGTTGGCATCTTGGCCTCCTTCTCTCTCTCTCTCTCTCTCTCTCTCTCTCTCTCTCTCTCTCTCTCTCTCTCTCTCTCTCTCTCCGTATGTGTGTGATGGGCACCACAAAAATTGCAGAGAATATTCAGAGAAAATTGTGTGAAATAGCCTTCTTTATCTGCCTCAGGGACAGAGCAAAGGAAATATCTTAGAAATTTGCTTGTAAAAAAAAGTCTTCTGGGAGATTTTAGCTCAATTGAAGCTATAAACATTATACTGGGTTTACCACTCATAAATATAGCTACTCCCAATAGGGCATCTTCATATATCACCATTGTAGAATTTGAGAAGCTTAAACTTGCCTTTAAAAAGCAACAGCCCAGAGTTTGAAAACCACAGGATTGGTTTTTTTTGTTTACTTCCAGCATTTCTAAATCACCTTTTTGCACCATTTTGCACTCAGGGTGCAGTTTTTGTTACTGGCATCCATCTGTCTCGAGAGACGGTGGAGAAGTGCACTTTTGCTTTGGCAAAATATAATAGCATACAGTTTAACAGGCATGATACAAAAAGGGGGAGGATGGTCCTCTGGAAATAAAAGATGGGGGCACCATTCAAAGCGCTGCTGCTGCTACCAACAAGCCACTGACACGTCACTCTCTCAGCAATGCTTTGGGGGTTTGAATCACAGCCCCCAGAAGGTATTGAAAGAGCTGCCACCAACTTGCCACCTTCAAATGGAGCAGCGAAAAAAGGGAGCCATTTCAGTCGACACCTAGGACAGAGCCGCTATGACTTCAAATAGTCTGCCTGATTTTCTCTCACAGTGTCCCTTCTCTTTCTGTTTGTTAACATTTCCTCCCCGCCCCCCTCCAGCTTTGCTCTCTGCTGTCTTCTCTGCTGTCAAACATTGTAAGCTCCTTGGGGCAGGGAGCTCTCTCTCTCTTCCTTTTTTCTTCTTTCATTTACATCCATGCCCATGGATGGTGCTACAGAAACAACAGTAGATTCCCTGCTCCATCGCTCCATGCACCTGTGGCAGCTGATTCCCCACACTAGCGGGCAGAGTGCCAGCGGTCTATTTTTCACAAGCTTTTTGATTTGCTGGGATTCATCTCTCTGGGACCTTCCAATTTAATGAGCACTTTTGTGGGCATGAAGACCCCCCTCCCTTCTTAGTTCTTTTGATTCGCTTGTCCTTGGGCAGGAGACAAAACAAAACAAGAAATACACAAAAGACCTTTTTACAGCTTATCCTTATATCATTATACGGAAAACAGTGGGTACAAGGCATTTTGCTGAAGGTATCTATGCAAAGAGCCTAAATAAATATATATATATATTTCCCCCCACTGGCATTTTATACCTCGTATGCTTGAAATCAAACCAGAAATGCCATTGCAGTACAAAGCTCTCTCAGCATGTGCACAGAGAGTAGGTCATCGGGCAAAGCTCTTCTTAGGCATGTGTGACGTCCCGCTTGATGACATATCCTGCCTGTTTCTCCTTATCATAAATACATTTCATGATTGCTGCTTGCCGGTCAAAATGTGGGGTCCCATCTGCACAGCCGTTGAAGCAGTGCTGAAGGTCAAAAGATGGTTTTGCTGACAAGCGAAGTTTGGAGTGGAGACAATTGTGAGGCTCTTTTCCACTCCCTTGAATCAGGTTCTTAGGACACAGGATTGGAATTGAGGCTGTTTAGGGAAGAAGGGGAGGGGAAGGGTAACACAAAGGGGAAGTTTGAGACACTTGAGAATGGCCACAGCATTTCCAATACATCTGTGAATCCTGCTACAGGAATTGCTGGTGGCACCAGCGAGGTCAGGGATAAGGTCTTGGAGATCAAAGAGCAACTGAGCAGTGTTGCTCAGCCTAAAGGCTTGAACAACAGGGAATGCTGAAGAGAAAGAAAGAGAGGGGAGAAAACCCTCTTTGAATGAGATAGAATGCAGCTGAAATCCTGTTGTTCGAAACCCATGTTTTGGCAACGGCTATGGAAAATTGCCTTACCGGCTTTTTATTTTATTTTCTGTTTGTTAAGTATAAATGGAGCAAAGGGACTCTGAGGAGCGCTGCCAATATCTTAAGGTAATGTAACCACTGATTAACAGTGGGGGGAAGAGAGGCAAGAAAACAAGCCCACCAAAGTGAAAGACAGGGATATTGGCAGCAGCAGCAGCGGGGTGGGGTGGGGGGCAGAGGAATGAAATAATGTGTATGCTAGTGCTGGGGGCATACATAATAATGACTCTTGCATGGAAGTTTGGGGCTTTGTGGGGTAGAAATGTTATCAGAATAAACGAGTTGCCCTGGTTCCCACATGAACATGAACAAGGGACTAAATTAATAAAACAAAAAACTCTCAGCTAGGACAAGAAAGAAAACTTTTGTAACTCTTGCCAAAAGATACAGTGTCTGGCCTGGAGGACGGAGAAAAGCACCCCCGTTGAAATATTTGAGGGGAAGAGAGGCTAAAAGGCAGCTCATCTCAAAATGTTCTTATGGGTCTTTCAGAGCTGGAATTGCAGCCATACTCCAATTGAAAGAGCAAACACTTACTGCACTTACTTACTGCTTTATTTACTAAACCACAAATAGGACTAACCATGCTGTCAAAAGCTACATATATGTGATGGGTGCGCCATTGCTAGACTGCACCATTTTAGGATGCAGGAGGTAGGCGGGGTCAATATAAAAACTCTCCCACGCACATTACGTTGTGCAAGAGGTCTGGGATATTTTCCCCTTGTACTCCACAATCTAGGAATTTTCAGTGGAGCGCCATCTTGGAGATCACCACAGCAGATCCTTGTGCTGTCTAAAAGTCAAATGTGAGAGTCCAGTTGTGGCAAGGATGAGCCAACGGTGGAAAATGGTGGAAACAGATCCAGCAAGGGACACGTTGCTATCTGGAACCTGAGAAGCAGAAGGTATTAGTACTCACAGAAGGTCATTCAGGACCCTGGACAGATCCCATTTTAAAGCAATGTGTTCAGAGAAGGTGTGGATGCTAATTGTGTCCTCATGTCAGGAGTTGCCAACATGGTGCCCTCCAGATGTTGTTGGACTACAACTTGCACCATCCCCAATCACTGAGCCACACTTGATGGAGCTGATGAGAGTTGTACAATGACAATAAAGGTATTATTATTGGAATCTAACATCTGGAGGGTGGAACATTGGTTAGCACAGCCTTAGGAATTTCCTGTGTTTATCTACCTGTCCCAAGTCATATCATCTTCTAGAGACTGGAGAACCTTAAAAGGACACCCAGACATCTTTTGCCAGACATGCTGCTTGTGGGGTGAGCAGTACTGACATATAAGGCCATGGATGCAAGAATATTGGCTCTTAGGTGCAATCCAGCTATAGCCCCTGGGTGGGGTTGGGTCATGGCTCAGTGGTCTCAGCTTTTGTCCTTAGTCACGTATCTGGTGCTGCTGTGGGTGCTGCTGCTGGGGCAGCTGGGCAGTCTTCCTCCAAATCAGTGTCCAAATTCACCAATGGTGGTCTGAATCATGATGACAAGAGTGCAAATTTGAATCACAGAATTGTAGAGTTGGAGGGCCCATCTAGTAGAACACTCTGCTGTGCAGGAATCCCTTGCCCAATGTGAGGCTTGAACCTACGGCCCTGAGATCCAGAGTCTCATCCTCTACCAACTGAGCTATTCCAGACATGTGTTACACACTGGAAAAGTATGGTGTTCCTCTGATGTGTTTTTGCTGTCATCCCAACCAGTGGATTTGTTTCTTTGCTCTATAAGGGAGTGCTATCGCAACCAGTGCCCCTTAACGGTTCCATAGAAGTTGGTAATGAAACACAGTGCAGCCGATTCAACTGCATAAGGTCATATTCATTCCCAGGAAGTCTGTATAAATTTGGTATAAATCTGGGCCAGATTTAACTAAATAGTTGCACCAGTGTGAGCCAGCATAACAGCTTTCCCACTCTTGTTCTCCTACACGCCCCACAAGGATGCTCTGGGGGTAAGTAGAATCCCCAAAACAGTAAATGGGAGATCCTCCAAGCATTTCACACACCCCTCCCATTGCCTGACATTGTTTTTTGGGGGTGGGGAGATCATGCAAGCAGAAATGTCTGAGTTGATGGAATAAGCAGATTAACATGATGTTGTATTCCACCTTCTAAATACCTTCTTGGGAAGGAAGCATTCAACATACAAATAAGTCTGGTTCTTTAATAAAAATGTAGCCAGGTTGCTAACCCAAATATCATGGAGTATCTTTTTAAATGCCTTGCTGAAATAAAAAATGAATTCTATCCACTGGCATTCTCACAATCTACTAAACTAGTAACCCCAATTAAAAAGAGAGCAAGAGTGGAATAATTGGACTGGAATAATTCATTTTTACCAAATTCATGGTGACTTCTACTAATCATTGCACTGTTAAGCAAATGTTTAGCAACTGACTCCTTTATAATCTGTTCTCCTATCTTCCGTGCTATCAGATTGACATATCTGTAGTTTCCTGGATCTTCTGGCTTCTCACGTTTTTGAAGATTACGGGTATTCCGTGCTAGTCCTATTCAGAGTAGACCCATTGAAGTTAATAGACACAGTTCATCAATATCACTATTCAACACAGTCCTACTCAGAGTAGACTGACTGATATTAATGAACCATGTCTATTAACTTCAGTGGGTCTACTCTGAGTGGGGCTGAGTTGAATACAACCCATAATTAGCATTTGCTTGCCTCCAGGCCTGGGACACCCCAGCCATTCTCCAGGATTTATATAAAAAAAATGACAGTACATTGTGTGAGCACCTCAGCAAGCACCTTTTTTGCTCTGGGATGCCCATTCATCTGCCTTGGCAGTTCTGAGCTCATTTAAGGTAGCTAGGAATCAGTTTTAAACTGCAAACCTGAGTCCTCTCCAGTTAAATTATGTGTCCAAGGTTGCACATTTTTAGAATATGGAGGAGTTGAGCAGTTCCACCTTCTCTTTGTCACCCATTACTTAGCACTTGTACCTTCCTCTTCCTTTGAGCATATCTGAAAAAGTTCTCTCTCTCTCTCTTTGTTTTCTTAACATCCCTTGCCAAGCTCAGTTCATTCTGAGCTTTAGCTTTCCTGACACATCTCAACATGCCTGGGATACTAGTCTGCAGCCATCCTTTGTTACCTGTCCTTACTTCAATTTCTTATACATGCTCTCTTTGATTTTCAGCTCTTCACAAAGCCTTTTGTGCATCCACTGGGGATGGACAAATCTGTCAATTCTGGTTTCTCTCGGTTTCTCATTTCCCCCAGTCTTAAGTTCACTTCACCACATTTCTGCATCAGTTTGCAGTTTTTGAAAGTCCTTATAACAACTCATCAGCATTTTTGTGCCTGTTTTGTCTACTATGCATATACGTTTTTGTATGCAATTCTGCCTAATTGGAACATTTTTTCCCCAGCAGTTTCTCCTAATTTGATGCATGTGTGTGTTCTCATTTTTGTGTGTGTGTTTTCAGAAAGTTTAAAGGCTGAAAAGGTTTGCACACGCCATCAGTAAAGGGCATTTAGTGAAACCTTTCCTATAGTGGTTGCAAGATACAGCTGAGTAATTTGATTCAGTTTGCATTTAAAGGTGACTCTATCAAAGTAGCACTCCCTGAAAGAATTTGAGAACTGAAACGCCACAATCCTTTGAAATTTGCACTTATCTGAATTTTGTTATGCGGTTCTCCAACCAAACAATGTTTTGAAATTTGCATATATTAGGGAAGTGTGCATAAAATGACTATATTGGGGGAAAATAGTATATAACAATACACTATATTAGGGAAACATCTTACAAAAATGTGTACATTACTCAAAAACGTGTTTATTATGAGAAATTTGTACTAAAACGCAAATGATTTTTTATGAAGATTTTTTTAAAACTGAATTGTTGCATGAATTTGAAGAACTGAATTTAAGATTGGAGAAATGAGAAGCAGAGAACCAAAATGGACAGATCCTTCCACTAGGCATAAGTGCATCACAGGTGACTTGGAATTGCTTTGCTTGCTTTATTGTTCATTTTCATTTAAATAAATAACTAAATAAAATATTTCCGTTGTTTTTTTTCAAAAGGACCATGAGACTATAGCCATCTTATAAAACATCACCCCCCCCCCACACACACAGAATTTCCAAATTCCATGGGAAAATGTTATTCCAAAGTTTCAGGTGGGTACCACTGTATTTGATGTTCTGTTGTGCATGGGATGAAAGGATGCCATTTTCCATTAAAAACATCCATTCTTCTTCAGTGCTAAATGGAACTAGCTGCACTTATTTCAAAAGGCAGGTCTGCCAAATGCTTTCCCAGTAAGCCCCCTCCCCAAAAGTTCATAGACTTTCTCAGAACCCTGAGAAAACCACCAAAACGCACCCCCCCCCAAGAATTTGCAGGCTCAATAATGGGACCTCGAATTGGAGAGACTTTTTCTGCACATTGCACAGCTGAGCCTCCATTTTACATCGCCTACAATACTCCAGGGTTCAGGGACAATACTCTGGAGTGATGCGAAATTAGCAGTTTGGGTCACTGTAGGCGACTTAAAATGAAGTTTCATGCCTTCTCAAAGCCTAGCATAGGTGCAGCATCAGAGCTGGATGGGCCTGCATGGTGCTGAGATCCCACCAGCTGCCTGAGGATGTCAAAAGCTGAACCACATAACCTTCGTTCCTGGGTGTGGCAGATAAAATAGTCATCTTGTATTGACTTTGAGTCCTTTGCTAAATGCAGGTAGACTGCATTGGCTTTCCCTACTGCTTTACAATTCCTCAATTACATCTAGTTATAGTGGCACGCCAGCTCATGCCAATCTCAGTGAGCGATTGTAGCAAATGGGTGCTCATGGGTGCTGCTAAGGCTTAAACTCATTTTGGGCATCCACATGCTAAGGATCTTACTTGCGGTGGGTCTTGGGACAAAGGGGAGTCAACTATCTGCCTCAATGGGCTTGCCATGCCATCAGGGAGTATGAGGCAGCTGCCTCTGGCAGCAGATGTTGGGGAGCAATGAAGTTTTGGAAGGAAGAGGCTGAATGCACCATGTGGCCAGGCCTGCACCCTCTATGCTAGCCTGCTGCCCCCATGTGCAACAGAGGATGTTGGCTGTCACTGGGATTTGCAAATAAATCCATCATTTCAAAATTTAAAGCTGAGATTCAGTACCTGGGTTTTGATAGATGGGAAACGACTGAGTTTTAATACATCATTTAATGTTTTGGGTTTACACTCCCATATGCAAGATTAGGTTCTCAGAATTAGTTACAGCACTGACAAATCTTTAATTGGATTTTTTTTTCCTGGTGGCAGTGCATATGGTCATTGCCAACTTCTGGAACATCCTTAAAGGGGATACTTTAAAATCTTGGTATAGAAGACTGTGCAGCCTTAATTGAAAAGCTTATAACAAACATTATGATGGGCAAGAGGAAGAAAACATAATGGCACTTTTGCTGGAATGTGGTAGAACTTTATTGTCTTTACAAATATGCCAAAAAGCAGAAGACCAGTCTTTAGAGTTTATACTAATACATGGATTTCATAATAACATACCTGCCAATATTGTGTGGGAATTGTTATTATTACAAGGGTGGAGATATCTCCAAGGTGGGAGTTGTATTTCTTTGGTTTTGTTGACTTCAGTTATGTAACACAGCTGTAAAATGTGCATCTTTTTTAAAAAAAGTTATTTACAGCACAGATATATTTTCTAAACCTGGAATGACTTGTGTATTATTTTTCACACTACAATTTGTTCATTTGTTCTATCATCTCACATCAGTGTATTGATTGTGCTAAATAGCTAGGTATTTATTAAAATATTGATCATCATATGGAAGCTAAGCCTTAAGAGGAGTGCTTGAAGGAGCTGGGTATGCTTATCCTGGAAAAGAGGAGACTGAGAGGAGATATGATAGCCATCTTCAAATATCTTAAGGGTTGTCACATGGAAGAGGGAGCAAGCTTGTTTCCTCCTGCTCTGGAGGGTAGGACTCAAACCAATGACTTCAAGTTACAAGAAAATAGATTCTGACTAAACATTCAAAAAAAACGTTGACAGTAAGAGCTGTTTGGCAGTAGAACAGTCTCCCATGAGAGATGGTGGACTCTCCTTCCTTGGAGGTTTTTAAGCAGAGGTTGGGTGGCCATCTGTCTTGGATGCTTTAGCTGAGATTGCAGAGGGTTGGACTAGATGACCCTTGGGTACCTTCCAACTCTAAGAGTCTGTGAAATCAGATGTGCAAAAGGAGTTCTATAACTGCAGGAGCTTCCCCCCATTCACTTCTATGAACAGGAGAGCACTCCATATATGCAATGGAGAATTGGCATGTCTGTACAGATTGCATCACCTTGCAGAAATGAACATGGCCCTAACTTAAGGTGATGTCCAATACAGGTAACTCTAAAATACGGACAGGACCAAAAGGTATATCCTACAGATGAATTATGTGGCCCTATAATTAATAATTACCTGGCATTTCAAGACACTGCAAAGAAAGACAGAAAGATCAAAGGTTATAACAATTATTAAAATATCAAAGGGTGAAAAGCCAGGAGCTGAAAATAAAATAGTAGTAATACAGACTGTTGAAGGAGGAGATACTGTACTGCTTTAGGCAACTTTTGCCATGATAGAGCC
This sequence comes from Zootoca vivipara, assembly GCF_963506605.1. NCBI lineage: Eukaryota > Metazoa > Chordata > Lepidosauria > Squamata > Lacertidae > Zootoca > Zootoca vivipara. The sequence goes on along the minus strand of NC_083280.1, from coordinate 17,756,616 downwards.
ATTCATTACCATCTACTTTTGTAAATTAGAAGTTGGGAATGGGAGAGGGGGTTGGTTGCAGGAAAAAAGGAGGCTGCACAGATGCAAATCTGCAGGCCAGCTATTCTGTGCTACAGTGAACACATAGTTGATTGCGGACCAGTTCAAACTGGTGTCCTGGCCAATGTGTAGCTGAGTCACATGACCCATGCCACAAAACACAAACAATGGTCCTATCACAGCAAATCAGCTCTGACAAAGAGCTGAGCTAGCATCACAAGATTATTCCCCCACCACACACACACACAGTTTCAGGACCAGCACCTGGATTCAGCATTGTTGGGCACCTGCCAAGGCCCATATCCCAGCAGGGGGCCCATGGGCAATATTTGAAGCTTCCTAGGCTTGCTCTTCCTCATCCTTGCTGTTGCTGCCTGCTCACCTGATTTTTCTGAAGGTGAAAGCAATGACATGAGTGAGGTGAAGCAGCTGTAGTTTCCTCTCCGCTAGCCCTCACTTTCTGAGAGGAGTGGAGATTGGGCTTGGTGGGCTTGAGGTGGCTAACCCCTGACTCTCCAGCACTGATGGGCTATTACTCCCATAATCCCTGACCAGCGGCCATGTCGTCTTGGGCGGATGGGAGTTGTACTTGGACCACATCTAAGAGAGTGCCACACTAGCTACCCAATAAATAGTCCATCCAAAACAGCAACAAAAGCTCCACCATTTTGTCCCTTCCAAAGTACTTTCTTTCCCACAATCTCACCTTTCTAATTCATCTTGCCTCCATATATAAGCACCTATAAGGGAAATGTTCTAGATGAACAGGAGGGTACAGATTTTTCTTTAACGTGTGATGAAAAATGGTCTCTCAGTTCATTTTAATACATTGGTGAGGGTTCAATACAGGTTTTTACAAACATGAAGAGCTTATTCTTTCTATTGAAATCAAATAGCAAACCTTCCATTCATTTAAATGGTACAAATATCCTTACCAAAAAAAAAAAATCTAGTGAAATGGCTTGAGGTGATTTGTAGAGGTAATGCATAGCTGATGATCATTATGGCTATATTACAATTAAATATGTAGAAAGATACACTGTCAGTTTATTTGGGATAAAAAATTCCTTCAGTAGCACCTTAAAAACCAACTAAGTTTTTATTTTGGTATGAGCTTTCGTGTGCATGCACACTTCTTCAGATACAAGTGTATCTGAAGAAGTGTGCATGCACACGAAAGCTCATACCAAAATAAAAACTTAGTTGGTCTTTAAGGTGCTACTGAAGGAATTTTTTATTTTGCTTCGACTCAGACCAACACGGCTACTTACCTGTAACTAGTTTATTTGGGGTTACATCCAGTTAAATCATAGAGTATATGCACTAAAATCAATGGGCTTAAACGTCTTGATTCCAATGGTTTGACTCTAAGTAGGATGCAATCAATTGTCTGTAATAGTCAAGACACATTTTCTGCAATGTGTTTTCAATATTTCCATGCACCAACATAAAATAAAGGATGACAAGCCATCATAACAGCAAACAGAAAAGGAAATGACATTATTCCTCCTTCATCACCACTGATTACTTATTAGTATTTCTCCCGATTTGAAACAAATATCTTAATTGCCATGCACCTATCGGCATTACTGAATCACTCCTAGATCTCCAGCTGATAGCGTCTATACAGTGCACTGCTCTATAATTAGTGAGTGGGAGAAGGTTTAATATTTCAGAAATATCACTTTGGATGTTTAATTCAACTGGCTTCCTGCAGCCCTAGATAAAAATCCATGTGAATTACTTTCTAAACAATCTCTGATAGATGATCCATCACATCCCTTGGAGTTATACCAGGTTAACCTCTAATACTCATGTGAGTTGAGATAATAAAATCAGATCAGTCTAGGACTCCGTTGAAATATACATATCTATTTCTGAACCAAAAAAAATTGCAGTTGGTAATAAAGAGATGGGTGGTGAGATGCCCTGAAAGTGATTAGCCATGCAGCAAGAATAGATTTAATTTGGGAGATTGAGAGGTGCAGAGATAACTGCTTTCTGCCTACACACTTCTACCAGTGCTCTGTATAACTGAGACTTTAAATACTTTATAAATTGAAAGAATTAACCACCACAGTCCTGAACTGAAAGAACCACCTACATCATTTGTGCATTTATTCTATTATTAGTGTCTCACACATTAGCTGGTGAAACTCAAGAATAAATGAGATAAGAACGCAAAAGGATGAGCACTTGTCTTCTGCTTGTGCATTTATATATGCTAATGGGGAAGGCGATTCTTCGGCGAAGAATTGATGCTTTTGAATTATGGTGCTGGAGGAGACTCTTGAGAGTCCCATGGACTGCAAGAAGATCAAATCTATCCATTCTTAAGGAAATCAGCCCTGAGTGCTCACTGGAAGGACAGATCGTGAAGCTGAGGCTCCAATACTTTGGCCACCTCATGAGAAGAGAAGAATCCTTGGAAAAGACCCTGATGTTGGGAAAGATGGAGGGCACTAGGAGAAGGGGACGACAGAGGACAAGATGGTTGGACAGTGTTCTCGAAGCTACGAACATGAGTTTGACCAAACTGCAGGAGGCAGTGGAAGACAGGAGTGCCTGGCGTGCTATGGTCCATGGGGTCACGAAGAGCCGGACACGACTAAATGACTAAACAACAAAATGGGGAAGGACCAGAGAGAGGATGGGATGCTTTTTTTCTAGATCACAGCAATGTGCCCAGGCAATTGAGAAGCTAGTTTGGCTCAGCAGTGCCCCCTCCAGTGAAAGATTGCTAAAGAGAAAGAGTTAGTAGGATACTGTCTTACGGCCCTGCAAAGTGGAAACTGACTGTGGTCCACCATAGCTGCCAAGTTTTCCCTTTTCTCGCGAGGAAGCCTATTCAGCATAAGGGAAAATCCCTGTAAAAAAGGGATAACTTGGCAGCTATGTGGTCCACAGGTGGGGAATCTACGACCAGCCTCATTCCCCATTATCCCCAGACACCCTAAACAATGGTAAGGAAAGATGGAAGCTGTAGTTCAGCAATATCTGGAATGCCACAAGTTTTCCAGCCCTCTTCTATATACTACCAGCCAATTCAGTCGCCCAAGTGTGCAATCCTATACACAGTAATCCCTGTTATACTCAGTAGGGCTTACTTCTGAGAAGACATGTGCAGGATTGTATGTAGTCAAAATGGCACCATCTATTGGCAAGCTTGCAGAAATAATCTTGAGAGGGAGGGAATCTAATGGGAAAGGACCAAAAATAGCTCAGTGAGGACTGAGTGTTTTCCATTGCCATGGAAGGCTAGCTGATTGTTGGAGTGGGGCGAGGGAAAATGGAAGAAAAAGAATGGGATGGTGTTTCCTTGAAGATGACGGGGCTGGATGGTGGCACCCTGAACAGGAGCTTAGTACCAGTCAGTGTAGACAATACTGAACTAGATGGATCAATGGTTTGACTCAGCAAAAGCAGGTTCCTCTGGGGTCATGTGGCTTGAGAAAATCAGGAAGCAGAGGATGTTGTTGAGCACCATGAGACATTATTTAGAGGGAGAGGAAGGGGCCGTATCAGTTTAAAGAAATGTGCACTTTTCAAAACTATATGGTTTGTGCTTAATTGTTCTCAGGTGTCTGATTCTCTGCATAAACCCCAGAAAGAGAATGAGAAGGAAGCCTTTCTGGTGCTACAGTTTTCAGCATGGATGTAATTTACAGCTGTGCTGTATGAATGCACACCTAAGGGGGGGAGAGAGTACTGTAAACTGAACCAAATGATCCTTTTTTAAAAAAAAAATGGTGTCAGGCTTAAATGGAAAAGAAAAATGGAATTTAAAAAAGCCAAAAGAAAATGTGCTTGACCAAAAATGGAAAGCTTCTAAGAGATAAAATGTGTTTTTTTTGGGGGGGGGGAATAAAATATGATCAAGCTTTCTTATGTAAACAAAGCTGAATTTAATGCCAGCTGAAAAGGAATTGGGTGAAGCTGAAATATGGAGAGAGAATAGTTGACTGAATGGAAAGATTCTGAACATTTATCTTGGACAAAGAACAGATGAGTGTGGGAAGCTTTAGACGTGGAAGGGAACAGAGAAGCATGTGATGGAATCCATCATTGGAAAGCTGGAGGCTGAATATAAATTAAAAAGTAGAAATAGAGAACAAGCTCATAAAGAGGTATATCTTTGCAACTGAAGCATGTCGCTGGGAACTGGGGATATTTCAACCAAAATATCTGAGATCGTTTTCGCACTTACTTACAAAAGTTCAACATTAAAGACTGGGAGCAAGTGGCCAAGAGCAGAGAAGAGCAATGTTTTCCATGAAGCCTTCCTTCTGCAGTGCCTTGAAGATTTTGGGTGGGTGAAATTCAGGGAAGTGAAAATGACTCTGGAGGTGGGGAAAATAAGAACATAAGAAGTGGCCCATCCAGTCCAGCATCCTGTGGCCACAGCAGCCAACCAGATGTCCAGGGGAAGCCTGCAAGCAAGTCTAAGGTGCAACGACCTCCTCCCCACCTGTGATTCCAGGCAGTCAACACAGGCATATCACCTCCAACTTGAGGTGGCTTTTAAAAAGTAAAGGGGGGGGGGAGATACCAGCAGCTACTACTATGAAATTGCCCCTCCCCCAAACCACTGAAATCTCTCTCACACTGCCTGTGGATGAGGATGATATTTCTTTTTAGATTTTTTTTGAGGAGGGCAATTTCACACATCCCCATTTCCAGATTTTCATGAGTCGGATATGTTGTTTCCTTTCCTTACTCCCCACAATAATGCTTCATAAGGTAATATGTAGATGCTATCAGCTCGCTCTCTCTCTCTCTCTCTCTCTCTCTCTCTCTCTCTCTCTCTCTCTCTCTCTCACACACACACACACACACACACACACACATACAGACACACAAACAAACACAGGGGTGCCAACTAGAATAAAATATGGGTAGCAGGTAAGTCCCAGTCTGCACAATTGGTCAGAGAGAGAGAGAGAGAGAGCATTTTAATTGCAATGACCATCAGCTGGGGGGGCCTGACCCCCTCAAATATTTTATTGGGGGCCCTAAAGTGACCTTGGTGCTTAGGAGTTGGCTCCTATGGCAAGAAAACTCATTTATGCTCTGCCATTTGACATTTCTCCCACAAGGGATTATCTATTCATTTTATTTGCATTCCATCTTTCCTCCAAGGAGCTCCAGGCATTGTACATGGTTGTCATCTTCCCCATTTTATCCTCTCAAAAACCCTGTGAGGTAACTTGGGCTGAGAGGCAGTGACTGTCCCAAGGGCACACAGAGAGCTTCATTGAACAGGGATGCCCTCAGGTCTTAGTCCAGCACTCTAACCCCTACACCACATGGTCTGAGAGTTGAATGTACTGTTCTAAACTGAGGGCAGAACTAGACATGACAAATGGCACAGGGCTGCTACTGAAAGTCGTACAGTGACTAGATCCCCTTGGGATCCAGTGTGGAATTCTTTGTTCAGCAGACAGGCAAACAAACACCTGGCCACTTTTTTGAGAGGCAGGTGTTTCTCCTCCCTAGTTATTTGGCAACCCCACACCACAGAATTATGAGTTGCAAGGTTCCCCATGGAGAGAGAAAAAGAGAAAAATACTGTTGAACTAATTTAAGGTGTTGTGGATGGTGCACACTTCAGAGCTGGCATGGTACCAACCAATGACAAAACAAAAGACAGAGTGTCTTCCACCAGTTAAATTACCCCTTTATCAGCAACTTTCTAGGAACAATTGCATAGCATTATCCCACCCCAAACAAAAACAGCAACACCCACAAATGTAAATGATTGGTTAGAGATTAAACAAAAAAACAGAGCATGCACAAGAGAGGGAGGGAGATTCTTCTAAGCTACGCCAGGGATTTTATCTTATGGATTCAAGTTCCCAGTCCACCCACTGCAAATCCATTGGCATGCAAGCCTTTAATGCAGATGGATCTGGCTTGATAAACATATCCAGCTGCAAATGTCTGTACCACAGGTGCTTGGTTTTTTGTAACTCTGAGCTGGCCAAAAGCAGACAGATTTATTGGCCTCAGGGCTGCTTTTCACTGGCACTGGAAGCGGAAGCATGTTGGTAAAAATAGACATGATATCCTGCTTTGCACGTGCGTCTCCATGGATGGTGGGAAGTGTTGCACATAGACAAAGGCAGCCACTGTCAGTACATGAGCAAACGTAGTCAACTCAGCCATTTTTAATCCACAGATAGTGCAACTATCAATTGAAAAGCTATCACAGACATACAGAATTCAGAGTCAAGTTCAGGATCAATTTATGCATTGTTTCTGCTGCATTTACCAGTATATCCTACTTTCCCACCAGTTAGTGATCCACAAAATATTTCACAGTCAATATTCAATAAAATAAAATAAATCTAATATTAGAGTAGACCCATTGAAATAAATGAGTTGTACCCCACTAAGTTCTACTGCGAGAAGACCCAGTGAAATTAACACACCCAAGGTAATAATGTCAATTAATTTCAACACTAAATTCAGTTCAATGGAATTAAGACCATTGCTTTCAGTGAGTTAGTTGGACATCACCTATTGTTATTGATGCGTTGTCTGCAAACAAATTATACTCAGAGTAAACCCATTGAAATTAATGGACCTAAGTTAGTCGTGTCCGTTAATTTTAAAGGGCATGTTCTATGACTGATGTTGATACAAACTGTTATTGATATTGTAATTATTATATTTAGCAGTGCAATCACATGCAGGGCTCTTCTAAGTATCTTATGCTGAAGTGAGAAGAGCTCTTTCTTCCCTTGCTAAATACACAACCCTGTTGTTGTAATGGTTTTATTACATACATGATTGCCATGGAAGGATTTGGAGAATACCAAAAGCAGTGCTAACAGTTAAAGTCTTCTCAGTGTAGGGATTCAACCCCCCCCCCCACAGCATGGTTGAAGGACCTTAAATTGAAATATGGAATCGACAAATGACAGATCCATCATTATTATGTAAAGAAAGCAAATCAGGGATTTACAGCTGAGGACTTGTCTTCTGCTTGTGCATTTATATATGCTAATGGGGAAGGCGATTCTTCGGCGAAGAATTGATGCTTTTGAATTATGGTGCTGGAGGAGACTCTTGAGAGTCCCATGGACTGCTAGAAGATCAAACCTATCCATTCTTAAGGAAATCAGCCCTGAGTGCTCACTGGAAGGACAGATCGTGAAGCTGAGGCTCCAATACTTTGGCCACCTCATGAGAAGAGAATAATTCTTGGAAAAGACCCTGATGTTGGGAAAGATGGAGGGCACTAGGAGAAGGGGACGACAGAGGACGAGATGGTTGGACGGTGTTCTCGAAGCTACGAACATGAGTTTGACCAAACTGTGGGAGGCAATGGAAGACAGGAGTGTCTGGCGTGCTATGGTCCATGGGGTCATGAAGAATCGGACACGACTAAACAACAACAACAGCTAATGAGCCCCCAAATGGTGTGGTTTTCCATTTTGAATTTCAAAATTTAGTGAACTTTTAATTGCCGTCATTTGGATTCGGATTTCAAAATTTTGACCTTGGTCATCCCTGAACTGAAATTTGACCCCCAAATTCAAACTTTGACAATTTTGACTGATTGAGGCTGCAGGCTACTAAAGAAGTGCCATTCATCTCAGTGGAACTGAATAAAGGAGCATAAAATTGTGCTGTAAATAAACAACTGAAGTTAATAATACAAAAAAAAGTACTGAAATCTATTGCAAACCCTACTGCAATCTATCAATTAAATACTGTACTGCCAAAGCTGATAGCTGCTTGCCAGTTTGTGTCAGAAACTAATTACTACTGCAGATCAACTGTCAGAGAATATTCGGGAAACGTTTAGCAGAAAACTCACAGGAAATAACATGAAGGGGCAGTTCATTACAAGTCTGTGGGAAGATGGCCTGCAGAAATAGTAGATCACTGGGGAATATGAAAGTTGATGTGTTGAGTGCTCAACGTCTACAACTCGCAACTTGAAGTCAAGGTCTTCTGCCCCCTGGTCTTGCGATCATCTCCAGACTGCTGTTTCACATTACTGAAAGACACCTTCTAAAACACTATACAGTACATGTCTGTCACAAACTTGACTCTTATAAAGCAGTGATTGCTTAGATCGGCCCTACAATTAGTCAGAGAGAATTGACTGCCTCAGGCAACAAATTTGGGGTGTCAAGGAAAGTCAACAAATTATTAGTTATATAGTTCATTATTGTTGTATTTTCACTGGCAAGGAGGAGAGACGTCTGTATGTTATTTCTCATGTGCCAAAAATAATCAGTGCTATTTTTCGAGGAAAAAAAGGTGCCAGAACTCACCATGAACACCTCTGTCATAATGGCAATGGTGCCCACCTGAGAGGTACAGGAACTAAGTTCCAGCTGAAAAAAAGGCCCTGACTTGTATGGCTTTGGATATCAAGGTTTTTATTAAAGATTTTCGCAAAACAGTAAGATATAGAAAACTAATGTAAATTAAAAAAAACACCAAAGACATCTATAAAAATTACAAATAGAATACCGAGTCCTCACTTAAAGGTAGTTCTTAACCCTTACTACCCCAGAAAGTAGTAGCTCATTCCAGTTTTCACGTGGGATATTTCCTTTGTCCTCCCAGCCGCTCAACCTGGGGGACCGACATTTCCCTGCCTCCCAGCCGCTCAACCTGGGGTCCCTCCATCAACCATCTGCCGCGCCCATGGGTATACAATCCCTGGGCCCCAATCAATGCCCTGAGCAGAGGGCACCAAAGGAGAAAAAGGAGAAAAGAAAAGTATGAGAAAGAAGCAGTAAGGAAAAGAGGAAAAGGGAAAAGAAACAATAAAGGGGGGGGGAGGACTTCCAAATTTCCATAGGCCTGTTACATAAACAAAAGTTCAGCGCATTATAAAATTGAATACTATGTGTGTGAGAGAGAGAGAAAGAAAGAAAAAATGTAGGGAAATACAAAAATGTGTTTGACCAACCTTAGTGTTCATCCCTCTATAACGGGGTGGGGAAATCTCAGACTCCGGAGCCAAATGCAACCCTCCAGGCTACTATATCTTGCTTCGGGATTCTTCCCAGGCCAACCACCCTCCTGTGCTACACCTGTCACCAGTTGTTCTTTGCACCCTCCTTGAGCGATTTTGCCTTGGCTGGAATGTGTCCTTGAACTCTGATAATGACTGGGTGGAGGATCATGAAGAGTGGGGGAGTCCGTAGAGAAAGTAGGCTACTGTACAACGGCAGAATGAACATGTGTTGCTCTGCTCATGACTCTCACCCTGCCCACCCCTGACACACTGCCCTCAGAAGGTTGTTCAGAAAGGAAGGTGATCCTTGGGCTAAAAAAGGGTAAATGGATGTTGGATAAATTTCAGTAAGGGAGAAGTCCTGTGCACAAGAAGTCCCATTCAACCTTGGGACTGCTGCTGCTCTTCCTAAGCCTGGCAATGGGAAAACAAGCCTTGAAATAGTGTTCTACACTGAATTTCCAGGTCACGTGTCTGAGCTGAACCCTCTTAGGATCCAGCCTACATCTCCCTCTATAGCCCTACCTGCATCACACCCCTTTGGGAGAACTTACACTGGTCTCAGCTCAGCCAGCTGTGGCTCGGTCAACTGATCCCCAGCTGAGCCATGTATCTTAAGTTGAGCTGGATTTGGGAACTTAATGCTGCCCAAGGCCAGCTGAGCCATAAATCAGCCAGCTGAGCCAAAGATCCAATGCATCACAAGCTGCCCCACCTGGCAGATCCTTTCCATAGGATTGCCCCCTTAGTGTAGAATGAAACCAAGTAGAATTACTGTATTGAATGGACGGCGCAATATTTGTTATGATTATTTTCTAAGCATCCCCAATGTATCTTAAAAAACTCCAACCAATAACACTACACCAAGATCATCAACACTGACACACCAACATCTCAGCTGAATGGTTTTACAGTGAATTTTATTATGGTTATTTGGTTTGCTTTTGTCCACAACCTCTCCTTTTATTATTGTTTTTAAAACATGTGATTGCCTATAAAATTTGGAGAGTCTTACTCTCAAAATACACTCCTCATTTCAAGGGAAAGGTGAAATGAAAAGCGTGCAACGTTCTAAAGTAGCAATCTGCAATTTGCCAGTCCAAAACCTTGGTAAGGTGCCTGGGGATTCAAAGTTGGTACCAAACTCCATTGAGATTTATCCTGGATGGAGAAGAAAGACCCGAAGGGATGAACAGACTGTGAGATTTAAGTGAACAGACTGTGAGATTTAAGTGGCATTAAGGGAGCAATCTTTTACACGTGGCCGGCATAAAGGAAGCCGGCATAAAGGAAGCTGCTGTAAATTAAGTTGATGGAAAGTTACACCAGATCCAAATCCTGTTCAAAAGTGGGGCTGCTCCTCCTGCTTTGCATAAGCCTGGCAGAAGGAAAAGAAGCTACCAAGGAATTTGCTACCAAGGAGTGTGGTGGAGTCTCCTTCTTTGGAGGTCTTTAAGCAGAGGCTTGACAGCCATATGTCAAGAATGCTTTGATGGTGTTTCCTGCTCAGCAGGGGGTTGGACTGGATGGCCCTTGTGGTCTCTTCCAACTCTATGATTCTATGATTCTAAGCTTTTAAAGTAGTGTTTTATGCCTAGGTTGCCAGGTCACAGGACTGAGATGAATGAGTTTAGAAACCAGCCTAAGTCCACCCTCTGGTCCTGATCCCATCATGGAAAGGCCAGATCCCTTTTGGGAAACTTACACTGCCTGCTTCAGTCAGCTGAGCAAGTCACACCAGCATATCTTGGGCTCAACCAGGGTTGGAGGCATAACACCAGCTGAGCTAAGAATCAGCTGTCTGATCCACAGTTCCATTGTATCCTAAGCTGCTCATCCCTGGGGGGGTCTCACCATAGGATTTCCCCATTATCCATCCATTCCTACCTACTGCAGAAGGATGTTGGGAGACCAGATAAATTGGTGATTTCAAAGCACTTTCCAAGTTAAAAGTGCCAGATAAGCATCTGATAATAGAAAGAGTGCTCTTTGTCAGCAGATGATATGCTCCAGTGGAAGAAGGTGAAGGGGTGAAGAAAGGTTTGCCTGAATAGTTCTCCTTTGATTCAGTGACAGTGTCAAGAAATAATTCTGTTCTCTGTAGGGAAAATTGGTATAATTTGACAATGAGCATTTGGGTCTCCAGAATGTTTAGTTTTCAAGGAGCGAGACAGTCAGTTTTAAAAGCCTCTTTTGACTTAACAAGAAAATTGCATCTTTTTTTTTATTATTTCCTGTAACATTGGCAACTCTTGATATACTCCTAACAAGTAAATTACAGCTGAAGCAGGATTAAAATGTTGTGACATTGCAGTTGGAGATCTGAGCCAATGGAGCTTTTGATGGCAGTGTTCTGGAATACTGATATTTCTGCTGTGTCCTTTACGGTGAAAGAAATGTTGCATTTATCTGTCAACATACAACAAATATTTATTTCCGCTGAAACTTACTTGCCGCAATCCAGCTCAGGAGACACATGTCTACAAATAGGCTTACGCATGTGTGCCACTTCCTGGATTGGGAACAACAACCATAAATGGGTTGTGTATTTAGAAGTACAGATAAATACACACCCGGAGAAGGTTGCCATCTGTCTGTACAGCGCCACTTGGAATGGGTTGCAATTCCTGGTGTGCAATCAAATCTCCATCCTCATGCTTGTGCAGCTAGCCAGGTGGCTAGAGTTGGATCGGGGCCATTAGACATCTAACGATAATCCTCAGGTTTTAATCACACTTGGTCTGATTTTCATTTCTCAAAGCTTCAAAGGGGAGAAGGACTTTATAACGTTTATTGATATAAATAGAAATGGACCTGGGAGACAAGTATATTTGTGACGTGTCACTGAGCCTGCATAACATGCCTTATTGCTGGATATGCTACATTAGCTATCTCTGTGTTTGCCTTGATCTTTGACAATGAAGGCATTCCAGAAAGGCTGGAACTTTTAATTAGAGACCTGCACAGCTTTCCTTCTTACTAGTGTAATCATTAAATTGATTTTTCCAGTCCATCATGTAATTGTTCCAGCGAAGGAATCCTGCTTTCCACTCTCGTTCTGCTTCATCAACATTGCCTGTAAAACATGAAATGGGTGGCATTAATCTAAATTTAAATCTATTTGTACATTAATTGAAAAATAATTCTGATTACCAATGCCATTTCCCTCTAAATACACCACACAGCACTACACCCTCCCCTTTGTCACCTGATTTATTGCAAATTCGAAAGGGCAACATTTTATCTCTAAATCTTGAGATAATCAGTTTAAGTGTATAATTATTCTTATAGATCAATGTACAGTATCATATGGAATTTTGTTTTCAACATTTACACCCCTTTGACATTTACCAAGCAGTGTATAGTTCATGAGGGATAGGCAACTAGTAACTTAGGTCCAGATATTGGCTTCTAATTAGGATGGGGACATTATGGTCTTCCATAATGTATGCTATGTACTCAGCCTTAGTTGTAGGATATGAAATAGGAATAGGGTAAGCATCCATAATATTATCCGGTCAAGAATAGCTCCCTGAGCTGCCTAAACAGGTTGTTACTGTTCTCTGGTAGCTCTGACGTGGTGTTTTAACCTTAGATCACATGAGAGGTATTGAATTGCAAGATCATCTTTGTTCTCATGCTCTGTAGAAGTAAGGACATGTAAATGCCCCTCTCCAGTGAGTGAATACAGCTCCAGGCAAAATGGAAACTGTAAGGAGAGACAAACCTCTGATTTTAGATCTGTTTGGAGTATTTCATATTTTATTTCTAAGATGATGAGCCTGTGCTGGACTCCGCAAGATATTGTATGGAATCATTTGGATGTATCTTTGATGCTTTTGTTCTGCTTTGAAGAAAGTTCGACAAGTAAAGTTTTGAACAATCTAATGGGTCAGGGGTGTTTTGTTTTGTTTTGTTTTGTTTTTGCATCCAGTCACTTCAAGCTGTGCAATATTGATATCTGCAACATTTAGGGAGCAATCCTACGCACAAGAAGCTGGCATAAAGCAAGCCAGTATAGGTTGAGCTGCTATACAGTTACACCAGATCCAAGAACTTTTCAAGAGTAGGACTGCAGTTACTGTTTCACCTTTCATCTTACGTCCCCATTGCTGGATATTATTTTACTGGCCTATTATGTAACACAGAAGCATATCTTACTGATATTGGTTATTTCACAGAACATTTGGTTACATGCAGCACAGTTGCTCGTCAATATCATCCTCCAAACAGATGGTGTCTTCAGTTATGATTTCCGTGAGTAATGTCAGATGATCACAAGGAACATTTTGTCAGATCCACGATATACCCACATCTTGCTTGAAACTGGTCCAGGTTCACACAAAACACACACACAGGGTGCTTGTTTTTGAATGTCTCCCACATCCTACATATGATGGGATGTCATGATGCAAGAGATGATAAAATCTCTCAGACGTCAGATGGAAAACAATGTGTCAGATGAAGATGGCTATGCTCTTTTCCCCACTAGGAAGCCTTACGCATAACAGCTATTTGAAAAACCAACCAACCAAAGCCAGCTTATTTGTTAGCTTTCGCTGTCAGAGATACAGACAATCCCAAACACAACATAAAGATATGACATGCGCCACTTGGCTGAGTATAAGTACACCAGAGAATTCGAGCATACCAAAGAGAAATAAGATGAAGATGTTGCAGCAGCTCTTTCTCACTTTGTATAAAGATCTGGGCCCAGGTATAGGTTGCTGGGAGATTCATTCCCCATCTGCAATCATAGGATTATCATATGACTGTATGTGTTTTGTTCCCACAGAGTGGATGTGATGTAGACAGGATGTTTGTCTTACTGTTGTTCCTAAAGTGGGACTGTTGGCTCCTTTGTTCTTTCTCTTTACTGGCTGTGATGCCAGAGAGAGGGAGCCATAATGTAGAGCTCCCATCTGTTTATATGTAAATAAAGCAGTTAAGCCTTATTTACTGACTCGTGTGTGTTGTTCTTCACCTTTGTGAGAGCAATCGCATATTTGGCCTGTGGGACCAGTTTAGCCCCTGGCCCCTGGGACAGCTTAAATCAGGCATCCCCAAACTGCGGCCCTCCAGATGTTTTGGCCTACAACTCCCATGATTCTTAGCTAACAGGACCAATGGTCGGGGAAGATGGGAATTGTAGTCCAAAACATCTGGAGGGCCGAAGTTTGGGGATGCCTGGCTTAAATGCTGACATTCCCCAAACAGATATGCAATAATGACCACTGCCTCTACTTATGAGGCCCTAACCGGCCTCTCATGGCTAATGTCTAGTAACAGATCTATATCTCACAAATTTGTGTAATTCTTCTTTTTAAAAAAAAACCCAAAATGAAACCTAAGCTTGTGGCCATCATCACTGTTAACTTCTTACCGCTTACTCACTTTTGTAGGCCCAGAGAACTCTTGGAATTGTAGCTCTATGCAGAGAATAGGGGTCTCCAAATAACTCTCTACACTCTTAACAAACTAGAGTTCTCATGACTATTTGGGGGAAGCCATGACTGGTTAAAGTGGTATCATAGTGCTTCGAATGTACAGTGCAGATGGGGCCTTAGCTTCAACCCCGTACAACTGGAGACAGTTCATAACTATCATTACTCATTACTACAACTTCTGTTCGTGCAATGGAATCCTCTGGGGCAGATCTACGGAACTGCAGGAGTGAGGATGTGAGAGGGACAGGAAGTTCCATTGTGTGAACAGAAGGTGTTCTGTGAGCATAATGCCTTCACTGGCTGCAATGACACCCTGTTCTTTATTCTAATGGTTTTTACACCTACCATTGGTGGGTAGATCTTGGATTTCTAGTAGGAAAAAAAACCCTGAAGTAGTCCTGACAAGCCAGAAGTCTGCTCAGCCCATTTTAGAAGGCTTATCATTGCTGCTTCTAAGACTGCACTTCAGCCTAAATTAATTACAAAGCAAAGACTGCAAGTAATTCAGGTTTTGGCTTAATTACTGGAAAAGAAATGACAGATTCCACCCATCTCTGGCTGCAACCTAAGCACCCTTACTAAGATGAAAGTCCTGCTGATCTTAGTAGGGTTTGATTCCAAGGGACTATCACACTTCCATATTTTGCTTTTGAAATGAATGGAATCTGTGTAGGGATGCAGCTGTTCTCTCACCCTTTCATTTCAATGGGGCGCATGGAGCAGATGTTCTCAGCAGACTGTGCTCATGCAATGGACAACAAATCTTATGTGAATGAAGCTGAAGAGAGCATGTGAAACTTGCACAAAACTATATATTACACAAATTGATTGTGTGGGGGGGAGTGTTAGTTAAGTGAAGGAGGTTGTCTTTTTGGAAGGACCTCTGGATTTAATTTTACACAGATAGTTCTTGCTCATAAAAGCCTTGAAATTGAAATTGAAATTAAAATTTAGTAGCAGCAAAGTGACCTTGCATTAACCAATTTACTGTACATACATACATTTGCCACCAAAATTACCTGTCATCTCCAGGAGTTTGGGAAAAAATATATTCCAGAATCGGCACTGCTGGGCACGTAATTTTGTACGAATCTTTGAAGCGTCTGTGCTTAATGTTAAGTATTTTTGTTCAGCAGTGGTGAAGACTGGCCATCTTGTCCCATTAATCTGAGTCGCATTGGGTGTTCTAAAGGATTAAAGAGAAGCATTAGATCCCTCATGGGAAATTACCTGTGCACATCAGTAGTTTAAAATTATACTGCTGAAAAGTTATTTTATTTCAAAGATTGGTAGGGTTGCATGGAATTACACCAGTACTTTTGAAACTAGATAGGAATAAATATCAACATCCCCAAACTTTAAATGGGAATTTGGAAGAAGGAAAAAGTTTAATTAAGAATAGAGGAATATGCATACAGTAATAAAATCACTGCTCATCAGTTCCATGGATGAGCCCAAGAGGTCAGCGAGGAAATGCAATCTCATGGATAACATTAAGCACAATAAATTCACTAGCCTGGATTGCCCAAAGTTCTTAATAAGAATGCTAATGCCTTATTCAAATATGCAAGAATATTATATTTATTTTTTTAAGGTAGACGTTTCTGCAAAGATATGAGCCTATATGGGTGAAATGAATGAAAATTGTATCCTGATTAAAGTATGCTGGAGAAAGAATGAGTTTCCTAATGGGGAAAAAGGCATCTTTCTATGGTTCAAAATGATTAATGTGAGATGATGTGCAGAAATGAAGTGCTGTCATATATTGGAATTGATTATCTTGGACAAGATACAGTAATGTAGGGGTGGGTGATGTTGGGACTTGCAGGATCATTGCATCTGGCGGGGGGGGGGGTGGACTGGTTCCTTCTTCTTGTTCCTAGCTAAAGAAAGAAAGTTTCTAGCTAAAGAAATCCTTCCATCCACAGGCATGCACATTAAGGGATCGTTCAGCACTTGAGTGACAATGTAAGAGCAAAAGGTGAATCTATTATGGTGCTAGAGGAGACTCTTGAGAGTCCCATGGACTGCTAGAAGATCAAACCTATCCATTCTGAAGGAAATCAGCCCTGAGTGCTCACTGGAAGGACAGATTGTGAAGCTGAGGCTCCAATACTTTGGCCACCTCATGAGAAGAGAAGACTCCCTGGAAAAGACCCTGATGTTGGGAAAGATGGAGGGCACTAGGAGAAGGGGATGACAGAAGACGAGATGGTTGGACAGTGTTCTTGAAGCTACCAACATGAGTCTGACCAAACTGTGGGAGGCAGTGGAAGACAGGAGTGCCTGGCGGGCTCTGGTCCATGGGGTCACGAAGAGTCGGACACGACTAAACGGCTAAACAACAACAACAACAACGTATAGGGCATGTAGGATCACAGCCCTTAATTATGCATGCTCTCTAGACCAGGACTGGAAAACCAATGAAGCATCCAGATGTTGCAGGACTGCATCTGCCATCATCCTTGACCATTGGCCATGCTGATTAGAGCTGATGGAGGTTGGCTGACCAACAGTATCTAGAGGGCCACAAATTTTTCCCCTCTGCTCTAGACTGTTTGTACCAGCCTTCTTCAACCTGGTGTCTTCCACATGCTGTTGTCTGACAACTCCTGCCAGCTTATTTTCCAAGCTGGCTGAAGCTTGATGGGTGTGTCCAAAGCAAATGGAGGACACCGTGTTGGGGAAGGCTGGGCTGTATAGTGTTGATGTATGTGCAAAAGGAACACATATAGGTTCCATACATGTGTTGAACCAGTCAAGTGAGCAGGCACAAGTGGGAACAGGAATTACTGATGTGATCTGCTGCATGTTTGCTCTATGTAGCTCAGTTGTAGAAGACACATATCACATGCTAACGGCCCCAGGTTTAGTCTCCAGCTAAAATGAGATCAGGTACAAATGTATGCATTTCTATGTATCCTTTGCCTTAAGACTGTAGGTGGATTTTGGTACCCATTAGTAGGCTGGAGAACTGCACTGCAAAATTCTGAGAACTGTGAATTTTGAAGGATAATTGCCTTTCAGTTTGCATATCATTTCAGAGAGTGCAACTTAGATAGTTTTGCGTTACATGACATCTTGGAGAGTTGCTCCCAGTGATAGGGTACCAATAGCCTGATCTGTTTGTTTGTTATTATGTTTGTTTGTTTGTTTGTTATTACATTATTACGAGAAGCCAAGTTACAGGGAAACAGGCAGAGGGCCTTCTCGGTAGTGGCACCTGCCCTCTGGAACGCCCTTCCACCAGATGTCAAACAGAACAACAACTACCAGACTTTTAGAAGACATCTGAAGACAGCCCTGTTTAGGCAAGCTTTTAATGTTTGATGGATTACTCTATATTAATATTTTGTTGGAAGCTGCCCAGAGTGGCTGGGGAAACCCAGCCAGATGGGCGGGTATAAATAAATTGTTGTTGTTGTTGTTGCTGCTGTTGCTGTTGCTGTTTCTGCAAGGAGCTCTTGGTGACTTACACACTACTCCCCCTCTCCATAGATTAGGCTGAAAGATGGCCCAAAGTCATCTGGTAAGCTTTACGGCTGAGTGGGGATTTGAACCCCTGTCTCCCAGACCCTAGTCTAGCACTCTAACCACCACATCAGCACCCTCAATGGGGCAGTTTCCCATCTCATCATCAATTAAGCAGCTGGGTATCAGCATGAATCAATAGGAAGAAGGAGCAGAGTTCTTTTTTGTTGACTTCTATTCATGATTATCAGCCATCTCTCCAGAGAGGGCTCTGTCCAAGCTTGTGCACAGCAAAGAAATCGCAAAGCAAATTCTCCAAAGCAAGGGAAAAGCTACAAAAGCTTTTCTTAAAAGAGGTTTACAAAATGCCATGAATGATTATTTAAACAACACTCAGAGAGGAAGAAGGCAATAAAAGAATTGAAAAGTGCAAGGGCTGAGAAGAGTAATTGGTCCTCCTTTCCCATGGTCTCCAGCCAGGAAAACCAGCGAGGGAAAGCTAACTCTTTCTGAAGACAGTGGGAGTTTCAGTTTGTTTACCACCACTGAAGTAGAGGTCAAGAGTGGCCATTTTAGGAAAGAGTACTGGACTGCAAATGTTTACTTCAGAGTGTGCTTTAGAGGGGGGGGGAATCTCCTAAGTGGCATGGTTGTTAATGTATGCTACGTTCAGCAGCTGGAAGGCCTCGAGGAAAGAGAAGTGGGTTTAAGGTTCATGTTCATCTAAGGAAAAATCACTTTTGCAGGAGGCTGTTGGAAACAGATCGTTCGATTTGTACATGGGCTGGGTAGTCATATTGCTGTTTTAAAACAGCAAAGGATGCTACAGCTAAATGTGTTAAACAGGTAAACAACCAGCCAATGCAAAAATGAAAAGAACACCAGCTGTTCTTGCTACAGGCCACTGGCTGGATGCCTGGAATATCTCAACTCTGTGAAGTGACTACCCAGATGTAGCAATGGGAAGCAACTTTCCTTGCTCCTCCTGCTGTTGCAATCAGTGAAGCTGGTGAATGTCAGGCTGTGGAGGGAGGGCAGGCTCAAGAATAAGTATGCACATATTTTGCCCACCCTAAGACCAATCCCATGTCTTTACACACACACACCCCATCCAAAGTTTGGGTCCCAATCAAAACTGGCATGGACTGTTGCCAGTGCTAACCATTCATCAAATCAAAGAATCATAGAGTTGGAAAGGACCTCCAAGGGTCATCTAGTCCAACCCCCTGCAATGCTGGAATCTCAACAAAAGCATCCAAGACAGATGGCCATTCAACCTCTGCTTTTAAAACCCCAAGGAAGGAAAGTCCACGACCTCCCAAAGGAGACCATTCCACTGTCACATAGCTCTGACAATCAGAAAGTTCTTTCTGATGTTTAGTCAGAATCTCCTTTCTTGTAACTTGAAGTCATTGGTTTGAGTCCTACCCTCCAGAGCAGGAGAAAACAAGCTTGCTCCATCCTCCATATGATAGCCCTAAATATATTTGAAGATGGCTATCATTTCTCTTCTCAGTCTCCTCTTTTACAGGCTAAAGATACCCAGCTCCTTCAACTGTTCCTCATAAGGCTTGGTTTCCAGATCCTTGATCATCTTGGTTGCCCTAATCTACACTCATTCCCTTTGCTAAGCAAAGCTCTACCTGATGGTGAAAGCCACTATGACAAGCATGACTGACAATGGGGTCTCCATTACGATCTTGAACAGCACAGTCACATAGTTTTCATGACTGGACATTTTAATGGGTTGGGTAGGACTTTTTATGCATTTTGTATTGTTCGGTGTTTCAAACTGTTATGGTTCCAAGTTCTTTTTATGTGTTGCGTTTTACCTTGTCAAGTCACTTTGAGACTTTTTGTTGCATAAAGTGACTGATAAATGTAATGGAATTCATGTCTTCTAGTCCAGATAATTACTAGAATCCTCCTCACTTTCATACAGATACACATAGAAGAGAGAGACATGTATGGAGAGAAGGGAGCAGTAACTATAGCAAACTAGCATCAAGGTCCAACTATAACTCATGGGTCGTTTCATAAGCTCTGCTTTTAGTTACTACATTCCGGGCATTTAACTCTTCCTGAAAGCCCACTGGACAGACACTAGTGAAGTCAAGCTTTTAGTCTAAAATATCCCTTAATCTGATCTGGCATGGCAATTCCTAGGTTCCTCAGTTGCCCACTTCTTTGCTAATTCTGCTCTGATTAACTTATGGCACCCATTTAATTGCATGTTTATTTGTGGCTCCTGAGAATAGTGACTTAAGCAGAGCTGACTAGTACTTCAGTTCAAGATCAGGACACTAATAGCACTGTCAGAATTCATTTAAGCACTCCTGCGCTATGAAGCAAGTCATGACATTCCAAATTGTACTTTACAGGTGGGAAGGGGGCTATGCTTGTGGATGCAGATATCACTTTGTAGGAAGTGATTGAAAACATCATGTGTTTAATATAATGCCTTGTCACATGAGACTTTGAGATATATGTATATTACTTGCATTGCTAGAGAATACTTATTACTTTAACAGGAGATACACAGAAATTCCCACTTATCAGATTCACCAAAAACACTGCAGAACTTATAACAGAGCTTTTATGCATGTTCAGTGCAGGCTGGTCTGTTCTAATGGGACAGCAATCTCCCCTCATCCATCCTACACCTGCCTGTCTTCTTACTGATGTCCAGTCCTTCTCAGTCAAGAATACCTGGATACATCTGACATCTGCCTCGATGAATTTAAATGTAGATTTTGCAACTCTAAATGCAACACATTGTCCAAGATTTCGTCTGAATTCCCACCAATATTTATCTTCCATCTGTTCTTTGATTTGCATGTCAATTTATTTACCCTCAGATTTGAGATAGAAATAATCTCAAATCTCATCTGGATGTCATGTTTACAGAGATTAAATATTTTTAGATATGGAGCTATTGAATATATTTTATATTTAGTAATCTCTCCGTATTTGCTGTGCTCCATTCATGCAGGGTCATATTCCATCAAAAGACAAGTCTATCTCTCCAACTTTACAAGTTAGAAAAATCTCAGTTAATAGCATTAGTCTGGCATTATGCTAGTGGGGGATCAATATGAGACCTTTGGGACACTGAAAACTCTGCAGAGGCAGTAAAACTGCCTTTAAAGGTTGCTTTTTAATAAACATTACATTTGTAAGCAATTGCTTATTAGCCACTAATTCCATAAGAAACTGTTTATTGGCAGCTGACTTTCATAGATTTGCTGCTGACAGATAAATACTTTTTGGTCCAACAAAGTAACCTTAGTGGAAATCTTTACTTGGGAAGGAAAACTTCCATAATTATTAATTTTTTTTTTTTTTACCATTATCGTTTTTGCACTAATATGACTAATGCAAACTGGAAGCACATTGTAAGCAGACATTAACTTTTTTTTATTAAAAGCCACATTGTTATAGATAGCTTATCATTCACAGGCAAAAAGGCAGTCAGCTTAATTTTTAATCTCTACAAACAACTTTCACAAGTTTGCAAGTCCTCTTTTTTGTTACAATTCACTGAGAACCCATTTCACCGAGGAAAATGATGTTGACGTAAGTCAGTGTAACATTTAAACCAGGGGGAGCCAATGTTGTGGCCCTTCATATGCTAATCACATCTCTCAACATCCCTGAGCATTGGCCATGCTGTCTGGCGCTGATAAGAGTTGGAGTCCCATACCGTACTGAGGGTACCATATTGCCTACCCTTGAGTTAAGCATGCCATGTGCTTCAGGAGAAAAGTGAAAAGATATAACTACTTTTATTCAATAATAACAATGTTCAAGTACATTGTAGTGCAACACTTGTGTCCAAAAAGCTTCTCCCATAAGGCTCCATCCAAAGAAAACCTGCCCACTAAGCTACTGGCGCAACAGAGAGATATTAATAAACTATAGCGGCGGCATGTTCTTGACACCTTAAGAAAAGGAAGATTACCAGTCCTTGTCACCTTCAGATACAAGCAAGCCATAGACCTTTCCTGGGCACTCCAGACACCAACAGAATAGGTGAACTGTCCTGGAATATATATTTTTTCCATTAAATTTTTATTCACTTTTCTTTTTCTATTATTACATACATCTCATATCAATAACATTTATATTACATCACCTCTTCCCTCCCCTCCTGGGCTTCCCCCAACTTCCATTTCTGGTGTGTTTCCCCCTTATTACATACTGCTGTTTCCTAAAAGTCCACTATATTATTTCCTTATCATTTTAAATGTTATTTGTTAGTAAAGATGTGAATGTTTATTTAAATCCTGCCATCATGTCAATATTCTTCCTTTGTTTCTGCAAGTATATTAGAAATGGTTCCCACTCTTTTTCAAATTCACTGTTGTCTTTTTCTCTGTCCGTCATTTTTGCCAGTTCTGGATAGTTCATCAATTTCTCTTGCCATTGTTCTTTAGTTGGTATTTCTCCAGTCTTCCATTTTTGTACTATCAGAATTCTCGCTGCCGTAGTAGCATACATAAATAGTGTCCTCTTCTCTTTCAGCCGATCTTGACCTAAAATGCCTAACAGGAAGGCTTCTGGTTGTTTAACAAATGTTATTTTCAACATTTTCTTCAATTCATTATATATCATTTCCCAATACAGTTTTACAATTTTGCAATCCCACCACATATGGTAAAAAGTACCTTCAGCCTCACACCTCCAACACTCTTTCTTTACATTTTTATACATTTTTGCCAATTTGACCGGTGATATGTACCATCTATACATCATCTTCATGTAATTCTCTCTCAACAATATACAATCCTTAAATTTCAAATTTACTTCCCACAATTTTATGCAATCTTCAGATTGTATATTGTGGCTTATATCTTGTGTCCATTTAATCATTGCCAATTTTACTTCTTCATCTTTAGTTTTCCACTCCAAAAGGATATTTTATGCCTTTTTTAATAGTTTTGAATTTTCTTCTATCACTTCCTTTTGGAATTTGGAAACCGAATATGAAAAACCTTTCATATTGTCCTCTTTAAATATATCCGTTAGCTGTCTATGGTACAACCAACTTTGAAGATGTTCCTTTATTTCTTCATATTCTTTCAATTTTAATTTTCCTTCTTGTTCTACCAATAAGTCTATATGTTGGCTGTTCTCCCTCCCCCCCCCCAATGTTTTAAGTGACAATGCCTCAATAGGTGATAACCACCAAGGTGTCTTAGGTTCTATATATTTTCTATATACTTATCTTTATACTTTTCCCACACTCTGAACAGTGATCTCCCTTATTATATGATTGTGAAACCCTTTGTGTATTTTTTTTTCCATACTATAAATAAGCATGCCATCTGAACCTATTGTCATGTCCTTCCAATTCTGTTATTTCCTCCCTATCTAACTTGATCCAATCCCGGATCCATATTAGGGATGCAGCTTCATAGTACAATATTAAGTCTGGAAGTGAGAATCTGTCTCTTTCCTTCATATTATTTTTTATCCTTGGTTTTTTCCCATTCCAGACAAATCTTGAGATCTCTCTCTGCCATTCTTTGAAGCATGCATTCCCCGTTATTACAGGAATACTTTGAAAGAGAAATAACATCCTTGGAAGTACATTCATTTTTACAGTTGCAATTCTTCCCAATAAAGAGAGTTTCATCCTATTCCATATTTCCAAATTTCTTTTAATTTCCTGCTAAAATCTTTCATAATTATCTTTAAAAATGTTTATATTTTTGCTGTTATCCATACACCCAAATACTTTATTTTTTTTTGTTCTTCTATCCTTGTCATTTCTATTATTTCTTCCCTTTCAGATTCTTTAAGATTTTTTAAAATAGCAATTTAGTTTTGCTTTTATTTAATTTAAATCACAACAAGCACATCAGATGTCCTTATCCATTGTAGCTGGATTTTGCAGTAAACCTTTGTCAGTTCTCTGAGATAGTGAACTTACTTTAGATATAACCATGCATCTTTGTTGAACTGCGCACCACCTTTGCTAGTCTATTGGAGAAGATCGATAAATTGCGCTGTTTATGACTAGAAGTAGAGTCCTCCTTTTTAGACCATGAAGATGCTCCTAATTAGTTTGAAAGCTGGAAGAGCAAAACATGTGTGATTATTCTGCCCCCAAACCATCAAGTTACAGCTAGCTGTGTGTGCAAAGTCATCAATCAATCAGAGAATGGCAAGAAGTATTTGCGGCATTACAAAGACATAACACATCCAGATGTCTCACATAATTTCTAAAGGCCAGGAGGACACACAATCTTAAATGTAGACCTCCTATTCTGTACTTGCAGTGTAACAACCGCAGGGCAAGTAACCATCATGAGCCTTTGTGCAATTCCTGGGAGAGTTAAGAAGTAGAATTCCAGTGACAGAATGCACAACGCTTCCTGCAATTTCCCTGCTCTAAGATGCAGACAGGAAATGAGAGGTACTGAAGATTTACTACTGAGCAGTCTCTTTCTAACCCTCACAAATGGCTTATTTTAGCCCTGAGCTAGTAGGAGAGAAAGGAAAGCTTGTTTGTTTGGAGAGCTGAATCATATTCCTGGGCTGTTACCACCTTATATAAAAGTAAATTGAAGTTGTGCATATGCATGTTTAATTAGCAAGGGAAATCAGCTGTTGCATTGCTGGGATCATTGTTATGTGGTGCAGCTTCTGAGATTGGCCCAGGAATGGCAGCTAGTGCAAAATGCAGCAGCCCGACAGCTCATTGAGGCAGACTATTCATCATGTTACACCGCTGCTGAAAGAATCACACCAGCTGCCAATAAGCTGCCAGGCTAAATCCGAGGTGCAGGTACGAGCATGCAAAGCCTTGTGGAGCTTGGAACCAGGGTACCTTTGCCAGCCAGCCAGCCAGCTCTTACCTATGTGTTTCAATGTTTATGTAGTAATAAACCACCTTGTGATATTTTATATGAAAGTGCCATTGATAAGGCAGTACCTCGGGTTACAAACGCTTTGGGTTACAAATGCTTCAGCTTACAGACTCCGCTAACCTGGAAGTAGTACCTCGGGTTAAAAACTTTACCTCAGGATGAGAACAGAAATCGTGCTGCCGCAGTGTGGCAGCAATGGGAGGCCCCGTTAGCTAAAGTGGTACCTCAGGTTAAGAACAGTTTCAGGTTAAGAACAGACCTCAGGAACGAATTAAGTTCTTAACCAGAGGTACCACTGTATTTATAAATAAAAACATCAATGAATAGCACCTCACACCTTATATCATAGCTGCCAAGTACCCCGTTTTTCCCGGGAAACCCCCGTATTTTCTTACTGTTTCCCGCTGGTCTCCCGAATGGATTTATATCCCGTAAATCCCCTGGAAAGCAGCTCCTGCCCGCGGCCATGTTTTTGGTGCTGCTCTGCCCATGTATGGGCACTGGTGCGTAGAAGCGACTTCCGGTGCCAATCTGCCCAATTCCAAAATGGCCACAGCACCAGAAGCCGCTTCAACACATGTCCGGAAGTGTTTAGAAACGACTTCTGGCGCCGCTCTGCCCATTTCCAAAATGGCCACAGCGCCAGAAGTCGCTTCTGTACATGTCTGGAAGTGCATAGAAGTGACTTCCGGAGCTGCGCCATTGCTGGTCCCAGATTTTTCAATCCGAAACTTGGCAGCTATGCCTTATATATCCAACCCACCACAACACTTTTGAGGAGAGGGTGACCTTGGGCTAGTCACACTTCTCTGAGGTCTCTCAGCCTCACTCACCTCACAGAGTGTTTGTTGTGGGGGAGGAAGGGAAAGGAGAATGTTAGCTGCTTTGAGACTCCTTAAGGGGAGTGAAAGGCGGGATATCAAGTCCAAACTCCTCCTCCTCCTCCTCCTCCTCTTCTTCTTTCTTCTTCTTCTTCTTCTTCTTCTTCTTCTTCTTCTTCTTCTTCTTCTTCTTCTTCTTCTTCTTCTTCTTCTTCTTCTTCTTCCCACCCCATCAGCAGATCTGTATTCATACGTGCAGAGGTTACAGATACTTGGAAAGTGTAGGATTTGTGAGAAATATATCTGCTGCTTTTTCATTGCTTTTTTGGAATAAATGATGCTTTTATTAATTGCTTTTTTATAAAGATCAAAAGGCATCCAAAGCAGCTGTTTTTCAGAATAATAGCGTGTGTAGATTTTTGACAAGAGTTGCAGTTCCTGAGAATGCTGTAACTAATGATATAACCACAAACTGCTCCAGGATGACGGATACACATATCTAGCAAAACTCGTGGTTAAAATGCTCGTAAGTCATATAGGTTGTGGTTGGGACCCAGACACAAAGCCTGGTTGTACATGTGGTACTGGAATAACTGGTGGTAAAAATGTGGTTTGCCCTTTTAGCTTCATAAGATATGAAACTCGCTTATGCTTGCATTTGGAACAAATGGTGATTAACACGTGTAACTAGAACAATCTGTGGTTAGATAAGGCTATACTGCTTACATCAATAGATAAATGTTGGGAGGCTTTGACCAAATACAGTAAGGGCAATAAGGAATGGGTGTTGGGGTTCTGGGAAATGAGTATAATCAGGTCATCTGATAGGCTGTAACCTCTGTGCCGCCCTCCAACCAACTGGAGGACAGGGAAGGGATTTTGCACTCAGGGGAAAGCTAAAGGCTCCTAGGACTTTAGGCCTTAGGAACCAGTGTTTTATATCTCACAGAGAGAAACCATACCTTCCAAAAAAAATTCTTGCAGGACCTTGGTGGCCATTTTGGATGCCACATTCTCCTGCGCTTTTGCACTGTGCTCTCCTTCTCCCCTACCAGCACTCTTTTTTGGGGGGGGGACAAGAACAAGGCATGGGTCACGTGACTCGCCGGGGAGCACATCCAGGAAGGTGTGCATCCCAGAAAACGTGTGCCCTGGTTTTCCATCAGAAAATGTTGGATGGTATGACATTCTTTTTTCCCATCTTAGCTTCATGGGAAGTAATGGGCCAGCTCAACACATTTGCCTGCCTCAAATGAAGATCAAGAAGAAATTCCTCTCCTCAATTCCACCTGCAGAACTTGAACAGACTGCCATTTGATTCTTACTTCAACAGTGATGGTGGGACAACTTCCTCCCTCGTGCCCAAGGGTAGCATGCTAGTTTAAAGGGTGCAGAGCAGGACATCTTAGGAGACTCTGGGCCAGGCTTCCTCAGCCTCGGCCCTCCAGATGTTTTGAGACTACAATTCCCATCACCCCTGACCACTGGTCCTGCTTACTAGGGATCATGGGAGTCATACACCAAAAACATCTGGGGGGCTAAGGTTGAGGAAGCCTGCTCTAGCCCCCAGAAACTGCTTCCCAAGTTTCATTCTGCCTATTGACAGAACCAGACTCAAATCTTAGGAGGCTGACATTCTGAACTACTCTTAAAATAGCACTTGTTCGGGAAAGAGAATTCCAGCAGGCCAACCAGTGTGTGTGTGTGTGTGTGTGTGTGTTTAGAAACTGTGCTGCTTGACAGGTTCGTGAGACACTGAAAATTAACAGGTCCCACTTGACGAAAAACAGTACTTTTTCATACAGCGCATTGTTAAACTATGGAATTCAATCCCACAGGATGTAGTGATGGCTGCAATTAGGATGGCTTTAAAAGGGATGTAAAATGGATCTAGTATTAGAAGCAGTAGACCTTTGAATGCCAGGAGCAGGAAATCAGATTGGGAGACTGCTGTTGTGCTTGCGTCTTCTTTATTGGCTTTTCAGAGGCAACTGGTTGCTCAGTGCTGAACTGCATGGGCCTTTGGTGTGAGATCTAGCAGGACTCCTTTTATATTCCACAGAAAGCACTGATTATTTTGCAAAGTGTACCATCAAAAAAAGTGCCTGCAATCTACATTTAAAGAAAACGCCTGATGGTTATTATTATTTATAATAGATTATTGTACAGTGGTACCTCTACTTACGAATTTAATGCGTTCCGAATGCACATTCGTAAGTCGAAAAAAAATGTAAGTCGAATCCCATAGGAACACATTGGGCAAATGAATTCGTAAGTAGAAGCAACCCTATCTAAAAATTGATAAGTAGAAAAAATCCTATCTAAACCACATCCATGATGGTATTGTTTTCTGAACATTGGCAGTATAGTGGCGGTGAGAAGACGCAAAAGAATGAGAAAAACTATATGCAGTGGGGAGAGGGAGAACAAAGAACTTCTGTGCACAGCCCACAGGGTGGAATTTGCCACCACAAGACATCTTTTAAAAAATGACTGGGTTGTTGACCATAGCAATTGGCTGTGGTGGTTGGCTCTGGAAGTGTGGGTCTCAGGGGCATACTGGGGGAAGAACCTCTCCCTCTGGGGTAATTCCTGGGCTATTAATTAGGATCCTGACCTGGATTTTGGTATTATCATAACTGATCACCTCCCCCCCCCCCCAATTTCTCTTACCTGGCAGCACTCATCCAGTTCAAAGCTGTCTACCTCCTAAAGACCTAGATGTGCCAATGGAATCTTTGTTGTTTGAACCTAACTCATGGCTAATTCAGTCAGTGATGTGCGGTCCCTTGTCTTTACTACAAAGAAGCAAACCTTGAGACCGCTACGCGAGACAGCTCTCCACATAGCTGCCAAGTTATCCCTTTTTTTAAGGGATTTTCCTTTATGCTGAATAGGCTTCCTCGCGAGAAAAGGGAAAACTTGGCAGCTATGGCTCTCCAGAAGGTGACAGCCAGGAATATGGGTGCATTGCAAATACTTCAGCCAACTGGTGGCTGTAGCCAATTTATATTCCAACCAGCAGATGGCAGCAAAGAGATTCAGCCAATCAGAAGTATAGGCAAGATCCCAGCTACCAGCTCACAAACCTCCCCCCTTTAGCAAGTGATTGCCACAAGGCAGGATGCACTCACATATTAGTGATTTCAACTAATTGGAGCATAGGAGACTTTGTTGAAGAGTTGCACAAATGCCTGCTTCATGCACTCAACTCAACAGTAGATCAGCTGTCAGAGACCTAGTTGCAATTCAGACTAAAAGCAAGCAATCAACCTCTTCATTCCATGGAGAAAAGAATTCATTTCCAGTGTTTATCTCCCTTGCGGGGCAGATTTGCACCTCTGAGCATTCAGCGCTGCTAGTGATTTCTTATTTAATGGGGGTGGTAAGGAGAGTGGGGGGTGGTAAGGGGAGTGGGGGGTGGGAGGCACAGATGTCCCAAGCTGGTAAGCATATTGCAGCAGTTTCGATTCGGTGTTGCAACTCCTACCAACATGGTAAGTGGACTTCTTCACAGCAATGCATCTTGGGTGACTTCCCTTTTTCTCTATCATCTTATGATTCTCTGTGATGCTACATTAACACATGTGTTAATATCCTTCATATACATTTGGTTTACCATATGGAGATCTAGAAGCCTGGAGCCACAGTTTCTACAAATTGATATGCAAATATCTACATACACACAGAGAGAGAAATTCCTTCCAGCAGCATCTTAGAGACCAGCTAAGTCTGTCATTGGTATGAGCTTTTGTGTGCATGCACACTTCTTCAGATACCATGCACACGAAAGCTCATAACAATGACAAACTTAGTTGGTCTCTAAGGTGCTGCTGGAAGGAATTTTTTTATTTTGTTTCGACTACGTCAGACCAACACGGCTACCTACCTGTAAAACACACACACACACACACACACACACAGAGAGAGAGAGAGAGAGAGAGAGAGAGAGAGAGAGAGAGAGAGAGAGAGATTTTTTTCTTCACCAAAACCACCCTACACTCACATTGATCACAATGCTGGAGAAATATAACTTTCCTATTACAACTACAATATATGCCTGGCCACTTACTTTAGCTACCTTTTCTCTAAACCATCCTCTGTGGCATTCTCCATCTTGCTTTCCTGAACTGTGAGTTCCCAAACTCCTTTCTGTTCAGTCCCTTCTTTCTTTGTCACCATTGTACTTTCCCTCAAGCTGATTAACATTCCTTTGGGAGTCATTTCTCACTCCATTGCCTTGACTTACGAGGAGTACATGTGAAAAGGATCTGGGGGTCTTGGTGGACTACAAGCTTAACATGAGTCAACAGTGTGATGCAGCAGCAGCAGGGAGAAGAAGAAGAAGAAGAAGAAGAAGAAGAAGAAGAAGAAGAAGAAGAAGAAGAAGAAGAAGAAGAAGAAGAAGAAGAAGAAGAAGAAGAAGAAGCTAATTCTATTCTAGGCTGCATCAGTGTCCACATCAAGGGAAGTAATAGTACCACTCTATTCTGCCTTAGTCAGACCACACTTGGAATACTGTGTCCAAATTCTGGGCATCACAATTTAAGAAGGATGTTGACAAGCTGGAATGTGTGCAGAGGAGGGCAACCAAGATGATCAAGGGTCTGGGAACTAAGCCTTATGAGGAACGCTTGCAGGAGCTGGGTATGTTTAGCCTGGAAAAGAGGAGAATAGGAGGAGATATGATAACCACCTTCAAATATCTTAAGGGCTGTCACATGGAGGAGGGAGCATGCTTGTTTTCTCCTGCTCTGGAGAGTAGGACTCAAACCAATGGCTTCAAGTTGCAAGAAAGGAGATTCCAACTAAACATTCAGGGGAAAAAACTTTCCGACAGTAAGAGCTGTTCAGCAGTGGAACAGACTCTCATAAGAAGTGATGGACTCTCAGTTTTTAAACAGAGGTTGGATGGCCATCTGTCATGGATGCTTTAGCTGAGATTCCTGCATTGCAGGGGTTGGACTAGATGACCCTTGGGGGTACCTTCCAACTCTAAGATTCTATGATTCTATGATGCTATGACTTGGGCCTCTTTGCTTCTAGAGCAGCCTTCTTAAAAGTTGGGTCTACAAATGATATTAGGATTACATCCCTCATCAACTCTGACTATTGGCTAAACTGGCAGGGGATAATGGGAACTGTGTTCCAATATCTGAGGATGCCAGAGTCTGCTGTAGGGTACCTGTCCCCCTGCTACCCAACAGGTTCCATGCACCATGCATTCTGAAACCTCTTCTCAATCCCCAGTTTTAACACGAGGCTTTAATCCCAGCCAAACTGACAACATTCCCTTCCCTCTTAGAAGTGCCACTGCTGCTTTTTAGTTGCCTGAGCAGCTGAACATTCCATGCCATCACAGCAGCTCAGTCAATCAGTGTCAGGAAGCTTCACTGATACAACCACAACAGAAGCATGATAATGCAAGATAATATGCAATAGTGGTGCGACCACAAACTGGAACCACCTATATGATGACTTATAAAAAGTGAAGTCCCTCTCCAAAGGTCTCTAATATCAGTTGTCAGATTGTCACAATCCAATATATTTGAAATGATAGGTTTATTGTGCAGAAAAGTTCCCTCTCGGATACACACTGACTTCAAGGGGTGGGTGGGGGGAGAGAATGTGCTATAGGTGCTATGTGAATCGTCCCCTCTGATTTCCTCAAGTTACTAAATGATGTCACTTGAAATAACAGAATTAGAATAAGCTTCACTCCAGAATGAATAAAATGGGAATCTGACACCCTCACTCTTTATGAATGCTCAGTTTCATTTGAAGTCACTTTTGCTGTCATTGGGGCCCATTGATGTGCGATTTGATATAATGAGCTCTCTCTCTAGATTTCTTTTTTAAATTCAGAGCATTTCTCCACTTCAGCTAGTCATTTATCATCTCATCAAATGATGTGAAGGATTCCCTGTGCAATTTCATCATGCCTTATACCTAATTCACAAAAAAAAAGTCTATTCGGGGTTTTCATACCTATAAGCCTAAAATAAAAGGCAAATGACAGAAATATTTCATTTTGCAATTTCAGATTTTATTCATGATGCTAGTTTGCATTGATGAGACTCCAGGGTTTATGATTTGTGGGAAAAGTAGAAGATTGAGCTCACCAACCTCTCTGCTGCCATCTCATTCTTGCCTAGCCCATTTCCATCCATCTGTCTTGTCCATTTAATGTAAGTTCTGTGAATAAAAGGCTGCACCACTACAATGCAATGCTTCCACTCCTTGGAACTAAAGAAATGTTTGATTTCAGTTCCTTTCACCTGAATGGGAAATTATGACTTGATACCATCTAGTCCAGCATTCTGGTCCCATAGAGGCCAAACAGATGCCTATAAGAAGTCCTCATGCAGGACATGAGGGTGAAAGCTTTCTCCCACTTATTTTGTCTAGCAACTGGTAATCTAAGGTAAAGGTAAAAGACCCCTGACAGTTAAGTCCAGTTGCAGACAACTCTGGGGTTGTGGTGCTCATCTCGCTTTACTGGCCGAGGGACCCGGCATTTGTCCACAGACAGTTTTTCCAGGTCATGTGGCCAGCATGACTAAGCCATTTCTGGCAAAACCAGAGCAGCGCATGGAAACGGCATTTACCTTCCTGTCGGAGTGGTACCTATTTATCTACTTGCACTTTGACATGCTTTTGAACTGCTAGGTTGGCAGGAGCTGGGACCGAGCAACGGGAGCTCACCCCATCACGGGGATTTGAACCGCCAACCTTCTGATTGGCAAGCCCAAGAGACCACAGCGCCACCCGTGTCCCCATAATCTAAGGTAGACTGGTGCGAAACTGTTGCCTGGTAAAACTTAAACCCTAAGAAGCTATGCCCCATATCCTGAGATGCCATCAAAACTCAAAATTAGGTGGCTCATATGCCAGAACTATCAGGTTCATAAATGGCTGAATGTGCACCAAGTCCAGTTATCTGTCTAACAGATCTTAAAATTATCATAATTCAAAACAGTCAAACTCACTGTAAGACCAGGACACAGGAAAACAATTTCTCGGAGAAGGAAGCTTTATGATGCGTGGCATCAAAATGTATGCCATGAGTCTATCGCACTGCAAATCACACATTGCCAGGATGAACTAACTTATTTGGTTGCTTGTTACTGTATTATACTTCACCTTTCCTCCCCAAAGAGCCCCACCACCACCACCAAATTGTATATGGTTACAAGATCTGGGAAAAACACAGAACTTTCATCCAAGTTTTTAATGTAGGATTTGATTAGCTAAGTACAGTTTCTGATGGGGTAAATTCACATTCATTGATAAAAGGGTTATCACAGCACTGAGTTTTGCCCAAAGTGACATTTTGAGATGAATTTGCTCTGCTGACCAACCAGTCCGATAATGTTGAAGAGGAGCAACAAGGTTTTCAATAACATTAGGAAACTTTGTGACCTAGTTTAAGACATCTTGAAGGGTTTCACCTAGAGCTCTTTTTAAAAGATCACTTTGGACAAACAATGCATTTGAGAAGAGGAACAAGATTTCTCAAAGAAGTACCAGATGTTAATACGTCCTGGGGGAGTTTTCCAAGTTACATTCAAGTCTGCTTTTTGTTTCCTATGACTAGCACAATAAAACAGAGCCAAATAAGCACATTTATGTAAATGTTTTTAATGTGTGTGATTCATACAGTCTGACACCAGGTGGACTTTTTAGCAAAGAATCAGAGTTACCCTAGTAGAGGTTTTTCTCTGTCTGTACATTGCCTTGACCTATTACTCTTGCTT
This sequence comes from Zootoca vivipara, assembly GCF_963506605.1. Taxonomy (NCBI): domain Eukaryota; kingdom Metazoa; phylum Chordata; class Lepidosauria; order Squamata; family Lacertidae; genus Zootoca; species Zootoca vivipara. The sequence goes on along the minus strand of NC_083280.1, from coordinate 17,723,223 downwards.
TCCTAGTTACAGGTAGGTAGCCGTGTTGGTCTGAGTCGAAACAAAATAAAAAAATTCCTTCAGTAGCACCTTAAAGACCAACTTAGTTTTTATTTTGGTATGAGCTTTCGTGTGCATCCACACTTCGTCAGATACACTGAAACAGAAGTAGCTGTTTCAGTGTATCTGACGAAGTGTGCATGCACACGAAAGCTCATACCAAAATAAAAACTTAGTCGGTCTTTAAGGTGCTACTGAAGGAATTTTTTTTATCTTGCTTTCCTGTTATTGTATGAGTAGCCCTAAAGTGAGTTAAACCAACCACTGTACTACTCAAACTTAATGTTATCAGTTCAGGTCATTCACTTTTAACCCAGCCTTTTCCAGCTTGGTGCTATCCAGATGTTTAAATCTACATTTCCCATTGCCCCTGATGGCTGGCAATAATGTCCGGGGCTGATGGGAGTTGGAGTCCAAAATATCTGGATGGCACCAGGTTGGAGAAGACTGCTTTAACCACTGGCAAATATAGTTGTTTGCCAGGAGGAATTTGCAAACAACTGGTGGAGAAATCATGTCTCAGTAAGTTCAAACCCAGTATGCTGAACCTGCTGAATAAGCATACAAATGGCAGAAGAACCAAAATCTAGGTACCCATTGGCATCCAAGCCCACTGCCCCCCTAAAACCCTTGGCCAGCTGACTGGCAAAGGTCAGAAGAAACTAGCTCTGAATCTAGCTCTGAATATATTTCTAATTGATTCCTAGAATATCATTTTGAATCAGGGTTCCGTCCTCCCCCCCCCCCCCTGCTTCTTAACATCTATATGAAGCCGCTGGGAGAGATCATCAGGGGGTTTGGGCTGGGTGTTCATCAGTATGCGGATGACACCCAACTCTAACTCTCTTTTAAATCAGAACCAGTGAAGGCGGTGAAGGTCCTGTGTGAGTGCCTGGAGGCCGTTGGAGGATGGATGGCGGCTAACAGATTGAGGTTGAATCCTCAAAAGAAAAACAAACTGCAATCCCGATAAAGGATATTAAAAGCAAACATTATGCCATCCTCTGATCCCTTGAGAAATGTCTGTGATCCAGTTGGCTCTCATCCTGGCATCCAGAAACTTTAGAAGCCCTTGAGCATCTCAATTTTCTGATGCCTAGACATGCTAAATAAAGTTCGGACCTCTCCATTGACATTCCTACTAGGTGACAGCAATCTTAGCTATAAATTCCTTGGGACACTCAATTCAAAATGACATTTAGAGCAGGAAATGAAGTGGCATCAAGTTGCACATTGAGTGTAGTTGCCTAGGTATGATTTAGCTCTAGTCTGTCCTCTTGTAGGGCAGTCCAACTGTGAAGTTACCAGTGCATGAACCACATGTTAGAGCTGATGCAAGTTGAATCCCCGATCTGAACTGCTTTAGTGAATAGTCTTAAAATAGTTACAAAGAAATGTTACAAAATGCAAAGTAACACATTGCTCTTAAACAGCAAGAAATGTACACCCCTCTTCTTTAGGGAGAGAGATCACCAATGCAACCTATCATCACCACTGAACTTAATCATTACTGCTAATGCTGTTGCGTGCCGAGGTACCGAGATATCCCCCCAATAACTCACACATCACAGAATATTTAAGTTTGAGGTTTTTGGCATTAATTTTGGTCACAACTTTATTTAAATACAACTGAATGTGAGTGGTTGCTTAGACATTGGTTCTTGCCATCTGTCCCCCGCCTGGGACAGATTTGACTCCCACTAGCCTAGTAGGGGAGCCAGTAGGTAAGCACCCTTCCGGGAGAGATCAAAGCAGGGGCCCACGCCCTTGACCTCATCCCTCCGATGCTCCCCGAGGCTCATGCGCGGTCCTGGTCCCTAACAGGGATAAACAGACAAACATGTAGAGCCCCAGGTCTCCTTTAACGGAATACCCCTAAAAGCAGCAGCAACCATGAGGGGAAGGCCCAGCCAAAATCTGTACCCCTCCACCAATTAATTTGAACCAATGCCTAACCGCCAACCTTACAAGTTGTGACTTATTGCAGCGTAGTAGGCAAAAACCACCTGGCACAAGCCAATCAGCCAAGTGGCAAAATTCCTACCAGGCCCCTGATCCAAAACAGGCGACCCCATGAGAGGCGCAGCAAGGTCAAGCGAGAACACCTAAAATTAGAGGCGGGCGGGAGATTCGTTGTGAGGAGCCAAAGTGGAACTGAAAGCTGCTCACTAAGCATATATAGGGTAAAGCTGTTCATCAATCATTTGCTACATGCAATTTTCCCCAGCAACAGCACACCCGCCAATCACACATGTGGTCATCCAAACTGACCCACCTCTCCAACCCTGGGATGTCTTGTTAACCCTTCCGCAACCCATGTTCTCCTCTATGGGGAGAACCTGCTTTGTAGCATCCAATATTATCCTACCACGGAAGTATCCCAGTTAGAAAAATGAGCGTGTTGGTCACTATTCATTTATTATTTGATGCAAACAGCAAAAGTGGGGAAAAGCTGCTTGCTCAACCTATTTAAATGCAGAACCTGTCAATCAATCATTTGCTACATGCTAAATTCCCCAGCAACAGCTCAACCCACCAATCAACCATGTGGCCATCCAAACTGACCCGCCTCTCCAACCCTGGGATATCTTGTTAACCCTTCCACAACCCATGTTCTACTTTAAGGGTAGAACCTGCTTTGGCAAAGGTGCATTGATGTGGGGCACCCATTTCTGACTGAAGGCCCCCTCCATGGTGTAAGGGTAGGGCACATCTGTGTATCCTCTGTGTAAAGAGGCAGGGCTGAGAGTCTGATCACACAGCATTTTCCCCTACACTTCAAATATGTACAATATATTGATGGCAGCAGAGGTAGTTTTAGGGTAATGTGGCTGGTTTAGTTGCACTGGGTGCCATGGTGAAGTGGACACCAAAACAATACTGTAGAACAGAGCACGAGAATGTGGTTCCAAATTTTAGCATCACACAGGGCACCACTGAAATATGACAACCCAAAGTCCACCACTGATGGCAGAAGTTGTACACAGTTGCATTGACCCGAGAACCCAAGCCCTCTTTTTAAACAATGCTCCATTATACCCAGAAATTAAAGAATGCATTGTTCTGATGCCCTCTGTAATGAGTGGCCTCGTTAGAAGCAAACAATTTGCAATAATTCCCAAGGCCAAATGAGTCATTCTCCAATCACATTTATTTCAGGCCAATTCATTAGTCATGGTTAGCCAAGATAAGGAAGAAGGGTAGTTTTATAAGCAGCTACATTGCCTAAGACAGAAATTAACAGGTCTAGGAATTACGCAGAGCAGTTTGAGGCTATTGCCAATTGTTTGTTATGGCAGATGATGGAAGAATGTACAACATCCAGCAGAGAAGACACCTGTTTGTATGTCCTGATAAAATAAAATAAAAATATCTATAGCAGGGAAATGACTAGCACCTGGAGCAATGAATACCAGATCGTGGTTTGAGAATGCCCATAACAAAGTGCTCTCTTGTGTGTGTTCTCTTATATTAGTAGACCCCCTATTCATGGGCTTAACTAGCAGTGGCAATGACTGGCAAGAGTAGTATGAGTTGCTGTGTAAAATTTCACACAATGACCTGGGCCAATGTTACACCACAGGCTTACCTCCCCCCACCCCCCAATATTCTATTCAATTTGGAACCCCTGGTACTGAGACATAAAGCAAAACTTTCTCTACTGTGGCACCCTGGGTGTAGAAATCCTCCCAGAGATTTGATTGTCCTCTGCATTACTGTTTGGTGTCAGGCCAATGGTGCAGAGTTTTTATACAAGCTGTTGAACTGTTTGCAATTTCTCATTCTTAATTTAATTCTGTCTGCCTCTCTCACTATATTGATGTTCTATCTATATTGTTATATGGTTTTTATACATACAGTTGTACCTTGGAAGTCAAACAGCTTAGTTCCCGAATGTTTTGGCTCCTGAACATCACAAACCCAGAAGTGACTGTTTTGGTTTGCAAACTACTTTTTGGAAGCCGAACACCTGACGGGGCTTCCGCAGCTTCTGATTGGCTGCAGGAGCTTCCTGCAGCCAATCAGAAGCCACACTTTGTGTTGTTGTTGTTGTTGTTGTTGTTGTTGTTGTTATTGAACATTTTGGAAGTCGAACGGACTTCCGGAATGGATTCCATTTGACTTCCAAATGTATTTTACATTTCATATGCAGAAGGTCCCAGGATCAATCCTTGGCTTCTCCAGGAAGAGCCTGGATTTCCCTTCCCTGAAATACTGAAAAGTCATTGCCAGTCTATGTGGACAATATTGCGCTAGATGGACTTTTGGACTGACTTGGTGTTAGGCAATTTCCCATGTTGCTATGTAACCCCCCCCCCATGAATTTTAAATAGGAAGCTGCCATTTGTTGTTTAGTCATTTAGTCGTGTCCGACTCTTCGTGACCCCATGGACCAGAGCATGCCAGGCACTCCTGTCTTCCACTGCCTCCCGCAGCTTGGTCAAACTCATGTTCGTAGCTTCGAGAACACTGTCCAACCATCTCGTCCTCTGTCATCCCCTTCTCCTAGTGCCCTCAATCTTTCTCAACATCAGGGTCTTTTCCAGGGAGTCTTCTCTTCTCACGAGGTGGCCAAAGTGTTGGAGCCTCAGCTTCAGGACCTGTCCTTTCAGTGAGCACTCAGGGCTGATTTCCTTAAGAATGGATAGGTTTGATTTTCTTGCAATCCATGGGACTCTCAAGAGTCTCCTCCAGCACCATAATTCAAAAGCATCAATTCTTTGGCGATCAGCCTTCTTTATGGCCCAGTTCTCACTTCCATACATCACTACTGGGAAAACCATAGCTTTAACTAAGCTGCCATATGGAACATCAAACCATTGTCTCATCTAACTCAGTATTGTCTGGCAGCAGCTTTCCAGAATTTCAGGTCTCTTCCACCTTTATTTGGGGATGCTATTGATTGAACCTGGGGCCTTCTGCATGCAAAGCAGATGCTTGACAGGCATATGTCAAGAATACTTTGATGGTGTTTTCTGCTTGACAGGAGGTTGGACAGGATGGCCCTTGTGGTCTCTTCCAACTCTATTATTCTATGATTCTATGCTCTACCACTGAGCCATGGTGGCCTTACCTTCAAGCCTTGGGTGAAAGGGTAGTATACAAATTAAATCGACAATTTTAAAAAATTATGCTAATATAGAATAACACGAGGGAAAAGCAGAAGTCCTTTGTTGGACGAGCATACAGTTGAAAAAAAAGGGAAGACAATGAACGCAGGGCAGAGGAAGAAAATATAGAAAGAGCCAATAAAAGAGAGAAAGGAGGAGAGAGGAGTCATGACAAAGGGCAAGAAGGGGTTGATGTGAGAAGATGCAGTTCCAGCAATGAGGGTTGCAGTCAGGACTTCAAACCTGTAGGTGGTCAGTCAACTAAGCCAGTTTGACAAGAAAGGTCAGTGCGTAGGTGAACGGCAAAAAGCACTCTGCGTCAAACTGTGGCAATTCTTTGAGGTTATCTGAAATTACTGTGATGAGAAAGAGAGGAGTGGGGTGGTGCATATTAATAAAACTCTATAAGCACTTGAGGTTCCTCAGTGAGGAGAGATTTAAGTCTATGCTTAAGGCTACCATGCTAAACACACTTTCTAGGGAGTAAGTCCCACTGAGCACAGAAAGACCTGCTTTTGGATGAAAACGTGTTTATGCTGCTGCTGCTGCTGCTGCTGCTGCTGCTGCTGCTGCTGCTGCTGCTGCTGCTGCTGCTGCAAATCTCCCATGGAAGCCAATGGGATTTGAAAGTTTTAAACTTATACTCTTTTTATCAAGGAAACCTCTAGGATATCCCCCCCCCCAACTTTTTTCTTGAAATAAAATAAAATGTCTCTGGGCCAAACTAGGTGCTATGCTGCAGATAAGACTATAAGAAGTCGAGCATATGGGAATCTCACAAGCAGAAGCTGAATGCAAGAGTGGTCTCCATACTTACAATTCCCAGCCACTGGGTAGATAAGTGTGCTGTGGGGGTGATTTGGATTGGCAGATAGTGGACCGAGGAGACGGGACTTATCCCTTTCTCCCTCCACCCTTTCACGAATAAGAACTAGTAGGAAAATATTTTTTTATATGCCTGTTGTCTTTGTCCATGGAGTTTTCTTGGCAGGGATACTGGAGTGGCTTGCTAGTTCCTTCTCCAGGTGGATCACGTTTAGTCAGAACTCTCCACTATGACCTGTCCATCTTGGGTGGCCCTGCATGGCATAGCTCATAGCTTCTCTGAGTTATTCATAGCTCATAGCTTCTCTGAGTTATTCAAGCCCCTTCGCCACGACAAGGCATTGATCCACGTGCCTGGTGTGCTATGGTCCATGGGGTCACGAAGAGTCGGACAATACTAAACGACTAAACAACAACAACAGGAAAATATTATGGGTATCTTGCCTACAATTGCAAAGACCAGCTTAGGAACTGAGGGTATTTTCATCAGGGAAACAATTAATACCTCATCCCTGTATCCCGTGGTCCCTATTAAGACCACCAGCTCTGCATCTGCATTTACCAAATAAAGCCAGGGTGTTGTAGTGTAGCCCTCCAATATTGTTGGACTCCCATTTCTATCAACACCAGCCAGCATGTCTAGTGGTCAGGGGCAATGGGAGCTGAAAACTAGCTACATCTGGAGGACCACCAGCCTGCCCCCTCCCTTGTTTTAAGGTGCCAGCGATCAAATCTAGTTTGGTACACCATTCTACATTGGCTCTCTTTAACTTTCTTCCTCTTCTTCCTACTCATCTACCTGGTTGTGAGAAGCTGGCAGGCTTTGTGCTTGTCCAATCCATTACTCTGGTGTCACCAACATCCCCTTTGATGACTGCCTCACAGCAGCCTAGAACTTTCACGAACGAAGAGAGGAAGGTCATCTAAAGGAGCTGAACAATTTGCAGATGCCCGCCCTCCTCCCAGTATCAACAGTCTGGTTCCCAAACTTATTTTGTCAAACAACAGCAGGTTCAAATATGCTTAATTATGAGAGTCTCTGACAGCTTGTCAGTGTGCAAGCCAGAACTTTATAGAATTGTTAAACATTCATCTCCAGTTACGGTGGTTCCCCCCCCCCCCTCGTTGAAAACACAAATTTATTGAAACAGCTAAGTGGTTTTTGTTACCATTCCTCAGTATTAATTAGGTGTGGATAGCCATCCTGTTATGATAAGAAAGCCAGTAAATTCCAAGTAAAATGAAGAAAATATTATTTGTAGCAAAATCCAACACCTCTCATTTTCTAGTGTCCCTTCCCCTTTAAATACTCACCATTGTAACTGATCTGAACAATACTGATCGTATTATTATTTTTGTGATAGTGGCAATATATGCTGTGCTGTTTTTATTGTACCTTATCTGTATACTCTCTCTCTCTCTCTGTGTGTGTTCTTTTAACTCTACCGTATCAATATTATTTTTTTATTTTTTATGTTTTAAACTGTTCTTCTTTTTATTTGTAAGCTGCCTTGAGTCTCTGTCATTTTATTATAAAATAATAAAATGACAGAGCCATGTTCAAATATATGAAAGGATGTCATATGGAGGAGGGAGAAATATTGTTTTCTGCTGCTCCAGAGAAGTGGACATGGAGCAATTGATTCAAACTTCAAGAAAGAAGATTCCACCTAAACATTAGGAAGAACTTCCTGACAGTAAGAGCTGTTCGGCAGTGGAATTTGCTACCAAGGAGTGTGGTGGAGTCTCCTTCTTTGGAGGTCTTTAAGCAGAGGCTCGACAGGTATATGTCAAGAATGCTTTGGTGGTGTTTCCTGCTTGGCAGGGGGTTGGACTGGATGGCCCTTGTGGTCTCTTCCAACTCTTCTATGATTCTATGATTCTAAGAAAATTCTAAGGGAATTTCAAAAGTCAGCTTCCTCTGGGCCCCATCCACAACACACCCAGAGAGTGAAAGCAAGGTATATAGCAGGCATGTCCAACAGGTAGATCATGATCTACTGGTAGATCACTGGATGTCTGCAGTAGATCACTGGTAGATCATTGGCTCCCCCCCCCAAAGAAGCTGAACAACTGTGGCTCCCCTAAGAAAAGCTCAACATTTTACCTCCTCCCTGAAAAAACTCAACAACTTTGACCTGAACCCCCAAAAGGGGGGTAGATCACTGCCAGTTTTTAACTCTGTGAGTAGATCGCAGTCTCTTGGGAGTTGGCCACCCCTGGTATATAGAGTCTTTTGCTACTCGTCCTTAGTCCTGTTACTGCTCCCTTGCTTGGGGAGGACAAGTAGCAACAAGGCACACCAGGCAGTGATGTCAGTGGGCCTTGGGATAGGACAGGTGCCTTGACAGGTGCTATTTGGTCAGGGGGCTATCATTCCGATTTTTTAAACTCCAATGACTAAGCGAATCCAAAGCTTAGATAGGCTAAAAGTAGGTCTCTTCACGATGGTCTTTAATAACTCAATGAAAGCCTTTTGGGTGCCTTCACAACAGCAAGCAATGTGAAGATGTCTTAAAATATAAAAGGAGGAATATTTCAAATACTCAGGTCCCAATTAGAGCCTGCAAAGTATTTGTTCCCTAGAATGGAAAGAAAGAAAGAAAGATGGTATTCTGTCAGTTTGTCTAAATGAAGCATTTCCCAAAAGGCCTAGCAATGGTATTTTTGTGAGTTCCCTTCACTTACTTCTTTGCAGCTTTCATTTCATCCGATTTGTCTATCTTTTTGTCAGGGTTTTTTTTTTTTTTTAAACTTCACTCATGTCTGGAAAACGGTACTGAATAAAGATAATGAATAAAGTAATGGAAAAGCCATAACCTAGCAACTTCTAGTGTTGGTTGACAAGCATTTCCTTCCATGATAAATAAAGCTTTGGCTTGCAAGGGTTTAGCGGAGCATACCGCTGACTGTGATTGATCGTACCGGTTAGTGTCACTCATTTACTTCCAAAGGCTTTCTGAAGAACACCAAAAGTCAAGAAGAAAAATGCGGATAAAAATGTAGTTTTAAATAAATAAAAAAGTAACAAAGTTGTCATTGTGAATTTAAACTTAAAATAGATCACATGAGGAAACCACAGACAGAAATAGCCTCGTTCCAAGAAAACATGCCTTGATTAATATTCATATAAGTAACTGCAGAGAAGTTGTACAATCAAAAGTTGTACAGTGGTACTTCGGGTTAATTCTTTCTGGAGGTCCGTTCTTAACTTGAAACTGTTCTTAACCCGAGGTACTATTTCTGGGTTAGCAGAGTCTGTAACCTGAAGCGTCTGTAACCCAAGGTGCCACTGTATTGAGATACTGAGAAACCTTTACAATGGACAAAATAGCTTTATCAGCCCAAAATCATCCCACCACTATGACTGCATACAGGGCTAGTCCAACAGAATTGCTGCCTGAGGCGGAACAACAAATGTCACCCCCCAACACACATTCTAAATCAAGATGGCGCAGTAACTGAGACTAGCCATGATATTTTGCCATCTCAGACAGGAAACCGCCACAGGCTACTCTCTGTGGGGATATAGTTACAACAAAAATATATACGTTAATAAGTCAATATTGTCTCATGGATATTCTGACCCTGTGGAACTCTCCTGACAGCCCTTACGTTTTCAACCAATCAAGAGTAAGTCGTTATTTTGTCCCTCCCTTTTTGCTTTTTGGGGAGCCCCCGTTGCTACCCTCCGAGGCTTAGCTGTCTCCCGAGACTCACTACAAGTTAAATCTCTGACCAATAGCGCATATGGGAATGCTGGTGATGGGGCTTGGCCAGTGTTTCTTGAGTTGAAAATGAGTGTGTTGCTCACCTATCTCATCTAGGAAATGTTGAGTATGTTGATTTCCTAATGGTTGGGTAGAGGAAGTACCTGGTGGCATTGAAAAGGATTTCCTTGTCTTTAACATGGCCCAAGTTGAACACATTAAATGCTGTTCCAAACAGGAGGCACTTGACTGCTTACAAATATGTATCATTGTCCTAGGTTCTGGTTGGAGACTCTGCAGCAAATGAGGTAGCACATCTTGAGGATAGGGTGAGCTAGCCTGTCTTGACTCAACTAACCTCTCAATCTGCAGAGTGGGGTTGTCTGAACCTCTTAATGTCACAGTGGGAACAAGAAGCACGAGGGACTCAGGTTTTCTTCCCCCTCCAACATCAGAAACAGAACCTTTGCATCTCTCAAATTTGGAAAGGAAAGTAGGAATGGCCAGCACCTTGGGTAGCATTCACAGAGGATTAGACAAATTCATGCAAGATAAATCTATCCTTAGCCAGTAGTGTAGCTTGGGTTGTCAGCGCCTGGGGATGCACGGAGGGTGGGGTTGGAAAAAAGGGAAACAGGCGGAGTGTACATGCACCTAACTGCATTCAGGTCACCCAGGAAATCACAGCCACAGAGATAAGAAAAGTACAGTAGAGTCTTGAGATGTCATTTCCTGGTTTTCACGGAGAAGTCATTTTCAATGTAGCCCCATGACAGAAGCACACAGCTGTATTGAGGCAGCACCAAGTGCTGAAATTTTGAGTCCCTAGCAACGTTGTGCTTGGGACACCCCTAAAATGCAATATGCTACTGTACTTTGTCCTGTCTCTACCATCAGCAGTGAAATGCTTTTGAATACCAGTTGCTGGGAATTGCAAAATTGCAGAGTGTTGTTGCACTCAAATCCTGCTTTTGTAAGCTTCTCATGGGCATCTGGTTGACCACTATGAGAACAGGAACCTAGTAGACAGGCCTCTTATGTTCTCATGTAAATGGGGGGGGGGGGATAAGAAATTGATCTTCCCTCAAACTACTCTGTAAGACAGCTATTTCTCAGTCATGCAGATTCTGGGACAGTCAGAATCTGTGGAACTTGAAACCCTCCGTCCAAATACATTTCCATCTAATGAACTCCAGTTCCATTGACTAAAGGCTAAAGTGACTAATGGAGCAACAGAAACTGGCTATTGGCAAGGCTTTGACGCCCACTCATTGGAATCTTATTTACAGCTTAGAGGTATTTGCTTTCTTCTGCCCTTTAGGGAATGTAATGTCTGAGCTGCAGGAAATCACGTAATTATTGAAAAACCAAGACTCCTGAAGCATACCTAAAGGCCACAAAATAAAAATTAAAAAATTGCACCCTCCAAAGCATGAGAAACACTGAGACAGCTGCAGATCAAGAATGTGTCACATGATATCACTTCCTATCAGCTCTTCATTCATAACCACTTTCCAGGCAGTATTTTTTTCACTGTAATAAAATAAATTCATCAATGAGGCTGATGTCTTATGCTCACCCTGGGAGCACGTCCTATTAAACAGACTGGGTCCTCCAAAAAAAAGCTGTATAGGATTGCACATCTTAAGTGGGGAAGGGCCAGTTATCAATGCATAGAACTTCTGAATTCATCAGGTAATTGCTTTGCTTATATTATAATACAGAAAGGTGATGCAAAATGTCAGAATTAGCAGTATTTGTTTATATCCCAAACTTCTTCCAAGGAATTCTCCCCCCTCTCATTTATCAAACGCATAAAAACTTTTTGTGGTGGTCAAGGGACACAGAGTGAGCTTCATGACTTTGATTTGAACTTGGGTCTGCCCATTCCTAGGCCAACACCATAACCTAACTTCCCACTACCTGGTGGTCTCTAGATGCTTTCAGGCTGCAAATCCCATCTGCAAATCCCCAGTTACTGGGGCCAATGGTCAGGGATTTAACAGAATGAATATAAAAAGAGCCCAGCTGAATCAGAACAAATGCCTATTAGATTCAGCTTCTTGTTTTTCCACAATAGCCAACCAGTTGTATGTATAGGAGGAGCCCACAGCCAGGGCATAAGCATAGTAGCTGCCTCTGGTCCTGGAAGCTGTTCACAGCCTTCATGACTAGGGATGGGGGAGACATTTGATTCAATTCACACTTGTCTGCAAAACTACCTACTTCATAAGAACTAAAACACGGCCTTTGAAATTTTCACTTCATATTTTGCAATGCTATTTTCCAGCTAAGCAATGTGTACCAAAGAAAAGAAAAAGAAAAAAAAGAGAAAGATTATAGTAGAGCAAAGGGAGCATGGCTTGGATTTATGGCCTACTTGAAATGAGGCTGCACTTTAAATTTTAATACTGTATTTTAATCTGTATTTTAACTAATTGTTTTTATGTTTTATTGTGGTTCTGTTGGTGTCAGCCACTTATGGCCTACTTGAAATGAGGCTGCACTTTAAATTTTAATACTGTATTTTAATCTGTATTTTAATTAATTGTTTTTATGTTTTATTGTGGTTCTGTTGGTGTCAGCCGCCCTGAGCCCAGTTTTTGACTGGGGAGGGCGGGGTATAAATAAAAATTTATTATTATTATTATTATTATTATTATTATTATAACTATGCACATATTCATTAAACTGATATGCATTACATTTGGGGAAATTGCTTTGCAAAAAAAAGTGTATATCAGGCAAAATTGCTTACAAAATGTGTATATGAGGAGAAATTTGCACTAAAATTCTGGTGCTTTTCATGAGGATTTCCCTCCCTCCCCCCCAAAAAAAAATAATTCACAAATTGCTGCAGTAATGTGGAAGACTAAATTTAAGATTGGAAAAATGCAAAACAGAGAAAAATTGAAATTGACAGATTTGTCCATCTTTACTCATTACTAGAAACATTGAATGCCTTTTCCTCCTTTGTCTGTTCTCTTTTTCAGCCCTTCTAAATTTGTGGCCATCGCCACACATTGTGGTTGCAAATTCCATAGTGTGACTTTATGAGAAAAAGAACTTTCTACAGCACAACACACATAGTTATAAACACGGTGTTATCGTCTGTGTTCTTGTGTAAAGAATTTGTGGCCTTCACTGCACGGGATCTCTCCAGGCCAAATGACAGATTCATTCTATTGCCAGATACAAAAGAGTAATTGATTCTATGAACAGCGCTAGAGTAATGTTTTGATGGAGTCATTTGTCTTTTCCATGATGACTTTTTTTGGTCCATTTGTTAATAATATTACTCCAGCTCTTAAGTGGGCATCCTAAAGAATTTCTTTACTTCTTTTTTTCCCCTTTGAACTCTGAGCATCCCAAATTGCATCCTACATGTCAAAATGAAATATCTTCTTCATTAGTCTCAAAGCAGGCAACCACATTTTGAAACAATACAAAAGCATTTCAAAAAATGCATAATGAAAAGTAAGGATTCCCCTTACAGCATTTCCTGGTATTAAGATGAACCAGTTCTAAAAATGCCATAACGAGAAAGAAGCTTTATTTTTCCTGGGAAATACTTGGGCTCTGATGATGTCACAACTCTGCAGAAGGTTTTTTTAAAACAACACATATTTAAATAATTCACACAAAATGTACATATTCCTTTCAGTTTTAAGAATGGCAAGGTCCCCCTCCCCCTAAACACAAGCAACAAACCATATTATGTATTAGGATTCTAAAGTAATCTAGGATGCTTGACAAATTTGTGGATATCAGGTAAGACTGGTCTGATCCACACCTCCTGGACTATGTGAAGCAGAACAAGATTATCCATCATCTTTCATGATGCTAACTTGGCTTTTGACTCAGAAAATATAGAGGCATAAGTTTGTGCTGGTTTGGGCCAATGGCCTATCTAGTCCAACGTCCTGTTCTCACAATGGCCAGCCAAATGCCTTTGAGAAGCTTGCAAGCAGAACATCACTCATAACACTTCTGGTTCTCAGCAACTGGTATTCAAAGGCATATTGTCCCTGATAATGGAAGAGAATATAGTCATAATGGCTATTAGCCACTATCCTCCATGAATTTGTCTAATATCCTTTTAAAGCCATCCAAGTTAGTGGCCATGATGACATCTTGTGAGAGCAAATTCCACCATTTAACTATGTGCTGTGTGGTGTACGTTCTTTTGTCTGTGTCAACATACTTACAAAAATCATATTTGAATAGGAAAAAAAGTTTAGAAATGTATTTGAAGGAAAGGATGTTCCAGTATATATTTCAATGTAAATAGACGTGTAAATAAATAAATCCTAGATCAATGCAGAAACAGGATGGGGTGCATTTAAAGATACCTGCATGTAAAGGAATCTGGAGAATAGATTGATTGATTCACCCATCTCTAATTTAAAACATTAAGAAGTCCAACAATAATATAGGTCTTAATACTACAATTCACATCCAAGTGATTTAGAATTAGTCCAATAACAGATCTTCATAACTGGAACAGCTGGTGAGAAGTTGATTCCTACACTATTAACTTAGCTTTCACAAATCTTGTGCCCTGTGGGTGTTGGTGGACCCCATCTCCCATCATCCCTGACCACTGGCATTGGTGGACTTTGGGCTCTCAGATTTGTACGATGCTAAAATTTGGTGGCCTCACCTCTTGCACTTCAATCTACAGCATTGTTTTGGTGCCCCTCTGCAGAGCGGTGCCCAGTATGACCACACTGTGCCATCCTAAAACCACATTTGCCATTGCCTATGCTAGCTGCCCTGAGTGCTCACTGGAAGGACAGATCGTGAAACTGAGGCTCCAATACTTTGGCCACCTCATGAGAAGAGAAGACTCCCTGGAAAAGACCCTGATGTTGGGAAAGATTGAGGGCACTAGGAGAAGGGGACGACAGAGGACAAGATGGTTGGACAGTGTTCTCGAAGCTACGAACATGAGTTTGACCAAACTGTGGGAGGCAGTGGAAGACAGGAGTGCCTGGTGTGCTCTGGTCCATGGGGTCACGAAGAGTCGGACACGACTAAACGACTAAACAACAACAATGCTAGCTGGAACTGAAAGGAGCTGGAGTCCAACCATTTGGAGCAATCTGCTCTAACTGTAGAGCACAGAAATCTCTATTTAAATGAAGACTGCAGTGAGACGTCACTAAAATGTGAGAAGTGTAGCTAGCATGGTGCCCTCCAGATGCTGTAGCACTCCAAGTCCCATTAGCTCCAACAAGCTTTTAAATTGAATTCAGATTTTTTTAAAGTGTGGGGTTGTTGTTGTTTTTAAAATGGTTCTATTGTATTGGGTCTTCTGCACACCACTTAGAGATGACTGTAAATTAAGCAATATATGCATTGTTGAAACAAATGCATAATAAATAATAAAATCAGAACTTTGCGGAAGGGGCTGGGGAGGCGCTTGACAATTACAGAACCATGAAACATGCCACTATCTTCCACAGTTGATGATCCAAACTTTGACAGCCTATCATCTCAGCTGGGTGCATACTCAAATGTTGGACTCTGCAAGGAAGTAGAAGCTGTGTTTGCAAGGGAAACACAGAACTCCTGAAAGAATGGGAACCTCTTGAGAAATCAAGGTAACCAGAATAGTTTTGCTTTCAGAAAAACACTCAGCAACAATGAACACACCATTTCTTTTACTTTGGAAGTGGCAGCGTGGAACAAAAAGAGAACTTTCTTCATTGTGTAAAGAGGGGCAACAATCCTGTCATTTGCATCTTCTTGACTTGAAGCCAAGTCTTGCCTGCAAATTGACTGTAGGGCTAAGAAATCCCATTTTGCACTACCGCTGCTGTTTCTAAAGGCAGATGAGAGGGGGGGTGAGAATTGTTTTTCTATTGCTCATTTTAAAGTAGCAAACTCTTCCCCCCTGTTTGAATGGCTGTCTTGCAAATAGGCTGCAGTTATCTGTGCTGAAAGTCTAGCATTAACTAGCAGGGCATTGCAAATGTCAGACACTCGCTCCTTTTGCATCCCAGGAAGACAGATAAACACTGTTATTTGAGTTGCCGCTGAATTGGGCCTAGAGCAACATTTTGAGTCAAATGTGGAGGTTCCTGATTGAAACCTCCAAAGAATTCTTCTCTCTCTCTGTGTGTGTGTTTGTGTGTGTGTGTGTGTGTGTGTGTGTGTGTGAGAGAGAGAGAGAGAGAGAGAGAGAGAGAGAGAGAGAGAGAGAGAGAGAAATGAGCTCTGCCTACTGAGTTCTGCCTAAAGTGAAAATTCAACATAATGTGGATGCTTCTTGGGTGAAATATTGAGGAATTTTGTGCCAAGCAAAAAGAGTATCAATTTTCTTTCCAAGATGATGTTGCAAATCCCTACTAAAACATTAGGCACATTTTACAAATAGGTTTATACAATTAGGTCAACTGCATAGCTGTCAAGTTCTCCCTTTTTTAAAGGGAAATTCCCTTATGCCGAATAGGCTTCCTCGCGAGAAAAGGGAAAACATGACAGCTATTGACTCAACTGGGGAAGTACTATTACTGGTCCCCCACAGAACAGAACCAGAGCTCATATCAACAAGAAGTCATGGCTTCATTGTTGTGGATTCAAATCTGCTGAGTTTCCTCCCAGTAGAAGTCAGACAGGCACTGTTCCTGATAGGTTTCAGCAGTGGCGGAGCTTCATGCTCCAGCACCGGGGGGCGGAGAGCACGCGGGGGCAGTGCTGGCAAACATCCTGGGGTGCGGCACACCACCCACAGAGGTGTGACACACATCCTGGGTACATTGTCCGCAGGGGCATGGCGCCCAGCGCGGGCGGGGGGCACAGGCGCGATGGCACCCCACTGGGATCGCGCTGCTGGGGGCGGTGCGCTCCCCCCCCCACTCTTCTTCCTCTGCCAGTAGGTTTCAGATACCTAATTAAAATTGTAATCATTAATTAATGCATAGTTGTATCCCTTCTTTCTTTCCAAAATGGTAACCTCCACAATTAAGAAGAGGAATATCAAAGGTGCCCTTCATGATGCCACCACCAGAATAGATGTACAGTAACGGATTTGGGAAATAAAGCTTAGATTATTTGGGTGCATCTTATTTTACGTTTTATAGACATAGCTTCACCCCTATCCAACATCTATATAATGTGAGAATAGCAATATCAACAGCTAAGTTTGAGAAAATACATGGGGGATTTCTCATCCAATGTTTTCTTTCTCACGTCATGCTTTATGAACACTTCCTGAGCGCTTGCAAGAATGCAAGGTCATATAACCCAGTCATTATATCTGCCTTTGGGAAGAGTGGAGTTAATTTCTCTGTTTGTGTGAGAGAGCCAGAGAGGGTGGCTGTGCCAGGGGTCAGGGGGCTGTAAATAGAATACTTTCTTTGCAACTCAAAACTGTGTCGTTCATTTGCAACAGCTGTTACTGTGATGAAATAAGGTTCCGCTCTCTTGTAAGGTAAGCAACAAATGATCAAGAACGCTGAAACCGTATCCTGTCTTGTTATAAACACATCTGATACTGCCAGCTTCTGGAAATAATAGGAGACATCTTGCTTTGAGAGGCAATGGACACTTCCTTGCAGCCTTTGTGAAAGTGCATAACCAATCATATTGTTATTAAATGTTGCTCCAGCTATCAGTATCATAGCTGCCAAGTTTTCCCTTTTCTCGCGAGGAAGCCTATTCAGCATAAGGGAAAATCCCTTAAAAAAAGGGATAACTTGGCAGCTATGATCAGTATTCGCTACTACTTCCGCCACAACCTGTATCCTCTTTCTCCTGCTCTACTACTAAATGGCCCTGAACAATTTCGTATGATCAGCACACCTGGCCACTTCATTGTTCACCTCTAACTCTAGATCCTTTTTGAATGAGTTAAAAGTCATGGATCCCAATACTATTCCTTGGAGGACTCCACTTTCTATATCTCTCCATTCAGAGAACTGTCAATTTCCCCCTACTCTTTGATTCCTGTTGCTGAACCAAATCTTGATCTAAAGAGGACCTCTCCTCTTCTTCCTTAGCCAGGAGTCTTTGATGAGGTACCTTGTCGAAAGCTTTTTGAAAGTCTAAGTACACTATGTCAGCTGGATGACCACTGTTTGTATGATTGTTCTTAGAAACTCTGATGGGTTCCTGAGACTTCCCCTTGCAGAAGCCCTGAGGGCACTGCTTCAGCAAGACTTCTTCTACATAATACTTGGTTATTTTACCTTTAACAACACTGTGACATTGACCTATGATAGTGCTGGAAGTGAAATAGTTAAATGGGTTACCCAATAAGAACCCAGCGGGGTGGAGTCAGAGGGACTATAAAACCAGCCCTGAGGGGGAGTTCAATTTTGGTGTTGGAGTGGGAGTTGAATTGCAGGGGAGTCTGTGGGTAGGTTGAGTTAGTGTAGCGGAATATAAGCTGAGTCAGTAACAGCTGCTAAGAAGTTCATTAGATAACTGAAGGGTGGAACTGGATGCAGGAAGGAGTTTGGTTTAGGGCAGGGGTTAGGCAACCTCAGGCCCGTGGGCCGGATGCGGCCCAATCGCCTTCTCAATCCAGCCCACAGATGGTCCAGGAATCAGCATGTTTTTACATGAGTAGAATGTGTCATTTTATTTAAAATGCATCTCTGGGTTATTTGTGGGGCCTGCCTGGTGTTTTTACATGAGTAGAATGTGTGCTTTTATTTAAAATGCATCTCTGGGTTATTTGTGGGGCATAGGAATTCATTCTTTCTTTTTTTTCAAAATATACTCTGGCCCACCACATGGTCTGAGGGACAGTGGACCGGCCCATGGCTGAAAAAGGTTGCTGACCCCTGGTTTAGGGAGTGTTAGCAGGTATAGGAAGGTATAGACCGGTATAGGCACCAAGTGTTTATAATTGACTGAAGACCGTTTATGAAACCACACACTTGTTAAACTGCAATAAATAAACAGAAGTTTTATGTTCCAAGTTAACCCTGACTGGACTCAGTATTTTACCAAGTAGAGCCTGGTTGGTGGCAGAGGGAAATAAAGTGGTGACACAGGGATCAATAGACCATGAAATGTCCAGGGACCCTGTGTGATCACCACAAGCACTTCCCACCAGTTTTCCTGAGACAGTTGTTAAGCTAACCGATCTGTAATGTCCAGTATTCCCACAGATTCCCCACCGAATCGCCCTTAAAAATTGGTGTTGCATTGGCTACTTTCCAGTCCTCAGGTATGGAGGCTGTCCTGAGGGACAAGTTACATTTTTTTTTGTTAGAAGAACAACAATGTCACATTCGAATTATTTGAGAACCTTTGGGTGAATGTCATCTGGACCTGGAGGTTTATCAGTTTTTATTTTCTCCGTTAGGCCTAAAACTTCAGCTCTCATCATCACTATCTGCCTCTGTTCCTCAGGTTGTTTTACTGCAAAAGTTAGTTCATGCACTGGGATCTGCCTTTTATATTCTGCTATGAAGACAGATACAAATAATTCATTCAATTTCTCTGTAATCTCCTTATCCTCTTTTGGCACACCTTTGGATCCCTTGTCATCCAAGGGCCTAATCACCTCCCTAGATGGTCTCTTGTTGCTAATGCATTTAAATAACTTCTTGTTGTTGCTCTTAATGTTCTTAGGGATGTGCTCAAGTTCTTTTTAGCATCATTTTTTTATTACATACTGTTTACTGGCACTTTATTTGTTGCTAGAGTTTTTGTTCCGTCATCACTGCCACCATATTAATAGTGGGAATGGAGTAGGAATAATAGGATTCAGAGATTAGCCCCCAACTTCTGCAAGCGAGCACCAGAAAAATACTCAATAGCATGGAGGAATTATTCTGAGTTTTTGTAGGACGAATAACTAGGAAAGAGACTAAGCTGTAAACATAAAAATATTTTTCCCCAAACACCCCCACCTCCACACCCACAACTTACCCAGTTTTAGCAAAACTTGCCCAGTACTTCAGAATAGACCTACTCAGAGTTTCCTCCGCTTTGGTGTAATTAGCTCTTCTTTCTAGAGGTAGTCCAAATACAAATTCTATTTCATAGCCATGTGGTACTCCCATCCACTCTGGCCAAGGTAGTTTAGTAGATCGGTGCTCAAAGAAGTATAAGAAAGCGTTGTTCTGTGCCTCGACAAAATGTTTTACAAACTCCACGGTAGGACATATGAAATTGTAATCTCCAACGATATCATCCATAGCATCACGATAATTGAAAGGGTTCTGCTCTTCCTCCCAGTCCGTATAGTGAAAAGCAATAGATTCCAATCCCACTTCACTTGTTTCTGGGAAGGATAGTGCCAAGCCTGCTCGGAATTCTGTTTCATTGATAAGGCTGTTGTTATCTTTGCTGAAGCCAGGTGCTCCGTAGACAAGGAAAGCTGTACCTTCATCTTTGTTCACCCCCAACAAGATCTGTGTTTGTTTAAATTTCCCATTCTTCAACAAGGTTCCAGGAAGATCGGCAAGAAAATCGCCATCAACCACTGGAGTGAAGTACAGCTCTAAAAGAGCCCTGTATGGTAAAACAGACACTTCATTAGCAAGTATATCCTGGGGATCTTTGCTCTGAAGACAAATAATTATCTCTGTTTCATTGCTACTCGTACAGTGGAGGAGTTTAGCTAGAGCTAGAGTTCTCCGTGTTGCTTCAGAGGGTAGAAGTGCACCCCAAGGGGCATTTCCAGCACCGCTCTGCATGATTGCCCTAGTGAAGAGAGGATGGCTTTGTGGAGAAAGGAGATGGTAGCTGACACCTCCTGCTCCAGCACTCTCTCCAAACAATGTCACACTTTTAGGATTGCCACCGAAAGCTGCTATGTTGTCTTGGACCCACTGAAGTGCCAGCCGTTGATCAAACAACCCTGCATTTCCTGGAGCATCTTCATTCCCTGGCAAAGCCAAGAATCCTAATGCCCCTAACCTATAATTCATTGAAACAACGATGACTCTCTCAACACGGGCCAGGAATCTGCCATCATAGACATTCAAGGAGGAGGTCCCAGTCTGGAAGCCACCACCATAGATCCATACCATGACAGTTGCATTTTTAGGCTTGGGTGAAGGAACCCACACATTGAGGTAGAGGCAATCTTCACTGAGGTTTGTGTTTGGGTTCCACATCTCGGATCCTGAAAATCCAGGGAAAGTATTGTCTATGTTCTGATAGCAAGAGTTTGCATACTTGGTGGCATTCCAGACCCCTCCCCATTCTTCCCGAGGCTGGGGCTTTTTGAATCGAAGTCGCCCAACAGGTGGAGCTCCATAAGGAATCCCGAGGAAGGCTGAAACTGTTCCACCAAGCACAGGCAAAGTCAATCCTTTGACTCTTCCACTCTTAGTAGCAACAACGGTGTCATCTTGAGGGACCACCTTCTTGACGAACATGTACAGCACAAGAAGCCACATGAGAGTGCATGTTCCATTTGGGTATATCATGTTTCCTGAAATGAAATTGGGGGGGGGATATGTTTTCAGTGTAGGAAGGCAAGAGGTGACTGCATTCAGGGGGGAAATGTGCTATAGCCTTAAATCATTAAAAATCACAAAATAGTAGGCATACCCTGGGGAGACCAAGAAATGAGCCTTACACAGTAGCTAACTTGAGGACCTAATACCAAGCTCTCCTAGTGCTTTGAATTACAAATGTAGCCAAACAGGAGTGGAGAAAAATGAAAAGGGATGGGTACACAACCATTGTCCTCATCATAAGACCACAGGAAGTTGTTGTACACAGAGTCATGATATTGGTCTATCTAGCACAATCCTACCTAGAGATGGTGGTGGTGATTGAATTTGGGACTTTGTGAATGCAATGTAGATGTTCTACTTCAGCGATCCTCATCCTCCCTGAATGACCTCATATTGGGGGTTCTGTTGTAGTGGATTTCCTGCATTGGTAGGGCATGTAATGTTTGAGGTCCCTTCCAGCTTAATGAACCAACCATTTTCACTTATTTTATAGTCAACTTCTCCCATTTCTAATTAGTGTTTTCCCCAAGGGTGGCTAGTGCCCATTGAGACTGGTAAGGCAGACCAACACTAGTTGGAGCTTCGGACAGACAGGCAGAGCAAACTAATTCTAGTTTTGCCCAACCTGGTGAGGTCTACAAGGACAATACAGAGACTATGGAAGAGGATGGTTACATGGTTATCACTGCCTCCTGTTAGGATTGCTAAACAAAGGGTCTGCTGGTTTCTCTTTAAGGTTTCCAGACTCAAAAGAGAGCAGGGCAATTAAAGGCACAGAAGTTCTGTCCTCTATTGAGTCTGGCAACCCTACCTCCTGTGGGAAGGAGTTCCATAGTTTAGCTGTGTGGTATGAGGAAGTATTTTCTTGTATCTGCCCAGCTTGATTCAGAGGGACCTGTGGACTGAACCTTTTGGTTACTTCACAGGATCTAAAAGAATTGGTTTGACACCATTTTGAGGCATTTCATGGAGAGCAAAAGGAGAAATATCCATATCTTAAGCCAAACCATATTTTTACACCAAACTCTTTCCTGGAAACTTTGTGTGTGTTTATTCATCACACCACTAATGATTGTGCTTTCTTTCATATCTAGCTTTCTTTCAGGAGTTATGTTTGAGATTCAGGCCTTGATATTGACCTTAGTAAAATCCTCCAAAATGATATTGCAGTAACTTGGGCATTGTGAGTAATTTCTCCTTGAAGAGGGTGAAAAGATATGGGGGAAAGGAAAGAATTCTGTGTCCTCATTACTGTCATTGTAAACAGTCTGTTCTAGGTTATTGAGTAGTACTTCTATCCTTAAAAGGAGCAGAGTTAATTTCTGTGCAAAATACAGCTGTGTGGCTCATTGAGGGCCATTTTGCTGGCTGTCTGCTTACAGTTGAAAGCTGAGAGTGGAAAATAGGAACATTTTTGCTTGAAGTGCTTCCTAAGTATGCGAGAGCATCAAAGGAACAGAAGGAGAGGGGGATTATCAGAGACAATATTTCACAGATTCAGTCGAATGTGAGAGCAAATAAAAAGCCATGGCACACAGGCCGGATACTGAAGGAAAGGATTTAAAGTAATAGTAGACTTTATGTAAAGCCTCTTGGGGCGGTTCATAAAGGACTGTAGAGCATGATAAAGGAGCATTAACCTATCCTTAAACTTTGCTCACCTAAGATCTTACAGGAAACTGCACACCTGTGAACTTTGTGCTTTCCAGGTGCTGGGCGATGACAAAGCTGATCTGGGCTTGCACAAGGTTTTACATGGAGATGCACAGCCCTGTGTGCATGGTATTTTCATGAATATATGCATGTTTTTGTACATATCACTTGACTGGGGAAGATGTTCACTCACTTCTTTGTTCCCCTGGGTGGGCCATGCCATCCCCCTTGCCTTCAGTGTTCCTGAGAGTGTCCTGCTATGCCCATTGACTTCAACATGCCGTCACAACATTCCACCAAAAAAAAAAAAAAGCTCACAGAGCAGTTTACATATCAATGAAAATATGACTGTCTCTATTCTCAGGCTTCCATTTGAAGATACCTGACACAAAAGGGAAATGGGTTGGGGCAGAGAAGGAGATAAGAAAACTCAAGTGCCAGTTGTCATTTACAAGTCCTTCTAATGACTGGACACAAAACATGATTTAGAGCAGGGGTGGCCAACTCCCAAGAGACTGCAATCTACTCATAGAGTTAAAAACTGACAGTGATCGACCCTCTTTTTGGGGGTAAGTTGTTAAGCTTTTTTTAGGGGATCCAAAGTTGTTGAGCTTCTTTGGAGCAAGCCAGTGATCTACCAGTGATCTACCACAGATGTCCAGTGATCTACCGGTAGATCACTACCTACCTGTTGGACATGCCTGATTTAGAGCACATCCACATGGTGTTTTAGATGAATGATGTGTTCACAGAAGTGACCCAAATCAAGATCTGCTTATATTCTCTGTGTAGATGTTACGTTAAGTAATATGTTTGATTGTTGAATATGTTAGTGTATGTCTAGAGACAATGGATAAAAAAAACACCATTAGCTGTACTGAGGGATAATTGTTTAATGGTTATTGTATTTACAGTTGTTTTTAAAACCAATAAAAATTATTTTAAAAAGACAAAAGCAGTGACATAGAAGTCAGTGGGTACAGTATCACATACAGTACTCACAGGAGTCAATAGGCATGGCATGGCATGCCCACAGGAACGTTATGGTCAGAGCATGGGTGGCCAGGCATGTGCATGGTTAGAGGCACTCATTTTATGAATTTTACTTTACAAATACACTGTCCCTTTCTACAGCAGATTGGAGCTCATTCCAGGGTAAATGTGTTTAGCATCAGGGCAGGAAACACAAATATTTTCCATTCCTAAGTGGGGGAAATTATGGTGAAATACCGAGGTGGGGAAAATAATGGTAAAATATATTATTTTGTTGTCCTGCAAATGCTTGAGAGGAGGAAGCAGGGGTAGCATGACACACACACAGTAGTAATGTGGCTATGCTGGTGAAATTCTGTTTCTTGTTTTTCTGTTTATAAATTGGTACTTTTAAGAAATTATAATGTGCATATGAGGGAGAGAAACAGGCGGCTCTCAGCCTTTTCAACATAGCTGACAAAAGACTGAGTGATTGATGGGGCTTTTTATGACTCGAGAAGAAAGCAAGCTGATTCCTAAGCCTATCAGATTTCAGCTTGCAGATTTCAGCCTGCCTACACCCCACCAGCTTCTTCAGTGAGGCTGCAGTCCTAACCCAACTTATTTGGGAGTAAACTATATTGAATTCAATGGGACTTCCTTTACTTCCAGAATGTTGATTTAATGTGGAGGAATCATCAAAAAAATCTATCAAGAATCTTGCCTGGTTTTGAGATCTCTCTCTCTCTCTCTCTCTCTCTCTCTCTCTCTCTCTCTCTCTCTCTCTCTCTCTCTCTCTCTGTCTCTCTCTCTCTCTCTCTCTCTCTGTGTGTGTGTGTGTGTGTGTGTGTAGAGAGAGAGAGAGAGAGAGACAGAGAGAGCATGTGATAAGAGAGCCTTGGTTTCAGTTCAAGAGGGGAAGATAGGTGTAAAATGAACAAGATTACCCGGCTCAAAGGTTGGGCTTTGGTTTCAAACTGCAGAAAGTACAACCGGCAATTTGATTCAAGAATTGATTTGCAAGTTAATTATTAACAGTACAAATACAAGAGCACTGTGGAGGCTGTCTTCTGAGCAAGATAAGGAGATAAAAAAGTGAAGAATCAGAAAAGGAGGAAAGGAGATTGTGAGAGGGGGGTATGGAGAACTTTGCACCGTATCCAATGCACATGTACTCAGAAGTCAAACCTATCCAGTTCGATCCTATTTATTTGCTAGCAAAGCATGCCTATGATTTGTGGGCTGTTTCACCTTGACTTCTTCCAGTCTTCCTGTGGCAAATAATATATACAAGATTTTTAAAAAAGAAAGCAACAATATATCCGGGCAACTCACCCCTCCACACACACTTCTTTTCACAAAGTGGACATGATCCTGTTAAAACTAACTAAAGCAGTGTGTTGTGATGACTTCACATTGCACACACCTCAAAACACATTTCAATGTCCCTGTGGGAATGCAAATGGATGGTGATAATGGGCAATTAACAGCCTAACAGCTACACAACTTCCAAATAGTTCTCTGAAGAATCCAAGGCAATGATTTCTGCAAATGGTGAGAACTGATCAAGCAGACAAGTTTTCGCAAACAATTTTGCGGTCAAATCGAATAGGCCATAGCAAATTGCAATTCATTTTCCTTTCTTTCTTTTTGCATTAGTCAGTGATTGCAAATCTCGTGCCAACAAGGAAGGACCATTGAGGTCAATGGGTTTCTTCTCAAGTAGGCGCAATGAAGCAACCCAATTCAGTTCAAATTCTACCAAATTTGCACTTCCTAAAACCACAGGCATCATTCAAAATCCGCAGTTCTCCGAATTTTGCAATGCAATTCTCCAACCAAGTATTGGATACAAAAGGCCATGTACTAGTGAAATGGGTATAAAATGTGTGTGTCAATGAAAATAACATTAAAATGCATTATATTAAGGGAAATTGCTTATAAACATGCATATAGCATGCAGAAACTCACACTAAAATGCTGAAGAATTTTCATGAGGACTTCATGTGGAATTCATGTGGAAATGTAAAGAGCTGAGTTTAAGATTGGAAAATAAGAAACTGGAAGAAATCAAAACTAAAAGGCTTGTCCATACCTATTCCCAAGTAAAGGCAAAGGAAGCTGCATCCTAATGGTATTCTAGAACAGTGTTTCCCAACCTTGTGCCTCCAGATGTTTTGGGACTACAACTCCCATCATCCCTAGCTAGCAAAACCAGTGGTCAGGAATGATGGGAATTGTAGTCCGAAAACAGCTGGAGGCACAAGGTTGGGAAACACTGTTCTAGAACACCATTAAATATACTTTAGTCTAATTAATTTCCACATGACGCAAGTACATAAAACAATGTGCTGGCTTGCAGCCAAGTGTCAGCTATTAAATATGCACACTGGAACTACACATAATATTGTTCATGCCACAATTATCCCCTATAACAGCTTGTGTGTGATGGAGCAAAGCACTGAAGAGCAGGTACTGTACAAATTCCCTTTCAAATATTTTCCAAAAGCCAACTCTCAACTAAAAGTTAAACTGCCATTGTTTGGTATGAAATATTTGATCCTGTGCTTAGGTTAACGTGAAACAGACTGAAGAAAATAAAACTCTATTACTTCCAGAACAAAAGATTCTTTTAGGCTGTCATCCGAATGGAGATACATTGGTAGATGCATTTACCACTACTTCTTTTTTAAGTTTATTTCCATTAGTCTTTATCCATGAAAGTTCAGCAGAACATACTTCGGTATTCTCATTCAGTGAAGCAATACAATTTATTTCAATGATTGTTTCCTCTCCTTGCCAATCTTTAGCCAACCAAGAAATCTATACACAAGGCTGTGTAATCTCTATTTAAATTCAGCAGATAGTTGAATTAATAAATGATTTTTTTAGTTCAGTTTAATTTACTTAGCCCAGAATCCATTGAATAATACTATGGTTCGATACACATGCCTGCTTATTTGTTCCATCAGTTCCATTTGCAGAATAGACTTTGTATTCCCAGCAGAGCAACAAATGGACAGAGCATAACGTTTTAGTAGACTGCAATTCCCATACAAATCGAGCTTAACTATAACTTATGCTGATAGAGATCAACGTAAATAGAGAATCTCTTACCCCGTTTCGTATTACAGAGATGCCAAAGTGTGGTTTTTTTTTTTAAGATCCAAGATCTTTAATACTTCAGCAAAAGGCAGTGTTCAGCTGCTTCTTTAATGCTTGCAAATTGGACTGTGGTGACATTATAATGAACTGTTTAAGAGAAAGCTCGCGAGACTTGGCAACAGCAATTTGATCTGAAGGCAGGCGGTCTTAATATCTGACATCTGCTCAAAGGAGAATGCCATCGTTGTTGAAAGACTTTGCAGTTAAGTCAAGTAGGGAATTGGAGCATTCCAACTTTCAGGATTTCGTCAGGGACGGGGAAAACGAAGGAAGTGCCTGCATATTTAGAAGAGCCAGTCCATTGGAAGTACAAAGTATAAAAGCAATGCAGCTTTTCCCATGCATTTTTCCATGTTTAGTAACATTCACATGCAGGTCTAAAGGAATCATTGTTATCATATGAGTGGTCTTCATTCAGCTGGCTGGTGGGACTTGAGACTTTGTTTGGCCCCATCACCAGTATGGGGTGGGGGGGAGGAAGAGAGAGACAATAAGAATGCAGAAGAGAAATAAATTTAAATTAAATTCAAAATAAAACACACTACAGTGGTACCTCGGTTTACAACCACAATTGGTTCCGGAAGTTTGTACTTATTTCAATGATTGTTTCCTCTCCTTGCAAATCTTTAGCCAACCAAGAAATCTTGAAGTGTACTTAACCTGAAGCGAACTTTCCCATTGAAAGTAATGGAAAGTGGATTAATCTGTTCCAGACAGTCCGTGGAGTACTTAAACTGAAGCGTACTTAACCTGAAGCGAACTTTCCCATTGAAAGTAATGGAAAGTGAATTAATCCATTCCACATGGGTCCACGGTGTTTGTAAACTGAGGCGGTTGTAAACCGAGGTGGTTGTAAACTGAGGTATGACTGTACAGTTTTGTTTTGTTTTAGATTATTTTTATACTGCCCTTCATAGAAGCCCCAGGATGGTTTACAATAAAGTCAAACAAGCTAAAGATAATACATAAAATCCCAGATTTGCAACCAGATATGTGGACCACCTAGCAGAGATTTATTTAGATCCCCCCCCCATGGTGTTATTTTCCATGAAGGTATGAAGGCTAGCATTAAAAAACCCCACAATGCCCAAAAGCAACATTATGTAGGGGCAATTGTGAGGAATTAAAAAGGGAGCTGCAAGCCACCTAGTGCCAATTTCAGCACTGCTGTTGTTCATCACAGCTACCGCTGCCACTGAAATTCTTGCAACCCACCAGAGGCACTTTGCTGAGTTGTGGAGCAGACCCTACCCGAATGCTTTTCAGGAATGCTCTTATTTATAAGTCGCTTACATGTGCCTTTTTTGTATGTGTAAAAAGTGTAAGGCAGCATACAAAAGCACGAAAGGCATACAAGACATCATAAAGCATTATTAAAACAGCATAAAATACAATTCAACAGATTCACAAAGTGTGTTCACGTGTTACAGTCATTGAGTGTGCCATCTTTGTATCTGTGCACACATGGAGTTGATCCTTAAACTCATAGAACCATAGAGTTGGAAGGGACAACCAAGGTCATCTTGTCTAACCCCCTGCAATCAAGGTATCTCAGCTAAAGCATCCGAGAGCGATGGCCACCCAACCTCTTCTTAAAAACCTCCAAGAAAGAAGATGCTGGTTTGGCTGGTGTTGTCGGCTGTGACATCATGTGTGTGTGAGAGAGGGGGGAGGGATTTGCAGATTGGAGGAGATGGAGGCAGGAAAGTATTTGATTGGATGCAGCTTTCAGCAGCTGTTCAAGTTGCACTCTATAAAACAGTCTTCTGGTTTAAATGAGTGTCTGTTTCTCTTCATTCATTGTGTGTGGGAGGACTACTCTCAATTTGAATTTAAACTTGTAAATTCAAGTCAGGAGAATGAATGTCAGGGAGGAAGAACTGCACAGTCCAAATAATACTGTGCCATCTTGGAACAAAGATGTCAACATTCTGGAACTTTTTAATTTGCATAAATCTGACATTGCTGGAGTGACATCATTGTGGGAACGCAGTATAGATTTTTTAAAAAGTATTTTCTTCTTTCTCGTTAAAACAGCCTGTGCTCCTGCTTCTGTCACTTTAATTGGTCAAGGTGAAGACAGTTTAATCGGGTTTACTCAAAGCTGTTGACAAGGTATTCTTTTTAGATCCGTCCTTTTCTCCCTCTCTCTTTAGCTCCTAGTTTGTACAAAATTATGCCAGTGCTGTGGAGAAGTGAAAAGTTTGCACTTAAAACACTTTTTTAGCCTCTAGCTGAGTCTTTATATTTTCTTTGCTGCTTTCGGTGCATCTTTAGTGCATTTAAAAACTCTCCAATGAGTAGTTTAACACTTCCATGCTCCCATGAATGCAAATGATGCTGGAGATAATGTTTTACCTGAATAAAATAGTAAATGTAAATGCTTGGGAAGGGAGATTGGAACCCACAGTGGGGACTAAGTTGCAATTATTGTTGTGATTATTACTTATTCCTTTGAGCCCAGTAGTGCTGAGAATGGTGGAACCTACGCTTACAGAAACATCCTCCCAGGGATGGGAGTCTGTGGGCCAACTTTGACAGCTGTTAAAGTTCAAAGGGGTTCACTGTAACCACCAATCATAGAATCATAGTGAAATATACTCAGAGTCGAGAGTGAATTTCATGCTCTTTATTCAGCTCATAGTCATCAAGGAGAAGAAGAGAAGAATCGCTCTTTCCCCAAAACCATCTGCTTATATACATTATTTACACAATGGGCCTTGTGTGATTGGCTACTTCAGGGCTACACCTGTGGGCCAATCAGGTTGTGGATTGACTTCTGCCTGCAGCCTGATTGGCTGCTCCTACAGGCCAATCAGGTTGCGGATTCACTTCCACCTGGAGTTGGATTGGGTAGCTCCTGCGGACCAATCAGACTGCTGATTCTGAATCCTATTGTTCTAGGATTCAGCTCAGTACATAACACATAGAATCATAGAATTGTAGAACTGGAAGGGACCCTGAGGATCATCTAGTCCAGCCCCCTGCAATGTAGGAATATGCACAGCTGTCCCACATGGGGATTGAACTTGTGACCTTGGTGTTATGAGCACCATGCTGGAACCAACTGAGCTACCATCTGAAGAAGGAAAATATCTGTTTGCCTCAGAGTTCAAAGGCATCAACAAGTCCCACTTGCAAAGCAAAATTTGAGGCCTTCCTTTGTTCCTCTGTAGCCATGTCTACTTGTCCCACACTTGATGTAGGACAGGTGGGTGGTATGGAAAATGGCCTCACGGGTCAAATTGAGACCTGTGCCAGGAACCCGTGGGCCAGATGTCCCCCACCACTACAATAAAATAACATAGTGATTGCGCCAAAGGCAAAGTTAATATGGTCTAAAATACTTAGGCAGAGCTATAGACTTTTCTTTTGGGGGGGGGGTACTACATGAAAATTCCCCAATAATTTTCTCACAATGAAAAGGTGAAATAGATATATGTTTCTGTAGAATAACTTTCCAATATTAGGAAAGTTCACGCTACTTACCTGCTCATTTCAGCAAATGGGAATATCTTAAACTATATTACAACCAGTGAAAGACTTCTTTTTTATATATGTCAGTATATCACGCAGAGCTATAATTTTCTCTTTATTGCTCTAATTATAGCTTGTTGTAAAAAAAATATTCATTAGTAAAATTGTAAGTTGCTAGTTTACAGAAAAAATCAGGGAAAAAACTGTAGATGAAAAAAAAAACCCGCTTCTTGGTATAGTTCTTGTCATAACTAGGTATTTCTTATGAATATATTTTTTTGGTATATTTATTGGACATAAATAAATGTATTATTTTGCTGTTTACTAGGCATTTCTAAAAAGCTTCCTGGTTCGCCTGCATAGTCTTAAAATGTACTATAAATGCACAAAGCAACTTCAGAGTACAAATTCCTTTCGGAACAGAAGGCTCTGTCAGTCTGTGAAAATGCAATTGGTGTGTGATCATGAAGATCTCATTATAAACATCTGTGGAAAATTTCCAGGAATATGTCACGATTTCTGCATACTGTGTAAGTATATCACGGTACCATCTGCTTAGAAGACATGGCTTGTCAGAAGGGTGTGTTAGTGGGAAAATATAATAAATGCCTTCAAGTATGCAGATATATTTGATACATAAAGCTTGCCACTGAAAATGACTTCAAAACAGGTTGGTGGTAGCGGAGAGCAAAACATGAACCAACCCACTGAGGACATAAATAGCAGATATGGTAAGATCTTTGAAAATCTCCCTTTAGTGATGGTGGCCTGGTGTCCCGTACTGACTACCTGTGCAATCTGAGTCTTGCTTACTCAGAAGTACCGTAAGTCCAAATTAGTTTAATGGGTCTTAGAAGGGCTTTTTCCCCCCTAGAAAAAGAGTTGCCGGAACTTGTTGACCTTTTAGGGGAGCACCCAGCCAAAGTTGTGGAGTACTTTGGGGGGTGGGGGGGGATGTGCCATCCCATTCCGCAACATCAGAATGCACCAAGGAGGTGAGTTCTGGTGAGTTCTGGTTGTAAAAAAGCCCTGGGTCTTAGTCTCATGTATGGCCTGTAATCCTATATACACTATCAGGGCCGTCTTAAGACTATCCAGCGCTATGATTCAGAGATCACTCCGGCACCCCGCCCCCCCTTTCCCAGCCGGAAAGCCGGAGCCACACACTGCTTTGGGGACGCGCAGGCACACACACACACTTCGAGCAACTGTGCCTCGCAAGGCGGCAGACCTGTTGCCTCGCTTTCCCATGCTTTCGCAGAGTGGTGGGTGAATGCAGGGCTGGCTCTGGTGTCTGCAGTGCCTCTCTCCCTGCAGAGGTGGCTGGCGCTGCCCTATAGCTCCTGCTCACCCCCTCCTTCCTCGCCCTTCGCAGAGCCACAGCAGAGAGCCGAGGCCAACAGCGGCATGCGGGCTGAGCAGCTCCCTCAATGAGTGAGGCCAAAGTGCCCACCAGCTGCAGGGGAGGCGCTACCGCTGCATGCGCAAGGCAGCGAGCAGCCAGGAGTAATTGGCAGGGTCATCACGGCCGCCGCCGCCTCTCCTCCTGCTACCGATGCCACAGCCTTAGGCAGCCACCGGGCTCATCTCTAGCCTCTGCCTGGGCACTGCTGAGCACCAGGCTGCTGCAGCATGCCAAACCCCAGCGGCCTCGACAAGGCACTGAAGATGTCCTTGCAGAGGAAAACCAAGATCCACTTGGCAGTGAGCCAATGCCGGGAGGTGCCGCATCCAGCCTCCGCCTCTTCCCAGGCGCTCTCCAGAACTGGGCGCGAACTGGGCGCCCTGGTTCCCCGCGCCACTTGCCTCTATGGGCAAGACGCCCCTGCACACTCAGGTGCTGTTGTTGGCATCCATCTGTCTTGAGAGACAATGGAGTGTGCCTCCAGGAGTGAAGTCAAACTGCTGTGGTTCTGTGTGTATGGAGTGTGTATGGAGGTCCTGTGCTGTCCAGACAACAAGACAACCACCCCTCAGCTTTGCTTAGAGCTTATAGCAGTAATAAGCTTAGCCAGCTGCAGGAAAGGAAATGTTA